>NC_140938.1:45665819-46058319 GCF_014529385.1 Adiantum capillus-veneris
GTAGTGTACTTTTGCCAACTTCAGAGTCTTACCAATAGGAATTCATGATGGAATTCTAGGAATGGATTGGTTTAAATCCAATGATGCTCACATACATTGTAAAGACGCTTCATTGACTTTTGAAAATGATCAAAACTCTAGGGTTATAGTTACTGGGAAATGGGGGAAGCCTAAGCTCGGACTAATGAACTTTACCAAACTTATGAAGAGTCATAGGAGGAATGAGAGGATTTACACAGTAAAGCTTAACACTAAGGAGAAGAAGATAGATTCACGTGAACCCAAATGGATAACGAAATTTGATGATGTATTTCTTGAAGAACTTTCACATCTACCATCCAAGCGTGATATTGATCATGCAATAGAGCTTACTCCAGTTGCTCGTAGACCTTACAAAATGTCCGTACCTGGATCTATGGAACTCAAGGAGCAATTAACTCAACTCCTTGAAGAAGGCTTTATTTGACCCAGTGTTGCTCCATGGAGTACTCCTGTTCTCTTTAATCAGAAGAAGGATGGTACTCTACATCTTTGTATTGATTATCATTGATTGAACTGGGTAACAATCAAGAATAAGTATGCAATACCAAGGATTGATGAACTGCTTGACCGACTACATGGACCTTCTATCTTTGCAAACAAAAAATCCGAATCAAGGAGGAGGACATACCAAAGACAGGATTTAATACTCATTTTGGACATTATGAATTTACAGCTATGCCTTTTGAACTTACTCATGCTTTTACAACTTTTAATCATCTCATGATCGACGTATTTTGAGAACATCTTAATGATTTTGTTCTTGTCTTCTTTGATGATATCCTGGTTTACTCAAGAAATAGAGAAGAACATGAACAGCATGTGCGGCGAGTAGTTGAAATTCTCCATCAAAATCAACTTTATGCCAAACGTAGCAAGTGCATCTTCTTCACAAGGTGGAATATTTGAGATTTATTGTATCAAAAAATGGTGTTTCTAGTGATCCAAGTAAGATCAAAGTTGTCATACCTTGGCTTCCACCAAAATAGATACAACAAATACGTGGCTTTCTTGGTTTAACACGATGGTATCATACATTTATTGAAAGTTATGCTAAGATTTCATCTCCATTGACTAATATGCTTAAGAAGGCTAAAGTGTTTACTTGGAATGAACGTGCTCAAGCTAATTTTGAGAAACTCAAAGAAGCCTTCGTGAATGCTCCAATAATACAGCTTCCAGACTTCTCAAAGACATTCACTGTGCTCACTAATATAAGTGGATAAGCAATTAGAGGCGTTCTGCCTCAAGAAGGAAAATTAATAGATTATGAATCTCGTAAACTTGTTACATATACATGAGTTAAATTATCCTACACGTGACTTGGAATTATTGGCCATTGTGCATGCTCTTAAAGTATGGCAACATTATCTTCTTGAAAGGAGATTTGAACTACATACCAACCATAAAACCCTAAAGTGGATCTACAGCCAACCTGAACTTAATATGCGGCAACGACGATAGATGGAGTTGTTATGCGAATATGATTTTGGAATTGAATATAAACCTGGAAAAGAAAATCTTGTGGCTGATGCTTTAAGCCAAAAGAGTACAGTAGCGGTTGTCACAACCTCTACTACTTCTTTAATCGACCTTCTTTGGGAAGGTATGACTAATGACCCATATTACTTAAGAATCCAGTACTTGGTGAACTTAAATAATTGCATAGAGAAGCAAGAAAGGCACATCAAAGACTTTCACGTTGAAGGTGATGACCTTTACTTCGATGATCGTCTTTGTATTCTAGGCTCATGATATACCTATGGCATTACATCCAGGATACATGAAGACTTACTCTACTTGTAAAAAAGAGTTTCTTTTGTATCCATGGATTTCATTACAGGACTTCCTACATCTTTGGATATGACTCTATTTTTGTGGTTGTTGATATGCTTACAAAAATGACCCATTTATTTCCAGTCAAGACAACATTTACGGCTAAGGATATAGCTCGAGTCTTCATGAAAGGTGTTTTCATGTATCACAGTTTACCTCGAGGGATATTTTTTTATCGTGATGCAAAGTTCACCTCAATTTTTTGGAAAGCCTTACTCTCAGCTACAGAAACCCAGTTAGCCTTTAGTATTGCTTATCATCATCACTGATGGGCAGACAGAAAGGAAAAATCAAATCATTGAAGACATGTTGAGAGCTTATTGTATGCATGAGGAAAATAAATAGACAAGATGTTTGTATTTGGTTGAATTTGCGTACAATTCATCATGCCAACGCTCAATTGGAATGTCTCCTTTTCAAGCATTGTATGGACAAGAGTGTCTTACTCCACTCAAATGGACAGACCCTCTCATACAAGTTCAAGCATCCAAAGAAATGTTGGATACCGATCGTATACGACAGTATATTAAGAGTGCTCAAGATAGACACAAGAGTTTGCTAATCCAAAACGATCTATCGGACTTTTTGAAGAGGGTGATATGGTATTTTTGAGAGTGAAACCCTAACGTAGTTCTTTATCAATGGGTAACTGTAAGAAGCAAAGTGTCAAGAAATATGTACCTGATCCATAACATATTCTTGACGATCCTCTATTATCTACCTCTACTGATGGAACTTTTGAAGTATACCCCGAGGTAATACTTCAGAGCAGAACCAAACCTCTACGTAATCGAACTATCATTGAACACCTTGTTAAATGGTCAACATATCCTCAGGAAGTTGCAACTTGGGAACGTGATGATACAATGAGACTAAATTATCCAGATTTCATGTCCGGGTGAGGACACCTCGAATTTTTCAAATGTAGGAGGATGTAAGCTCCCCAGTTTTTGGGTCTCTTCTAAAAATAAGAAAAATAGCTTTCAATATCTATTTTGCCAAAATTTTTACTCAAGATGCTTGATTGACAGTATTCGAAGGTTTAAAATAAAAAGCAAGGCCGTTTCCATGTTCCTTTGGTTCAATTTTGGAAAAATCTGCTATTTTTAGCTTTTTAATGCTTTTAGGTATTTTTTTGCAAAAAGCAAGGTCACATCCTAATCTACGTGTTCCAAGGAAGCTATGGTTCAATTTTGTAAAAATCCACTTTTTGATTGCTTTCCACGCTATTTATAGCTTTTCATGATTTTTAGTGCTTTTTAGTGAAAAGCGAATCCGCTTTCTTATTCCAGTGGATGAGGGAACCTGTGGTTCATTTTTTTTAAAAAAAATTTTCTTTGCTTTTTATGCTATCTTTAGCTTTTCGTGCTTTTTGGTGTTTTTGAAAAGCAATGTGCTTTGTATAAATGTAAAAATATTAATTTTAGTTTCCGTGGCATTTAAAAATGATCACCCGGAGCAAAAAACGGGACCAAACGAGATTTTTACGGGAAAGATTTTTATAAAAAGCAGTACTGTAAATATGTCGGGGTATTACGGAAGGTCATATTTATGTCGGGATATTACGGTGTGGCATAGTCTAGCTACGGTCTCCATTAGTTGGCCAGATACTGCTCGGATGGTCAAATTTGCTATAAAAATTGAATGGTAAGTGGGAGAGTTGACCACCAAAAGCTGTGCCATGTTTTTAAAAAAGATTGGAGATTTTTCCCAAAAGCTAGGGGCTATTCCAGCCTAAAAACTAGTGCTACTTCTCTGCTTGGGGCACACTCCAGCCTGTTGCACTTGCCTATAACTTGCCCGTTAGTGCTCAGTTTTCAGTGCCATCTGCTGCTTCTACTACCGCAAGGCTTTACGTATCTATTATACGGAGTGGTGTGAGCTCTTCATCACCATCTCCATAAGCTCCTCTCTCTGTCTCTCTCTCTCAAGATATTCTCTCTCTACTTGCTTATTATCTTCTCTCTCGTTTCACGGTGTACAGGCTCTCCGAAATCTTTCATGACGGATATCTCTACGTAGCTCTCATCACCGCTCTCTTGCGGCAAAGCAAGAATAATTTTGATAACCGCTAATCGATTCTAAAGCACGGTAAAAAGCTCTAAACTCCATAGCCATCGTCTCTCTCTCTCTCTCTCTCTCTCTCTCTCTCTCTCTCTCTCTCTCTCTCTCTCTCTCTCTCTATGTCGTTTTTCTGAGTAGTCACCCTCTCGGTGATTGTTTTTTCGCATACGAGTGCATGTATGGATTAATAGAGTATATACGAACTTTCCCCATGATAATTTTGTCATTTTTAACACACTGATTTATGCACATGATGCGTTTATGGTCACGTGCGTGCATAAAAAGTGCTTTTTGTTTCACGTCATAGAGGTGGTAGGAACACTGTTTTGGTCATAAATCACAAATCTCTATGAATCAGCCCAAACCCTTTATACTAGAGATAAAACATAACATTTATAACATTTTCTCTTTTTGGCGTCATGTAAAAAACACGCACGAGCTAAGAGGTATGGTAAAAAAACAGCGTGCTGCCCACTACACAGTCAAAATTTGACTCCAGGCTCCTTGGAGAACCACTATATAGATTCACCGGATGGGCAAACCCACTTAACAATTAAAAATATTGATGAAACTTGTTGATAAATGAATTTAAGTCTCCGTTATCACTTCGAAAATGCGAGTTATTAATCGTCTATAACCAGTTTTACCTACACGCGTAGGGGTGTACCATATGACGTCATGAGTTGACCGAGCTATTTTTATATGTTTAATTTTTTATTTTGATGAGTTTATTTTAATTATTATATTGCCATAAACTTATCTAAGAGTATATGGTTAAACATCCCAAATCTCATAGGCAGATATGAATAAAGTGGCTTTCTTTTGGGGTTACCGTTTGTTGTGTGAGTACCATATGGGTGAAGTGACGTGATAGAGTGATATTCTATATTGTGGATCTGAAATTGATGCATTGGTTTTAGGTCAAATACTATCAATTTCATGTTTTTCATACTCCCAAAAATGCCAAAAAGTTGGTTTTTGCATATGTGTGAAGTTATGGTTTATGGTTGACCTAAAGGTCGGAGCTGTTTTGCATCATGTTTATGGTGATGGAATGTTATCATATGATGTATGGGGACTCATGGATTGATTTGGATTCCTCATATGCATGGTTGTGATTGCTTTCCACCTTCCTAGGTTAAAACTAGCTCTATGTGCTAGGGAGGTGAAGTGCAGATGTGATGCATCAACTTTGCATGGTTGGATGTTGTCAAAATTTTATTTTTATATCATGATTAGTTTTTTGTCGGACTCTTTTTACACATGAAAGAATCACGTCTTAAGGGTCACATGTGTGTGGATTGCGATTGATCGCAGGAGATGTGTTAAACTCCAAGTGTGGGAGTTGGTTCAGTGTGATTATGATTCATGGTTAAGGACTGAGATCCCCTTATCAATTATGGTTGATATTCTATGGTGTATTCCGGTGTGGCTCATGGTTTTTTTTCTGGATTTTGTTATGCTGCCAAATTTTTTGAAGCCATGTTATGTTCTAAACTGGTTATGCCGGATTGGTCGTGCCTCATCCAAGCTGGGTGGAGTGCTCGCCCGTGTGATGTGATTGGATTATGGTTTATGGTTTTATGGCGTGCTCGCCTGTGTGATGTGATTGGATTATGAATTGGATCTTGAGATGATTTGGATGGTTTATGGTAGACGTGTAAGGTTAGAGACCATGTACAGTCTAACTGCTTGGAAAAGATTGTTTGTGCATATGGAAAGTACTATTGTGATTGGACTCATGTGTTATGTTTCTCATGGCAGCGTCGCTACAAGACTAGGATCACCTACATCGCTTAACCTTAGACTAAAGGGGCGTTGACTTGGGGATTTGCTAGATTGGGGGTGTTGTGTAGGTCTTCTTCTTTTTGTTAGGCACATCTACACGGTTAGGGGTTGTGGGTTGAATGACCTACACGGCTAATGCGTCAGGGGTTTTGCCTTGGCTTTGCCTAAACACCCAATGCTGGCATTGAAGAGAGGTGGCGCCTAACTGGTATGGTTAGTGTTGATACCCTACCACCTATTGAGACTTGGGATCCTTGCAGAACTCGAGTTCATGGAGGGAGGCAAAGCGACCTTAGCCTATGTCTGGATCAGGCAGGTTGGAGGTGTCCAGGCTCGCTCCCAATGAATTGAAATTTTCTCTGTCCGTAGTAGAGCGGAAGTGGATGGGTGGACCGTTGATCCCTACATAGGGTCCGATGCTTTTCTAGTTATCTTGTCATAAACTTTTTGATGTTATGGTATACCCAAATTTTTTCATTGCATTAATACATGGTTGCCCGTTCTAGTTAGATGGGCATTTAAAGATTCTCTGTTGTCATCTTCTCATGTCTCTATGCACTCTATTTCACCCTCCACTATATTCCCTCTTTCTCTTTCTGCAACGCGATGTACACATATATTCACCCTCCACAATGTTATAAATTTCTTAAGTACGCTTTCATTCATAACACCCATTCAGGTGTAGCACTAGTCTCTAGGTACCTATGGATGGAGTCCGGCTCATGGCCTAAACTCTATGCTTGGTCGGATGCTAAGAACTCCTCCCCTAAACAGGAAAAGAAAGTACCCCAAAATCGTCGGCAATATGTAGCTAGGGTATTTTATTTCTGCTTCCTAAGATGGTTCCAAGCCATAATCATCTCTTGCTCATAGTGCTCAGTCAACCATGCCAAAGTAAATGCTTTTTTAAACTTTACCCACATTGTACAAGCAAGGTCAACCGCTGTGTTTGAGCATTGCCCTTAAGAAAACAATTTGCCTTTCGTACCTTGGAGGCTTCAGAGAAGTTGCCCCAAGAGAAAGCGGTGCCAAGCTAATGTATGTAAGCCAGAGCTTGATGGGAATCCTTGAAGCTAAAAAAAGTATCAAAATATATTGCTTGACCTCATCCTTGAACACTTTGGTCTTCTTTTTCTTCTTTTCCAAGTTGTCAAATTGAGTAGCTCTCATGAAGTGGTTTTGGTTTTTACCATAGTTGGCCCCACCCAAGGTACGAGTTCTTGTCCACGTTAAAGGAAGACCTCCATTGTTGAGCATGCCGCTTTAGAAAAGAAGCATCTTTCATAACTTTGGAATCTTACCTAGAATTGCCTCGTGATAAACTTTGTCAAATTGTTGAATAAAAGCTTAGTTTTCCTTGCACCACATAGCCCAGAAAGTGTATCACTCATCAGACTCTGGACTCCTTCCTTAAAGTCCTTTTTGTCTTCCAAGCTGTCAAATGATCATACATACTCAAGATAATAAGGTGGTTATCCTCACTACCAAAAGATGTCCCAAAGATTGGAGGCATCCCTTCATCGTGCACTTAAGGTATACCTCATATAGAGTATCCTTAACATGCATTTTATAGCCCCATATAATCATTGACAAGGGCCCTTTCATCCCTGCTCCATTGGTGCCCCCATCCAAGTTTCCAAAAGCACCGATCCATAAGCACCCCTAGTAATGTTGTATGGACACACACACCAATATATGCACCAAAAGACCCAAAGCGCCCAAATAGATGGGAAAAGGTGACCTCTCATGTTGCATGCTTAGCCAATGCCCCATGTCCATCACATGTTGCTTCTTTCATTGACTCTATCCTTGGAGAATTGAGTGCTTGCAAGTCTCTGCTTTAACCTTCATCTTGGTCTTTGACTTGATCCTTTTTTCGTTGCCGGAAAATTGTATACATTGGTTAACACTAGACTTGTAAATGAGCCATAAAACTGGCTGAAGCCACAAAAATGTCTCACATCGGGATTCTAGTATATGAAACATAACTTTTGTATATGACATCATAACTTCATGAAACTTCTTAATTATGGGTGCAAGATATGAAAAAGTTTCTAAATACACAATTCACATGAAAATCTCAAAAATAAAAAAATTACTTCTCTAAACTTAGTAAATTTTACGTAAAACTGCACTTCAACACTTATCTCGGAGAAGTAAAAATGTTGGCAGTCTTTGTATATGGGTTAAAAAAGCTTGGTACATCTATCACATACCTATTGAGGGATTTCAAAGAAGTTTGGGCCTACTTAACAATGATTTGATTTACTTTCAAAAGAAAATAGAAAAAATTTGTCTGTCCACACAAATTACTTGTAGAAGACACCTTCATACCTTCATTTAGCTATGTACTAGTTTTTATCAACTCATATTGAGCGTTGGTCATAATTCCCTGAAACCATTTTCTATTTAGATAACTAACATAGGGTTGATAAAGTTTTTACAAAAGTCTCAAAAAGCCACAAAAGTGGCTGATTTTTTACAGGACTAGTGTTAAGCCTTCATGTGATTTACTGCCTCTACTGGAGCTTGAGAAACAGCTTTTTGGAACACAAAAAATACTTGCAAGTCCACCAACCAGAGTTCTTCTTGGAACACCACCAACACTTACAAAACTTGCAGCATTTTAGAATGCCATGGTCATGAAAGTTTGTTTTCCTTGACCTCTGTAGCAATCTCTACCAAGTCGTGTTTTAGAATGCTATTGTTGCACCAGTTATTGAGGCCAATAAGACAACCAAGGGACCCACCAACCAAGCACTATGATACCACTATTAGAGGGCATGGCTATGGTGGGTGGAAGTGAAGATTATCCATGAGAGGAGGGTGAGTAGAAAAGAGAGAGAGAGAGAGAGTTCGATCTCGCTGAGAAAATCACACACCATATTTTTCTGAATGAACTGTTTACAATATATAAGGACTAAAATTAACTACTCCAACTTGCATGCAAGGATCACAAAAAGAGTGTTGTGTATAGATATCTATCTATCACAAGATTGTTTCCCATGGGCTTACCCAATAGCTCAAAGAAAATAACACACTATATTTTTCTTGATGAATCATCTACAATATATAACGACTAAAATTAGCTACTCCGACTTGCATGCATGAATCACAAAAGGAGTGGTGTGTATATCTATTTATCACAAGATTATTTCCCATGGTCTAGACCCAATAGTAAGATCTTGAAACCCAAAAAGGGGTGTTCTTAGTTTTAGCCTTTCCTTTTTCTAATGTTGTTAGGTATAGAGTTCTGTGCTCTAGGTGTACTGTAAATGTGAGAAGACTTTTATCACTATTAGGTAAAGAGTTCTATGCTTTAGGTGTAGTTGAAGATTGAGAAGGAGAGGTGTTCTGGTTCTTACCATTCTGCTAAGTTTGTTTGTTATATAAGATACTTGACTTGTACTCCTTTGATTTACCTTTTTTGTGCTTCATTTCTTGCTTAAGAGCTATCCTGACGGTGGCATTGTGATCAGTAGGGTCTGAGACTTCTACATCATATTTGATGTACTTGTCCAAACCAAAGAGGAAAGCCTCTTAGCAATCCTCATTTTTTTCACACCAATCTACAAAATACGGAAAGAAAAAGAAATAACAGGAGTCCCATTTTGCTAAAGGCCTTGTCAATCCTCTTTCAAGCGATCAAGGTATTGTGGTGGCATAAAATGAGCTTGAGCATGTCTTTGAACTCAACCCAGCTATTAGATAGTGGCTTGCCATCCATGGCATTCTCATAGTGCCCGGCCATCTATGCCTCATGATAGGCTTGATACCAATCAATGCCATCCAAGTGCCGTGATGTCCAAAAACACCGGTCCATAAGCACCCCTACCAATGATGTATGGCCACACACACCAATGTCTGCACCAAAAGACCAAAAGTGGCCTAATAGCTGGGAAAAATTGACCTCTCATGTCGCATGCTTAGCCAATGCCCCATTTCCACCACATGTTGCTTCTTTCATTGACTCTGTCACACTTGAGAATTGAGTGCTTGCAAGTCTTTGCTTAAACCTTCATCTTGGTCTTTGACTTGATCCTTTTTCCGTTGCCGAAAAATTGTATTCATTGATTGAGCCTTCATGTGTTTTGCATATCGAGAATGTTGGGAAAAATGAAGCGGGTGCTCCCTTAGAACCGTGCTTCCCTTCGTCCCGAGCCTATGTAAGATCAGGTTGTGCCTAAGCCTGTGTAGTAGGACTAGCCTTGTCACCTCCTTCCTCTTCATGTGCCAATTCCTCATCCTTTTTAATAAGGATTCCACTACTTCTTCCCTGTCACTTTTCCTCCTTATCATGTGCACTCAAGGATTTTACCCCCCCCCTCTCTCTCTCTCTTAAATTACTGATAAGCATATGTGGAATTGTAACACTAATGTGTTCTTGTTCATTACGGAAATATGTCCAAACCTAATAAGTCAATTTATATATCATTTCTTTTCCTTTTTTAGAAGGATAGCTTTGACTATCACAATGTATAGATGGACTAAGCGCCTAGTATCTCCAGATACATATGTGTCAAAAGTTATGCATGAGATACATATAATATTCTAGTTCACCTTGATCTTCTATATATGGTCCCATCAAAGATCCTTATCTTGCCATATTCACAATTGTGAGCAGAGTTGTTAGAGTTTCCTTCAGCTTGGGTGTTGCACAAGAAATATAACACGAAAGCAGAACCAAGCAGCCTCAACTCAGATACTTCCGGTGCTCCATCCAAACTTGGAAGGGATCCTTCAACCCTTTTTGGGAAAAGTTGCATGAAAGGTGAATAACAAAGGAATCCATCAGAAATCCTTTTACATTATAGGATGGTTGTAAACTTATCTAAAATTGCAACAACCATCACTTCAAAATATATCAACACACTCTCAAATCATCAAAAATAGAATCTACGTTTTGAACAACATTTTTGTGAAGTTACCATTTCACTTAAACAATGTTATAGTATAGCCTACGTGCAACTGCTTGGTGAAAAGTAATTTTAGAGTTCACCTAATGCCCACTTTTGGTGCAGTTGACCACCATTTCATTAACAGTGTAAGTGTGGTTTCTGAGTGACATTTGAGCCCCCTCTCCCCAAATCTGCTTATCAATCAGATCCTTGAAGTCTTTTAGGAATCAGGATCATTGCTATGACTCTTATATTCCTCCTTTTTCTCTCTTTTGTCATGGAGAAAATCCTTGAGGTTCCTTGGGATCGTTGAAAGCCTTCTTCAACTTCTTCTTCTTCCTCTTCTTGTATTTTTCTCTTTGGCATATTAGGTGTTGAGCTCATCATCAGATAGATCTTTGAGGTCTCTTGGGATTGTTCCCACAAAGTAAAAATCTCTCTTCTCTTCTTACTCTCCTTTCTCGTCTCTTTAATCATGATGAAACTTAATCAAAGGTAGACTAAACACAACAAAAGAGACACACATAAATGTGCATGCAGGGATGCCTAATAACACGAAGACAAAGGTAAAACTCAAAGGAGGTGCAGATGAGGAGGGTGCAAAGTGAAATTTACATGCATCACCCATGTGCTAGGGTAAAGGATCCAGTTCAAAGATGGGTCCGTGTTTAGGGACCCATTGACCCCCAGACAATAAAGTAACTCTGGAATTGGAGCTAATCTCTTCAGATAGCTGATTCAACTATTAGAATTTAAAGATACTGGTTAGATCGTCAATTCAGTTAGTAAAACTGGAATAGAGAACTGACTGAACTAAAAATACTTAACTGAACTGGAATAGTATACTGAGATGAGAGACATATTGGACAACTGGAAAAGTATTTGCAGATTCAAATTACTAGTTCAAGGACAACCAGTACAAGGTGTGATGCGGTTTAAGCTCAAATGATTACAGAAGTGATGATTACATAGTGAAGCTAGAGGCGAAGAGCTTGTAACTCGAGAATGCTTGGAGAGCTAAAGCCGTGCGTCTTCCCTTTGTCCGACGGGTTCTGGCCAATATATGACATTGTGAGGTAGTGTGGATCCATCCTTGCGGAAGAGGCTTATTTGCTGTAATTCTTTCTTCAAAGAGAATTTCATCCATCTCTCTGTACTGGGGGCCCCAGTCTGGGTTTAGCAGTGATATCCTTCCCAGGGATCTTAGAGGATTCGACAGTCAGTTGAAGCAATTGATTTGTGATCTTTGTGAGACCATGGAGCTGGATCTTCCATTGTCCCATATAGAGTTTGACCCTCTGCATTTCTCCTTGCAGTTCCATGACATCATTCAGTGTGAGAGCATCATTGATCAATGTTTTCCAGGTTTTCCATTCTACAGTGGCTCGCTCATACGAGTCCTAAAGTTCATCAGTGATATTAAAGTATGTGAGCCAATCACATGTTCTGGTTGCTAAGGATACAAAGCTAGGAAAAATTTGGGCAGTTCAGCTTCCTTAGCAGGCAATGCATACAGGAGAACTGGTGAATCAGGTACAAATTCCAAGAAATTAAGTACAGCCTGGTCTTACCATATACATGTGGTAGTGATGTGTGTGAGCACATCACTACCACACTAGGACCACCGGGGCATTTGTTCCCTGTTTAGGATGTTTTTTCCCCCATGCATTGTATATACACCCACTAAGTAACACACTCTCTATTGTGTTCCTTGAGCTTCCTTTGTCTTATCCAAGCTATGTGCGTTTCTCTTCAACCCTAATTCCAACAATTGGTGTCAGAGTAGGTTGCATCCTCTTGGGCTTAGTCGCCAGCTACTCCAGCACATGCCTGCTCACTTTCTTGAATTCAGTGAGGTTTGGCAAGCATTCGCAGGTCTCATTTCGGCCTCTGTTTCCACTATAGTCAGGTCTGCACAAGCAATTTTGTCATTTTGTGCAGAATTTATATCTGTGCCATTTTCTGCATAACAGGTGCCTTACAATCTTCTACGCTTTATGCTATATAGCACGTGTTGTTCCCACTCCATTTCTCCTCTTTTCAGGTAGTTTTCAAATCAGGTGCAACATTTACCATGGAGCTTACAAAAATACAGATGTGTTCAAGATGTTTGATGATAAAGATAGGTTGGATGGGGACGATTACCCTATGTGGGCTTACATGATGCAACATGTTCTTGTGTCAAAGAGCGTCTTGAATATTGTGCAGGGCATTGATGTACGTCCTGGTTCTGAGGATGTAGGCGATGTTGCAGGTCTTGATGCTATTAGAGTTGTTTTTCCTACAGCAAAACAAGCTCGTTGGGATGTAAAGGATGTGAAGGCTCATGCATTGATTGCGTTGTCTGTGAAGCGCACCATTGTTTTTCACATTCGTTCAGCAAGATATGCAAAACAGGCTTGGGATATGTTGGCTAGTCTTTATGCAAGTCGCAATGAGGCTAAAATTGCTTTGTTGAGTAAAGAGTTGGAGTCGAAGATTATGCATGAGGAAGATGATATGAACACTTTCTTGCTAGTGTCAACGATATCAATGAGCCACTTATTTCTGCACGTGAAGTCGTTTCAGACAATTCCCTTGTGCAGACTGTTCTTGATGCCTTACCAGATTCTTACTAGACTTTTGCTAGTACTTAGAGACTTATGACCCAAGGAAATCTTGAAGTTGTCAAGTTTGATGCATTATGCACATTGTTGTTGCAAGAATCACTTTCCCAAAAAAATAGAACTAGACAACGTGCAGTAGAATAGGATTTTATTGCTTCTCAAAGAAAGGGTGGTAATAGCAATGCAACCACTTCTTATGGTTCTGCTGCGAGTGGCAAAACTTCTATTCTTAATTCTTTTGCTGGCAGCACTTTGTCTGGCAATTCTGGTGATAAGGGAAAAAAGAAGATGCGTTGCCATTATTGTAAAGTCTATCCCTCATGGGAATTCAGCCACTTGTGCCAACAATGCCTCTTATCTGGTTCAGGGAGTTAGAAAGCTTGTGCTTACTGCTGCAAATGGCTGCTCCTTCACACTTGTTGATGCACTTTATGTACCTGGGATCAAGAAGAATCTTTTGTATGTATCTGCACTTGTTAGACTTGGACTTGTAGTCAAATTTGTGGATAACAGATGTATAGTACATAATCTGAGTTTTGGTGATGAAATTGTTACATCTGGGCTTTTGTGTCGTGGGATGTATAAGTTCACTTTGTATGACAAATGTGGACAAAATTTTGCCAATGCAGTTGCAAATTCAAGGGCTATTTCAGATGCAAAACTTTGGCATACACGTTTTGGTCATCTGAATTTTGCCAGTTTGCTGCGTTTACAGAAATCTGATATGGTTGCTTCTTTGCCGCCTCGTGAAGCACCTGTCAAACAAATTTGTGAAGGCTGTATTCTGGGTAAAATGTAGCATTCTAAGTTTCCAAAGGATTGTTTAGTTAGAGCCACATGCAGGTTGCACCTTGTGCATAGTGATGTTTGTGGGCCCATGCAAACCCCATCCTTCGGAAATTACCTATACTTTGTGACTTTCATTGATGATTACTCTAGGCATGCATGGGTATTTCCGCTTAAAGAAAAGTATGAAGTTTTTATGTGCTTCAAACAATTTCTGGCTATGGCTGAAAATGTCTCAAAATGTACTATGGGCACCCTCCATTCTGAACAAGGGGGGGAGTATATGTCTCATGAATATAATGCATTTTTGGCTAGTCATGGGATAAAACACCAATGTACAGTGCCTTATACACCTCAGCAAAATGGTGTTGCTGAGAGGAAAAACAGGTCACTTACAGACAAAAGTCAAAAGTCAAGCTTTGCCACATTCTTTTTGTCTTGAGGCCATCATGTGTGCCACTTATGTACTAAACAGGTGTCCTACGAAAGAAAGCCTTCTATTGAGCACATACGTGTTTTTGGTTGTTTGGCATATGCTTTGGTGCCACAAACACAGTGCAAAAAATTGGTGATAAGGCTGTCAAATGCATTTTTGCTGGTTATAGTGCTGAAAGCAAAGGTTACAAGTTGTATCATTCACAAAAAAATCGTATTCTAGTTTCACGGGATGTAGTGTTTGTGGAAGATTTGTTCAGTCCTTGCTGTCATGTACTAGAGACAATAATGTAAGATCACATGACATTTATGACACTTTGATGCCTCTTTTCAGTGGTGGAAATACGAATGTAAGTTCCAATGATACAAATGTACAGCCTATGGGGGTTTCTGAAAATGTTACAGATCAGCCTATTACTGATGCAGATGTACATGATGTACTTGATGAGGAAAGAACTGAAAATGAGCAGGCTAGAGGTATGCCAAATTGGCTGGTGCATACATTGCGGGATAGTAAATTGGATGCACCTTTGTCTAGTTGTACTCGTTCAAGCTCTTGCCATGCATCTTATGCATTAGATTGTTATGCTTTAGTTGTGTCTAGCGTACATGATGTTGAGGAGCCTCCGCCGTCTTTTGATGAAGCACATAATTCAAAAAATTGGATGGCTTCCATGCAATCAGAGTATGATGCACTTATAGAAAATGATACATTGACTTTATGTGATTTGACTCGTGGAAAAAAGGCCATTGGTACAAAGTGGGTTTACAAGTTGAAACGCAAGCCATATGGTGAGATCGATCACCATAAGGCTTGACTTATTGCAAATGGGTTATGCACAACAAAAAGGCATAGATTATGAGGAGACTTTTGCTCCCACTTGTCCTATGACTATTGTGAAATTTCTATGTGCATTGGCAGCTTTGTCAAGAAAGGATAAGAAGACAAAAGTGTGCAAATGTAACAAGGCTTTGTATGGGTTGAAGCATTCTCCTCGTGCTTGATATGAGAAATCTGACACTCATTTGGTCAAACAAGACTTTTGTAACAGTCCAACAGAAATCACATTGTATGTAAAGCGTGAAGGTGATGTACTTCTCATTGTGGTTCTTTATGTATCTGATTTGCTGATCACTGGACCAAATGAGAGACATATTGTTGAATTTAAGGCTGATTTGAATGCTATTTTCAAGATGAAAGATTTGGGGCTGTTGCATCATTACTTGGGTATACAGTTTAAGCAGTCTGATGGTGGTATTGATTTGTGTCAAAAACGTTACATAGAGACATTGCTATGTAAATTTGGACTTGAGGATTGCAAACCTATTGCCACTCCCATGGGAACAGGTTTGAAGTTGAGTCTACATGATGCTCGCGATCCTGTTGATGTCACTCTTTACCAAACTGCTATTGGCTGCCTCATTTATGTATGCAACACGAGGCCACATATTTAGTTTTTAGTCTCACAGGTCAACAGATTTATGCATAGCCCAGGGTCTAAGAATTGGCAGGATGTCAAGAGAATTTTTTGCTACCTTAGTGGCACTTTACATCTTGGCTTGTTTTATCCCAAGGGGGATCATTGCCACCAGACTTACATGCTTTTTCTGACTCAGATTGGGCTGGTTGTTTTGACACGCAAGTGTCCACAAGTGGTTTTTTTTTCATGCTTGGCAGTTCATTTATATCATGGTTGAGCAAGAAGCAACCTACCATGGCCACTTAGAGTTGTGAGGCTGAGTACAAGGCAGTCTTCACAGCTACGGTTGAGTGTGTATGGCTCAGACGCCTTATGGCTGATTTGGGTGTTGGACAGGACACTGCCAACACTATCTACACTAACAGTCAGAGCGCATTGGCAATTGCGAGGAACCCAATTTTTCATGCTCGCACAAAGCACATTGAGGTGCATTACCACTATGTCAAGGGAAGGCTCTTAGTAGGAGAGATCAGCTTGGCTTATGTGCCAACACAGGACAACCTTGCAGATCTTTTCACAAAGGCATCGTCTCGTGAGAAGATTGAAGCTTTCTGCAAAGCTTTGGGCTTACTCCTCTTTATGGACTAATCATGTCCTCAGGGCATGGCACTTCCCTTTACTCATGTGCCAACTCTCGTTCACCGCATCACTCCAGGGTGATTTGTTACCATATACATGTGGTAGTGATGTGTGTGAACACACTAGGACCGTCGGGGCATTTTTTTCCTCTTTAGGAGGTTTTTCCCCCGTGCATTGTATATACACCCATCAGTCTAGGTCTACCAATCTTTCCATTTCACACTAAGTAACACACTCTCTATTGTGTGCCTTGAGATTCCTTCGTCTTCTCCAAGCTATGTGTGTTTCTCTATAACCCTAATTCCAACGCCTGGTTCTCTTGCTGCATCATCTTTTGAGTCACCTGGACTAGCTGAAAGAGTCTTTAGAGAGCAATTGCATGTTCCCCTACTATCATTTGAGTCCAAGGTCCTTTACTGCTGGAAGTCTGATCTTCAATAATAGCCTGCATCCCCCGGTCCAAAACTCCCCTGGAAATTTTCTTCTGAAGTAGAACTTCTTTTAGTCGATTCCTAACTTCCTTCATGCACTTGTATGAAGGCCTATTCCCAAGAAGTAGATCTTATTCAAGGGCTAGATAATGTTGGTTTGCAGTGGACTGTCGATGCTAGTGTGCATCGACTATCATCAAAAGTCAGTGCCCACTCAGGTATCCTTTCTAGTAGCTCAATTTTGTTGTGATGCAGAGGCAGTTGACACAATTCTTGATCGTGGAAGGCAACTGATTTCCAATGCTGAATCATTTCTTTGGTGCCAACATATAGCCTTTGAAAGCGTTCCAGATCAGAGAGAAGAACATCATCTTCTAAATACATCCTAGTAATAGGAGCTTATTGATGTCTCAATATTTTGTTCAGTGTGATGAGTTGTAATGAATGTTTCTCATCACCCTTTAAGGTCTCAGTCATAGCTTTGGCTTTTCCTTTCCCATCTAGATTATGTTGTGACTGGTGTACTAGAGAGCTTCTAGTGTTGTTTTTCTATTCATTGCCTGGTTGATGATCATGAGTCCGCTGGTCTCCCGACTGATGGTCTGGCTGGCCCTTGTGCTGGTCTGGCTGGTCTTTGTTGGGCTAACTTCCCCCTATGGTAGTTGATCCACCAGCACCAGAACTTGAAGGTGGGGAAGGAGGAAAGTTTATTATCATTAGGTTTGTCTGTTGGTTTTTCCTCCCCTTCCTTGTCCTTCTCTTCTGCTTTCTCAGAATCCTCATCAAGTTTATTCTGCTTATCAATATAGTCATGGATATCTTGATTTGCTAAAGCACTGTTATATTCAGAAAGCATATCTTGCAAATCGCTCTACATGGTCTCCATAAGTGCCTTCAGATTATTCATATCCAGAGTAACATTGCCTTCTGGATTTATAATATCAACCAAGCTATTATATATATATACCTCTTTATTAAAGAGGCTTTCAATGCAGTGTGTCTAGTCAGTAGCGCGTTGAAATTGACCCTCTTCGTTCTTAGCATAGTCTCAAATCTGTCAGCATTTCTCACAGCCTCTACCTTGTCTTCAATTAACTGTCTATTCTTTGTTTCAAGCTTTGACAAATTCACTTCCAGTGTTTGAATTGTCTAGGCTGACTCGTTTTCAGTAATACTATGCTGCAAAGATTGTGTCCCTATATCCTGCTTCAGTTTTTGAACTTGCTGCTAGCTATTTCCCAGCTCTTCTTTTAGCTTAGTCACTTCATCGGTGGAAGCTGAGGCATCCATCTTTGTTCCAAAGCATTGATAATTGTATTCCATGATAATTTTAAGCATTGAGCAACCATCCATTATTGCTGGGTCAGAGGGAATTGGCTCATAAACCATAACAAGAGCCATGTATGGTAATAGTGTGAAGTCAAGTTTCTAAAGAATTAATTTTCCTTTGAGAGGGTGATTCTGTAATTGTTGCAACCTATCCTTTTTGGCTATGGATGAAGCCAATTCACAAAAAGGAACAGGAATTTTGCTGGCTAGACTAGCAAATTCTGGACCCTTTCCCTTGTCAGAATGAACTTCCAGCTAAGCAGCACTGGTCCTTTCTTGTTGGTCTTTTCCGGCAATGGTGTTTGCTAGAATCTACTCTTCTTGTTGGCTGGTCCCATTAGTAATCCGTGCTTGAGTCTGTTTAGCTGAAATTTTTGTAGAAGGCAAAGACTTAACCTGACTTTCTAGTTGCTTTAAGAAAGCACTACTTTTGGCCAATGTAGCCTTCGGATTCTTTGAATTACTGGCTTCCACCTGTGTGGTCTTTCTCTTTTGTCCAGTTAGAGCCAACTAATTGCTTGGAGCTTCTTCATCTAAAGATAGCTCAACATTGTTAGTCTCTGGGATGGGCTTCTGACTCCAAGCCATCCGTACTTGATAATGAGCATGTGGAGAATTTGCCTAGTAAATAAATTGCCAGACATACCAAGCTTCGAAAACATTCTGAGATTTCAACTTGGCAGTATGCTGGAGCACATTATGAGATAATATCTGACCAAGTTGATCGGAGCTGTAGCATCTAATCTTTTTGCAAGCAACATAGCAAACAACTTTTTTGACACATATGTGGGGTTATTTTTTAGGCTAACAGCTTCATCCACAAACCTGTAAATTTCCGGGATGTTGAGAACAGCTACTGGAACCCCTTGTGCACTAGCCTTTTTCTTTTTCTTGGCTGCTTCATCTTCCTTGAGAGCTAAACCTATTTGTTCTACAGTTGATGTGGTTGGCTTTGGCTCATTTGGCATTTTGAAAGCATAAGCAATGCTGTCAGGATTTACTAACACTTCCATATCATTGACTATAGCACTGCCATCCTCGGCATTGAAGGAATCAAGAACCTGCTTGATTATAGCCATGTCAAAATATATTCTTGTGGCTTGCACCACTACATGCAAATCCAATAGTCGCAGCAACGCTTTGGCTTGCTCAGTAAACACATATCCTTACTTTCTATGGGGAGTAAGTGGTAGAGAAGCTTTAATAAAGGTGATGAGTACTGAAGTTTTGTCTATGATATCCTGCATCTTCTCTGACATTTTTCTTCTACCCATGCACTGTGAAGACGATAAGTTTTTAGAGGAAGAAGACTTACTTGGATAGTCAAAGCCGTAGCCAAGTGTGTTTGTTAAGGATAGACAGTGATCGAGAGATTCTTTAGATGAGGAGGTTTGTGGTTGTACTGAAGAAGCCTCAGATCTTGGCGATGGCGAGTCTGTAACAACAGGCAGGCGTCGTGCAAGAGATTTATGAGGAAGTTTGCCCACTCGCCTTACTGTTATATGCGTTCGCATCATAAAAGCTCCACTACTTACCATTCCTAGAGTTTTGTGCACCATCAGCGACGTGGCAGACATGCATTGGGTGATACTTCCCATGTTCCTTTTAATGATAATCACATGCAAACTTATTGGCCCTTTTTCCCATAAAAATTGATACTGGCTTGGATACGTTACTGTCTCTACCACTAACACTGCTTCGTCGTGCTGAGACTTTTTTGACATCTTGACTAGCTCTGGTACTGGTTGTATATGAAAAATATTTAGAATGGCTAATTCTAAATTTTCATCAATTCCCAAAATGCCAGTATCTTCTTCTCTGGAAGTCTCTTTCTCATTAGAATAATATAGCTTAATGTTGGCCCCATTATAAACACATGGCAACAGTAATCTGAATAAATCCTTCAGCCTTACTGTGCCATTGGAAAACACCCAATCAACCTCATACGGACCGGTCCAAACTATCTTCAAATTTGGTTTCTTAGTGCCATTTTGAATTGATAGAGCGAAACCAAGTAGCCCTTATGGAACTCCCTAACTTTGATCCTTTTGTCATGCCAGCGTTTTCTTCTTTGCTAAACAACTTCCTGTTCCAGCATAGCGCGTTGCCTTAACTCATCCAACTGTGCTAATTCCTCCAGTCTATTTTTAAGATTGTGATTGAAATCCAATCCATACTCTACCACCATCCTGAGACGGGGAATTACGAATTCCATAGGCACTACAGATTCAGTACCATACACCATTTGGAATGGTGTTAGTCGAGTAGTGACTTTATAAGATGTCTTGTAGGCCCATAGAGCAGTCTAGAGCTTAAGATCCCACTGGTGTGACTCCTTCTGCACAATCTTGGTAAGAATGAATTTGGCTCGACATGTTCATTCTATTTCCAATGTTGAATTAGTCATGATCCCCCTACTGATCACAGGGGGCAGAGCTCCTCATTAAGGGCTCTTGAATCCACGACTTACTTTCTATGCGGTGGATACCCACGACTTGCTTTCTATGCGATGGGAACCCACATGTTGCTTTCTATGCGGTGGGAGTGTCCATGTCGTGCTTTCTATGCAGTGGACATAATGTATGGGCATCTAGGCGACAACGGGAGGAGTAAACTCTCGCTGGAGGAGGGATGTTGTACCTCAAGAACATTGGAATTTTAATGAACAAGTTTGAGTAGAATTTTTACTAGAATACTGTCTTGGTGCCGCTTTGCAATACTGATTGAAGGATTGTCTTAATGAACATTGTGATTCGGAATTCAATCAAGGAATGTTTATGTTGAACAATCATTGTGGTAGTAATTAGGACACACAAGGAAGTGTGAGTGTGGGGGTGGAAAGTGGGCTTGGCTCAGGCTGCCAATGCCTATGAGAAGGGTGGTCCCGATTGGTCGGGAACTCTCTGTCCCCATAGTGTTTAAATCGGTACTAGTAATACTCATTGCCCCTAAAGCGGCGAAGTCTCAAGTGTATGTGCCTCTGAAACATGGGAAAAAAAGCACTTGAGGTTTCTCTCCTCTTGGAAGGTGGGTCATAGGATCGCTAGATAGGTTAAGTACGCTTCCTTTGCGAGGTGGAGCTAGATCTCATTGCTAGTAGGCTCGAACTCGACTCACTTTGTGATGAGAGATCTTCCGCTAGCTGAACCCTGAACCACTTTGTTTGCTTCCGCTATAGATCTAGTGACCACCAGGTTCACCATCAGATCCACCATTTGATACGGTGGGGTGGGCACCTCACACCTGGTATCAGAGCCTAGGTTAGGCTGAGAAATAAAGTCCTATTGTTTGAATATTTAAAAAGGAACTGAAAGTATATAGGTAGCTGATTCGAATTCCTTGCATTGGTGTTGGAGGAAGACCCCGTGTTAGAATATTGGAAGTTCCAAGTGTTTGAGCTTATTTATGAGCAAGCTCAACGATCCCGAGTTTACCAATTCAGGCGAGATGTCATGGAGATACTGATGAAGGCTCATACGCCACACTCCACTCACATCGATAGAGGATGGGGACTTGATTGGACACTTGCAGGAGGGGTTTACTACATCAACGCTCAGAAGCTAGGATACCTGGCTACCGATTTGAAGAAGATACGTTGGGGAGAAGAGTTGAGGGTGGTGGAGCTATTCTACTTGCTGCCTACCCGATTGGACCTGACTGTCTCAGGCAACACCGATCAAACCATCAATGACTGGATCTTGGAAAAGATCACCAATGTAATCCCAACAAACACAGTCAGAACTTTTGAAGTACCAAAAGAAGAATCCCGGCTTGATATCTTAGTTTATTATCCACTCAAGGATAAGTACAGAAACTACTTCACAAACAAAGTAGTGCATCATGTGAACACAATCTCCTAGGCGTATCTTATACGCAATCCAAAACGCCATGTAATAAGTTGATCATCAGTTATCCTAAACCTTGAGGGGTTTCGATTGTAATAAATTTTCATCAATAAAGTGTTTTTTGTCTCTGAATCTCTGTCTCTTGATAAAGTGGGATCTTGAATTTTATTTAAAGTCTCGTGTCTATTTTGAAATCCAAGTAATGGTATAAAGAATCTCGTATAACCCATGTAGGCACCACCTGTTGCTCTATACTCGGCAGCACAAGAGAAGAAGCACCTCCTTAAGCAAGCCCAGCCTCCACTCTTTAAGGGCGAGGGGGGAAATGTGGAGAGAGATGCAGAAGTGTGGATGGAAGCCATGGACAATTACTTTGAAGCTGCGGGAACCCAACCCGTGAATCAGATTATGGTTGTGATGTTCTGCTTGTCTGGCAATGCCAAGATATGGTGGAAGCAACATTGCAAGGACTTGGATATTAAGGGATCTTCCCAATCCTGGGAAGACATCAAATCTGCAATAATGGGACGTTATTTACCACCTTCCTATAAAACCTTGAGGATGAATGAATTCTTTTCACTTCGGCAGGCTGACTTCATCTGTCGAAGAATATTATGCTAAGTTTGTCACTCTTTGGAGATATGCTCCTAAGATGATGTTGGAACAACAGGTGGCGAGGTTCTGCCAAGGGCTAATCGACCCTTTGAATACTCGGTTGGAAGCTCTGAGGCCAACAACACTACAAGATCCCTTGTTGAGGGCCAAACCTCTAGCTCTTGAAGTACAAAAGGTTAATCAAAATAGGAGGAATCATTGGGGAAAAAGGGCAAGGACGACTACTTGGAATAACAGACCAGCCAATCAAGCATATGACCAGTGTCCTATTGTGGTTACCACCACAACCATGGAGTTCCCAGATGTTCGATGCTATGGTTGCCCCGAATATGGACATTAAAGATCAAAGTGCCCCAGTAACATTCAGGCAACCAGCGCCAATGCCATACCTTTGAATGCCCATGGGCGTGGCCGCGTGGCCAAGCTAATGGAAGAGGAGGACGTGGAAGGATGAATAGAGGGCGAGGGTGTGGAGCTACCGCCAGAGTGAATGATGCAGTGGTACAACCAATTGTGGGTGACGAATCAGTGGAGAGAGAAACCTTGCATGCTGCAATTGACAACCCCAATGGTTGCGAGCAATACGCAGTCATTCATACGCCAGGATCTCTCAGAGGTGAACAAGTTAACTTCCTTATAGATTGTGGTAGTACTCTTTCATTTCTTTCACCCAAATGCATGAGGAAGCTAAAGCTAGATAAGTATCCAACAAGCAAGCTAGTTGTAGAGTTAGCAAACGGCAAGGAAGTAGTATCTCAACACTCTGCAAGAAAAATCGACTTTGATTTAGGGGGACACCCAACTTCTGCCCAATTTCGAACCCTACCCTTAGGATTCTTTGATGGGATACTAGGGATGGACTGGTTAAAGCAAAACAAGGCCCACATCCACTCTGCACAAGGGAACTTTACCTTTACAGATAACTTGGGTAATGAAGCCTTAATCCAGCGGGGAACTGGGAGACCTAGGGCTACTCTATTTAAGGCCAGCCGACTTTTGAAGGGACTAAGAAAGGGGAAACAAATTTATGCAGTAAAGCTCAACAAGGTGGACCAATCAGATACCTCACTCCGACCAAACTGGTTGAAGGAGTATGATGATGTATTCCCTGAAGACCTTACGAATCTTCCACCACATAGGGAGGTAGATCATGAGATTGAGACTATTCCTGGATGTGAACCTATCTCAAAAAGACCTTATAAAATGTCACTTCCTGAGGCCATCGAACTCAAAGAACAACTTAGGCAACTCATTGAGCAAGGATTCATTCGACCTAGTACTTCTCCTTGGGGTGCACCAGTTCTTTTTCAGAAGAAGAAGGATGGAACCTTAAGGCTATGCATAGACTACCATGGACTAAACCAAGTAACTGTCAAGAACAAGTATCCAATTCCAAGGATTGATGAACTCTTGGACAGGCTCCACGGTGCCAAAATATTTACAAAGATTGATCTAAGGTCAGGATATTACCAAATGAGGATCAAGGAATCAGATATTCCAAAGACGGCTTTCAACACTAGGTATGGACACTATGAATCCACAGTAATGTCTTTTGGTCTAACAAATGCTCCTGCAAGCTTCAATCGACTTATGCAGGATATTTTCAGACCTTATCTGGATGATTTTGTCTTGGTTTTCTTTGATGATATTCTGATCTATTCTAAGAACGAGGAAGACCACGAAGATCATGTTCGCAAAGTACTTGATCTTCTTCGGGAACACCAACTTTACGCTAAAGAGAGCAAGTGCACCATTTGCTCACCTAAGGTCAATTATCTTGGATTTGTCATGTCGGCTGAAGGGATTTCAGTGGACCTAGACAAAGTCAAGGACATCGTTGATTGGCCTCAACCATCCACCGTCAGCGAAGTAAGAGGATTTCTTGGAATAACGGGATGGTACAGGATTTTTGTCAAGGATTATGCACATATTGCTGCACCTTTGACGAAACTCCTGAATAAAGGAATGAGGATCGAATGGAAGACTGAGCACGAGTCTATCTTTTCTAAGCTAAAAGAATTTCTGGTCTCAGCTCCTATTTTAAAGCTTCCAGACTTCAGTAAAGAATTTGAAGTAGCGACAGATGCTAGCAAATTTGCTTTAGGCAGAGTTCTTACTCAAGAAGGAAGAACAGTGGCGTATACTTCACGAAAGCTGAGGGATCATGAGAAGACTTATCCTACTTATGATCTGAAACTTTTAGCACTTATACATGCGCTGAAGTTATGGAGACATTATCTTCTTGGGCGCACGTTTCAGCTACTGACAGATCACAAGAGCTTAAAATGGATTTTTACTCAACCTATTCTCAATATGTGACAACGGCGATGGATAGAGCTATTACAAGAATATGACCTTGACATAAAGTATAGACCAGGGAAGGAAAATGCAGTTGCAGATGGTCTTAGCCGAAAATCCTTTCTCGGAGCTATCTCTATTCCAAATAACCCTATCTGGGATAGAATCAAAGAAGCATCCTTAGTAGATCCAGAGTACCAACGTATAGTATGATTAGTTCAACAGAATAAGATGCCTGAAGCTAAAGATTACTCTCTTATGGGAGGATGTCTTTACTACAGACATAGACTCTGTGTACCCAGAGATCCAGCTTTAAAGAAGGCTATTCTATATGAAGCACATGATAGCCCTACATCTGGACATCCAGGCTATGCTAAGACTCTTCACGCAGTCAGAAGGAGTTATTTTTGGTCTGGAATGAAAGGAGACATACTTTGCTATGTGAGGCAATGTCTTTCTTGTCAACGGATAAAAGCCGAAAGAATCAAGTTACCAGGGCAACTTCAACCTCTTGACATACCCCAGATGAAATGGGAATGCATCAGTATGGATTTTGTTACAGGATTACCTTCTACAGGAGGTTATGATTCTGTTTTCGTGATTGTTGATATGCTCACAAAAGTGGCTCATCTAATACCCGTAAAGACAATCTTTACTGCTTCAGATATTAGCCGAGTATTCATCAAGGAGATTTTTAGGCTACATGGTCTACCCAAGGGTATCTTCAGTGATAGAGACGCCAAGTTTACATCAAAATTTTGGACTTCTCTTTTCCAATCTATTGGGTCACAATTAGCTTTCAGTACAGCATACCATCCGCAGACAGATGGGCAAACTGAAAGGGTTAATCAAGTCATTGAGGAAATTCTCAGAGCCTATTGTTCGCAAGAACCAAAGAAGTGGTTACAATGTCTACCTTGGTGGAGTATGCTTATAATTCTTCCGAACACAGAAGCATTGGAATGTCACCCTTTAAAGCTCTTTATGGACAGGACTTTTTAGCACCACTGAACTTCTCAGATCCAACCATCTGGGTAGAAGCCTCTAGAAAGATGTTAGAAGATATGGAAGCTCAGACTAGAGCTATTCGCCAAGACATTCAGGCCGCTCAAGATAGACAGAAGCACTATGCAGATAAAAACCGTTTGGAAAGAACTTTCAAAGAAGGGGATAAGGTTTTTCTGCGAGTCCGACCAAAGAAAAGAAACTTATCACTAGGCAGATATAAGAAGCTAAGCCCAAGGTATTGTGGACCATTCAAGATCGTTAAGGTTATAAGTGACTAGGCCTACAAGCTAAAGTTACCCGCAAACTTGAAGGTTCATGATGTGCTCCACGTCAGCGTACTCAAACCCTATATTCCTAATCCTGATCAATTCTTGGACTCAGATCAGATAATCATGCCAGCACAAGGAGTTCTCGAGCTCCAACCCGACTACGTACTTGAAACAAGGGAGAGGAAGTTATGCAATAGAACTATCACGGAGCATCTAGTAAAGTGGAAGGATTATCCTGAAGAATATGCAACTTGGGAGGACGAACCAACGCTCTTAAAAGATTAACCAAACAAATTCTTGAGATGAGGACATCTCAAAATTTTCACGTTGGGGAGGTTGTAAGGTCTCTGACCCAACCCAAAGAGAGCACCATTGTACCAAGAAATGAACATAATGGAAAAAGTTACTATTTTTAGCAGTTTTCCAAATTCTGTCAGTGCCACGATGTTTAGAATGTTTTAAAGCTTCAAAATGTGAATTAAAATAATTTTTGTTAAAAAATTCCAAAAATAGAAAGTTTCTGGTTACCCGACCCGTCCAGTTTTGACCGTCTCGAAAAACTGCACCCATATCCCAAATTTGAAAAAATGCATTTTTGAACCTCGGGGACTGCTTAATATGGCTGGTACTCGGACCAGTACGCCTTAGTTAGGGCTTGGTATAGCAATTTTCGGCATCAAATTCCGACTCGTATAACCCGTTTTAGCTTAAAACCAAATTTTCCAAAAATTGTCCGGGGAGGCACTGGGCTCGAGGCTGTGTGGGAGCAGGTTCCAGGCCACTCTGAGCCAGCTTTAGCAGCTAGGGAGCGCCCTCTTGCCTTGTGGGAGTTGTAGGGAAGTTTCCAAGCTAGAGAGTGGGTGTGAGAGCCAGTTAAACTGACCAACTAGACACTTGGTGGGTAGGCAACTAGACTTGCTAATGCATTAACTGAGTGCTCACTCAGATGCTTATAGCAACCGAGATCGATTTTCAGCCTTGAGGAGCCTTTTTAAAGGTGTGCTCACACACACACACACACACACATGCTCTCACACACACCCAGTATACACACACACACACCTTGGGGAGGTGCTCCTGGCACACACACAGTTTTTGAAGGAGAAGTAAGGAGGGAGGTGCTGCCGGAATTCTCATCTTGAGGATTCATTGGATCAGAAAATCAAGAGGATTCTCATCCCCTAATCACGGTAATCATGGTTTAATTCCTGTTCTTCTTAATTCTCATCATTATTCTCCAAATTTCTCGTCTACTATGCTTAATCTTAGCTATAATTCCCAATAGCTACTCTCTAAACTTTACATAGCTATATCCCATTACACAATCATCATTCATTAGCTAATTTATGCATCCATTCATCATTCTTAATTGATGATTAATACATGATTAGGAGAGATTTCTCTCTCTAAGCAGCATAGTTAATAAATTGTCAGCCAGTAATAATGTAGATTTGATGAAATTCACCCTTTTACCATTCAATAGTAATGTAATTAATTAGATTCAAATTTTCTTACACATTAAGATGTGATTAAGGCAAGAATTGATCCATCATTAGGCCAATAAGAATATAATTTTCTAACACATATGCATGCGGTAATTCTGCATCTTCAAATTGCACTAGGAAAGTGTTTGAGCTTGCTTACTTCATCTCTCTTGTAAATCAATTGGTAAAATTCTGAATTTCTTAATCATCTAAGACAAGTGATTAACTTTAGAGCTGATTCCCATAGGGCAAGTAAAGTATTAACCATAAAATTGCTAGGTCTCGAAGGAAAAATCTAAACCCTTACATAAGAAGGACCCTTCAATGATTCTAATCTGCAATTTGGGTTCTTATGATGCTCTAGGACCTTAGCTCTTTTCTTCAAGTTTATCATTTAAAGTAGTGAGTGTAAAATGGCCCCGGTTAAGAGAACTCGCTTCGGTGGTGCCCACGACTGCGAGGCGGGAACAAGCAATGTGAATGGAAGGGGAAAAGCTTCCATGGACGAACAAGCATTGGCCATCTCACGAGCCATTGACGAAGAAATGGAAGAGGTAGGTCACAATTTCATTCAGTTGTTTAATTAACATTGCACACGTTTAGCTAGGAAAGAACATATCCCCAAACATGTTGGAGAAATCCGACGAAAATCTCGACATTTGAATTCATTGTACATTTAAGTCTAACGTAGGAAAGAAATGATTGATGGATATACTGTTTGCAATAGGAAAAAGTGTCTGCTAGGGAAAATTTAGCTCGACATGTTCATTCTATTTACAATGTTGAATTAGTCCTGATCCCCCTACTGATCTCACACGGGGACGAGTTCCTTCTTAAGGGCTCTTGAATCCACGACTTGCTTTCTATGCGGTGGATACCCATGACTTGCTTTCTATGCGGTGGGAAACCACATGTTGCTTTCTATGCGGTGGGAGTGTCCATGTTGTGCTTTCTATGCGGTGGACATACCTAGTTGTATGGGCAGCTAGGCGACAACGGGAGGAGTAAACTTTCACTCGAGGGGGGATGTTGTACCTCAAGAACATTGGAATTTTAATGAATAAGTTTGAGTAGAATATTACTAGAATACTGCCTTAGTGCCGCTTTGCAATACTGATTGAAGGATTGTCTTAATGAACATTGTGATTCGGAATTTAATCAAGGAATGTTTATGTTGAACAATCATTGTGGTAGTAATCAGGACACACAAGGAAGTGTGAGTGTGGGGGTGGAAAGTGGGGGTTTGGCTCAGGTTGCCAATGCCTATGAGAAGGGTGGTCCCGATTGGTCGGGAACTCTCTATCCACATAGTGTTTAAATCGATACTAGTAATACTCATTGCCCCCAGAGTGGCGAAGTCTCAAGTGTAGGTGCCTCTGAAACATGGGGAAAAAGGCACTCGAGGTTTCTCTCCTCTTGGAAGGTGGAGCTAGATCTCATTACTAGTAGGCTCGAACTCGACTCACTTTGTGATGAGAGATCATCCGCTAGTTGAACCCTGAACCACTTTGTTTGCTTCCGCTATAGATCTAGTGGCCACCAGGTTCACCATCAGATCCGTTGTTTGATATGGTGGGGTGGGGACCTCACAGAAGTGCAAAACAGACGCAATGGCCTCTACACTGAGACTATGCACACTGGCCTCATCATGGGAGGTACACAATAGGGGCACCACCTAGCGAGATATGCGGCTAGGAAGAATACATATACACAATGCCATGGAAAACAATTTCAAGATCCACGTCCAAATGTGGAATGGGGTGGTCAAAAAACAAGATGAGAGGAATGGTGAGTAAGTGAGTGAGGACGAGCTTGCTACTCGTGCATGTAGTCAGGAAGATAATATGCTCACTTCTCATACCATAGGTGCGAATACGCACACCTTAAGGTGCAAGTAGCAAGATGATAGGAATATGAGAGGGAGAGAGAGTGTGTGTGTATATGGTGGCGAATCCAAACACCTCAACATAAGAAAAATGGAAAGAAGAAAGCATAAACCATACTCACAATGAAGTATATCCCAAACGACACAAGGTATGGCACCAAGATGGAGTGTGTTGATTGCTTGCAAAAGATGAATACAATAGGTAGCGTATGGCAAGAAGATGAGAAGGGAACAAGACCATAGGAGGCATAATGGAGAGATGGGAGTTGATGGCGAGGAATATCATGAGTGTACCCACCATTCTTCTTCTTGAAATCGTGCCTTCAACCCTTCATTACAAGTGTGTGGAAGTATGGTGTTCATTTTGTGCATGGTGATGGTGATGGTGATGGGTTGTGATTATGTGATTAGGGTTCATGCCACTAGCATGAAGCACAAGGGTGTGTATTAGGGGGGTGTGTGTGTGTGTGTGTAGTGTGTATGTGTGGTGTCCCCTTTACAAAAGAGATGGCCTCCTTTTATAGTCCAAGAGAGTGATTAGGGAAGAGTTTATGAGAAAAAGGAGTTTTTACTAGAGTAACCTCAGTTAGAGGCATTCTCCCAATGAGAGAGCTCTGTGTGCCTTGCTTATTGACCAACTTTCTCCTAATCGCCTTCATCATGGCGAGCTTTGTCTCCATGCCACTTTCCATAGCTTGAGTCCAAGAGAGTTTTGATAAAATAAGAAAAAATACAGCAATAATGGAGAGAAATCCATAAGAAATTGTGTGTGTGGAGTTGGGTAACCATGACTTCTTCCCATGTGGACAAATAGGATCCACCATTTTGACCATATATCCCAAACCGTAGCTCCAAAAATTACAAAAAAAAGAGTCTAAAATATCAGCTCAACGTCTACAACTTTCCTGTTAAATACTTTTTCCAAATTAGAATGAAAAAAAATATAGAAGAATCCCACAAAAATATGTGTCTGTCTTTTCCTTTCCAAAAGTCTTACAGGTGGTCCCCTCTTAACTTCATGAGCAAACCTTGTGTCCACAAGTGAATTATGCTTGAATTTGATAATATTTTGTTGAGTCCAACTCCATAATGCATAAGATTCTCCTCCCTTTCACTGTTGACTTTTACTCTTCACTTGTAGTGACCGTCATGTAGTGACTAATCGGGTAGAATCAGTATCCATTGATTTTTTTTTCATAGGGTTTGTTCGTACCTCTCCTTATTTTGAGATCCAAGTGTGTCAAAATAAGGAGAGGTGTGAACAAACCCTATGAAAAAAAAATTCAATGGATACTAATTTTTCATGCATCAAGTGCATACCAAGAGAGAGGTGGAGCAGAATTTTGAAAAACGGCCCTCATTAGCCCTCCCCCTAAAGCTAGAGGCATTTATGTCTCTAGCTCTGTACTTGATTCTTCTTCAACTGAGGTGGAGGAGTCTCCTTCCTTAGGGATTTCCATCATAGGTGTTTGATCAAACCTCAAAAAGTAATGCTTCAACCTCCATCCATTGACACGTGTTTTGTGGAGCCTACCATCTGAATCCATCAATCGATAACTGCCATTGTTGTAGTGCTTTCTATTGACAAATGGCCCCTCCCATTTGGGTGAAAAGTTTTTATCCTTCCTAGTGTCAAACCTATTATCATACTGTAGGACCAACATACCTTTCTTGAGACCTTTTTCTCTAAGTCCCTTGTTGAAGGAAAGTTGACATTGCTCTCCCTGTGCTGCATAATAGCTGATAGCATCTTCTCTGTCTGGTTGAAGCCTCTCTAGATCAAGAATGTGATTGTGAAGATGAGCATTAGGGCGTTCCATCTGTCCAACTAGCACCCTGAGACTAGCCAATTGTACTTCAATGGGTAAAATGGCATCCTTACCGTACACCAAGTGATATGGTGTGAACCCAAGGGATGTGCAAAATGAAGTGCGATAAGCCCAAAGTGCAGCCATAAGATGCTTGTCCCAATCACTTTCGTGATTTTTTACATGTTTAGTGATGATCTTGCAGATCATACCATTTACCTTTTCCACCAAACCATTGCATTGTGGATAGTAGGGAGTTGAGCGTCATCGTGAAATTCCTAGCTTCTCCATCAGCTCTCCTACCAGGTCTCCTCTAAAACCCGGTCCCCTGTCAAAAATTATGTCAAGAGAAGTGCCAAAATGGAAACAAATATTTTCAAACAAAAACTTAGCCACTTCCTTAGCTGTAATCCGGGTGGTGGCAACTGCTTCAGTCCACCTGGTCATGTAGTCCACACCCATGATGATATACAATTTACCTGATTGGCTCCTTGGAAAATGCCCAATGGAATTAATTCCCCACTTCTCAAATGGTCCATATGAGATTATATGAGTCTGTGGATCATATGTGAACCTCCTATCACCAGCCTTGTGACACTCCTTGCATGTTTTGCACCAGTGATGCACATCCCTCTATAAACTAGGCCACACAAACCCGGCTTGTAGAACATTTCTACCAGTGATGTCAAGTGCAAAGTTCCCTCCACAAACACAATTATGGCAACTTGTAATCATTTTTGTGATTTCTCTAGAGAGAGGTACATGCCTAAGAATTTGATCTTACCCTTGTAGTAGAGGTCATCATTGATAAGGTGGTATTTTGTTGCCTTGCGCACGAGCCATTGCTTTTGACCCTTAGTAAGATCTTTAGGACACTCTCCTGTGTCCAAGAAACTCATGATGTCACGCATATCATCGCTACCTTGGAAGAGAGGTAGCTTCAACTTGATAGCATCCACCACTTGAACATCTTGTAGCTTCTCTCTAGCTAGAGAATCTAGTTCTTGATTTTTTTCTCGAGGGGCATGATGTAATTGTGCAACTTGAAACTTCCCCAAAAGTTCCTTAACCTTGCGCAAATGGCCTAGCAAGCTATGATTTTTACAAGCCCAAGTTCCTTGTATTTGTTTTATTAAAAGCATGGCATACATTTAATCGTTGAATACCTTGTGTCACACACCACTCTAACCCAAGAGTTAAGGCTGTATATTTTGCTTCATTGTTGGAGTGAGAATCCAAGAGATGCCCAATGGAAAAAAACCTTATCCCCTTGCTCGTTGAAGATGACAATGCCAGCTGCAACTTTGTCCAGTGTCCTCTTGTAGGCTCCATCGAAGTAAAGAGAGTGAGCCCCCTCTACCTTGGGACCTCCAGCACAGGTGTAGTCTCTTGATCATTTGGATTTATCTTTAACTTCTTTTCATAGTAGAAATGAGTGAGAGTGACTTCTAGACTAGCTCTTGTGGAGCTCTCCACTTGCATTGTGTAGTCAAACTATTGCAACCTTGTGAGCCATTTGGAAATCCTAGAAGAAACATCCATGTGCTACATTACATAAGAAAATACTTCTTCCTTTGTTAAGAGTATGAATGGTTTAGACGATAAATAAGAGTGAAATTTGGTGGTAGCAAACATTAATGCAAGCACCATGTGCTCCACTGTCGTGTATCCCTTCTCTAATGGAGTCATCATGCAACTAGAGAAGTAGATAGGATGCATGAAAGAGTTTGAGGATCCTTTTGCATCAATATAGCCCCAATTGTGTCATTGCCCACACTAGGGTTTACATAAAATGGATCATCCCTCTTTGGAGGTGCTATGGTGGGAAGTGAAGGTAGAACTTGTTTTACCTCATTGCACTGTTGTTCATTTTCTTTATTCCAAGTGAAGATCTCTTGATGGGTAACTTGCTGCAAAGGGAGAACCACTTGGGAGAGCAAGTGAATGAACCTACTCAAATACCTCACCTTTTGAAGAAAAGAGATCAACTGCTTTGTTGTGGTGGGAGAGGTCAAAGCCACCAAGGCTTGAACCTTGCTTGGGTCAGCTTCAATGCCCTTGGCAGAGATCACATGGCCAAGAAGAGTAACCTTGCTTTCACCAATGTGGCATTTCTCCACATTGAGTTGGCCACCCAGAGCTTAGACCTTCATAAACTTTTTCCAAATGAAGAGAGCGGGAGTTATAGATGCAAAAGTCATTAATAAAAACATAGATTGATTTTCTAGAGAGCGGCTAAAAAAAAGTTTCATATATCGTTGAAAAGTGGTTGGAGCATTGGTGAGACCAAAAGGCATAACTCTGTAAGCAAAAAATCCCCATGATGTGATGAAGGTTGTCTTCTTTTGATCGTCTTCAGTGATGCTAATTTGGAAGCAGCCTGAGTATCCATCACATACTGTGTAGCGCTCATGTTCTTCTACCTCATTGAGAATTTTATCTTGAAAAGAAAGAAGAAAATGGTCCCTCTTTGTGGCTGCGCTAAGAGGCTTGTAATCAACACAAACCATTCTTCTTTGGTGTGACTACCACTGGAGAAACCCACTCTAAGTCTTCAACAGGATAGATGAAACCTGCTTCTAGGAGTTTCCTTACCTCTTTGAGCAAGGCATCTTGTTGAATTACTCCTAGCCATCTGATCTTCTACACTACACGTTTACTTCCCTCCTTGAGCTTGATTTGATGTTGAACTATTGTGATGTCACTGATTTTATCATATTCATTAATGAGCAACGTGGTAAAATCACTAAGCATCAAAACATAATCTTCACGCTCCTTCACACACAACTCACTAGAGAGCATTCGATGTAGCTTACTTACTTCTACCAAAGTTTGTATACCTGGTGGCTCCCCTTGGTTTGATGACGATGCATCAATTTGCTCCATATTATTAGGGTCCTTGAGAATGATACCCATCACCTCAATGCTACTGTTGCTTTCTTTGTTCATTGTTGACTCCTCCTCGGAAGTGGTTGAAGAGTCACTAGGAAACTCATCCTCAAAGGTTTCTAGATCTATGTCTCATTGTTGACCTATCTTCATGTCATAAAGTATTGGCTTCCCTTTGGCATCCTTCATTTGGATTATGCTAGTGTCCCAATCCTGCTTAGCTCTCATAGCCATAAGCCAAGGTCTCCCTAGAATGATAGGATAGCCCTCCCCTTTGTGTGGTATGACAAAGATGTGTACATCTACCTCGGTGTTGAATTCCTTTATCCTAACCGCATTTATAACACCAACATATTGACTTTTTACATTATTTGCCATTTTGGGTCGGCATGGTGCCGGCCGACTCACCTCTAAACCCAAACGGTGCATTAGTTTTTCACTCATGATGCATATTTGTGTGCCACGATCGATGTAGATATTGGAGATGTGTTGCCCTTTGATGTGAGCATCCATCACCAGTAGAATGTCATCAAGATTCCTCCCAGAGATAGCCCCAGCTATCTTTGGCTTTGGTCATCTCGTGCTAACCATGTTTGTCCATTGTATCCTCACCCTAGGTTCTAGGTGGAGTAACTGGGGCCAGGTGATTTTTTGGCCCTGCACAGAAACATCTTGAACCAAATCATATGGTTTAGAACATTCACCCAAAGAAAAATCTACAATATCAATTTTATGTCGTGACTTGGATGGCTTTTTGCTAGATTCCCCCTTCTCTTTCATCTTTTATTCCTTTTGGGAAGATTCACCATGCCTAGCCTGCTTTACCCCCATCACATCTACTCCTTTAACCTTGTTCCACGGGGGGTTCACTATATTTAAGACCACTATGTCACGTGCGTTCATGCCCTTTTTCTAAAATCCCTATTTTGTGAATTTTCTAGGAAATATAGTGAACCCTTTTCTTTTAAATTTTGTAAATTGTTTTGAGGTTTGTTAAAAACATATCACTATGTAAATTTATTTTTGTAAGTTTTAACACTAGGTTGGTAATGGGACACTTTTATGTCCTGTTAAGTGACCATTTTCCTTAAATTATGTCAAGAGTTTCAAAATGGATTTTGAGGTGCTATCTATCTAGAAAGTTGTCTCGTGAGCTAAAACAAACTCGGAATTTTTTTGGAATATCAATTCCATCTTTAACCTTGTCCTTGCACAACATTTCACAACCTAAACTGTGTGAAAAAACGGGTCTTGTTTTTGGCTTTTTTCAACTTTTTGCAACTATACCACTCTAGAATTCATTTTTGTGAGGTCTATAATGCTAGATAACTATCTTTAGTAGTCCTCAAAATGTCTTGATGCTTCTAAGGAGAAATAAATATTAAAGTTGTAAGTTATGACCAAATTATAAACATTGTCAAATCCTGTTTTTTAGCCAATTTTAGCTCTTCTATGATTTTTTTGGTGGTTTTCATGATATCCAAATGCATTCTTGATTTTCTATGTCGCATATTGTAACATAAAGCTAATATTCCTTGATTTTTGGGGCACCTAATACCCTATTTTGCATAGTACACAACGATGGTTGGTTTTTTCAATTATAGAGGAAAACGAAACATTGTAGTATATCAAGTATAGCTTTTTCAATATTGTTAGTTTCTTGTGACAACTACATGCATTTTGTAGGTAGTAACCATATCTAGTCATAAGGATCAAATTTGGCTAGATATTGAATAGTTTCTATGGGATTCTACAACTCATAATGTTGAACCCAGTTTTTTCATGTTTGCTGTATTTAGCACTTCATCTTTGTCCCCAAGATCCCCCTTGGTAAGAGATGTATTATTCTTTTGACATACTCCATGGATCCTTATGAACATAAAGGACAATAGGGATCTAACAAAACATGCATATATGATTTTTATTGAGCGTGGCTATAGAAACTTTGATGATAGGTTTGCAGAATGGTAAAAATTCAACTTTTTTTGTACCTATTTATTTTGGAAAAACAAAAAATAGTGAGTGAGAAGCAATCATATGTTTTGATCACCAACCCATTGAAGTTAACTAGGGAATTTATCTCAAGTCCTACAAAAATCCCTAATCTTATTTTTATGCAACAAAACATAAGAAATGTCTGTTTTGATGAAAATGCACTGGTCCATCAACTTTGGAGGCTTGGTGTGACCAAAAGATGAGAAATTTTACAAGTTTCTTATTTTTCCCATGTGTAGTAGGCCTTGAACTATAACCTCATGAAAAGATTTTACAGAATGAGTGGATCTACTATGGTTTTGGAGGTTTTTTTCAAAACCCTGAAAGGACACTTTTATGTCCTGTTAGGTTACCAACCTAGTGTTAAGGGGTTTAAATACCCTTCTGCTAAACTCACGTGATAGGTTACATACTATGTAAGGTGAACCCCCCGATCCTTGTTCTTACCTTTTGCCACTCTCTTGATACCCTCCTCCACTTTCTCCTTTTCCCTACCTTCAAGACTGATGACACTGACTGCCTGGTTGCCAATTGGTGGTGGGGTAAGGGTGGAATGAGAGGTTGTAGTGGTGGTGCTGGATGTGGTTGAATGGGTGGTTGTAGGATTTGCATGGGTAGTGCTTGTTGTGGTGCCCTTGGTGGTGGTGGTCTTGCTCTTGGTGGTGAAACCTGGTTTTGTCCAGCTCCTCTGTTGAAATTATGCCTCTTTGGGTGTGGACAATAATACATGCCATGGCCATCCTCCCCACAATTGTAGCAGTGGTATTCTTGGTTTTGCCTTTGTTGTCCTCTCTCTTGATCTTGATTGCGATTGTGTACATGCCCTTGTTGTACCAAATGCATAGATAGATTCTCAAGCTGAGTAGTGATGTGACTCAACAAGTCTTGATGCTCTTCTGATGCCTCTTATGGTTGTGTTCTTTGAGCCGATGTTGCAATAACTGGGGTTAGTCAGACTGAGTTTGATTCCTCTGACTCATTGACTCTTGCTTGCATGTGTAGCTTCTTGTCTTTAAGGCGGACTACTTTCACTATCAACTCATATGTTGTAGGGAATCTCTCCTTTACCTTCTCCTTAAGCGATGAACACAGGCCAGCAATGAAATGGTCTTTCTTCAGGAAATTAGGTGCTCCTTCACCTTCCTCTAGTGAGGCAACCCAATGCTCCCACAAATCCACAAACTTGGATTCATAAGTGGCATACTCTAGCAGAACTCCCTGCTTTAATTTCATCGACAGCGGCCATAACTTTTCTGAGGTTATGCCTCCACCAAATCTCTTCACAAATGCATCACGTAGTAGGTCCCATGTATCCTTGGTAGCTTGGGGCAAAGCATTGTACCAAGACTTGGCCTCTACTTTCATTAATAGAGGAAAGATTTTTAACCATGAGGAGTCGTCATCCTTGTTGGAAACCACACAAGCAATGTCAAAGTTATCCAAAAAATCGGTGGTGATGTCTTCTCCCTTTTTGCCACTGAATGTGGGAAAAGAGACACTTGTCATGGTAGTAAAGCAATGAGTAGACAATCACAAATTTATATATATATATATTTTTTGGAATGACTTAGTGATTCATAAAGGTTTATACATGGGTGGAAAACTTGAGTAGGAGCTAAGAAGAGCAGAAGGCTAGAATAGACTAAAGATGCTTACATCAAAAGAGTGATAGTAATCAAGAAGGGGCAAGATGATGGGACGTAGGGATCTAAGTATTTCATCAAGCATCTCTGCTCCAAATAGGAAAACAATCTCTTGTTGGTAGAATATATTCCTATCAATGTACACGTTTACATGCATGTGTTGCAAGAAACGAAAAGGAAAGACTTCTCGCCTATTCTTGTTATCCATGTTGGGTGTAGGGAAAGGCTTTGACCACTAGAGTTGGATACCTTAACACTAGTTTGGTACCAAAATAGGACACTCAGTGTTCCTTTTTTTCAAATTTAGATTAAAGTCTACCTGCATCATACGGTGTATTTAAGAAAACCCTCTTGATATGCTTAAATATGTTATCTAGATGTTCTTTGAAAAATATAACCTTGCATTTTAGAAGCTATCATGATCAATAAATATACTCATCAAGTCGACCCCCATGAGACTACAATTGATGCTTTCAAGAAATCAACTTTATAAGCTCAAGAAAAAATGAAGCAGCCTTGTAGAAAATTGTACAAAACTTTTCTACAATTGTGTTATAGATAACTAAAAGTTTCGTGTGCAATAAAATTTACTTGAGAGTACATAAAATAATGGGAAGTTCTACATGTTTGATATGGCCATTCAAGCATATCATTGTATGCATAGAAAAAATATGGTTTTATGTGTTTTTGAGTTTTACAAAGTGATACATTGCTTATCTTCTCCAATGAGGACTCAGGGTAGCAAGTATAAGTACTTTGGTAAAAAATGGTAAGACACAATTTTTGGATCATTTCAAATATTCAAAACTCTGTATGCAAAAATTTTGATATTTTAATTCTTGAGACATAAGTATTCAAAACCTCAAATAACTTCAAACTTTCCACACATATTAACTAAATGTATCAAAGTGCATGGTTTGAATACAAATGGGATACCTAAAACCTTGGTTTCAATGTTATTGTGCAGGACTCAAGATTTTCAAGAGTTTTTGCACAATCAAAATTTCAAGATAGGGTGTAAGCGACAAGATTTAAGTAAGTTAGGGAGCTAAAAAATACGTACTTTCTTGGTTTTAACATAGAAAGTCATTTGATATTGTCAAATTGCACTAGAATAGACCCAATTTCATGAGCAGACCTTTGAGAGGCCAAAATTATGCTCTTAGTCGGGACGTACTCAAGTATGAAATTATGTTTATAACTTGCAATTAAATTTGAAACTATTCCTTGAAGATCATTTCATTGTTTTGTAACACTTAGTACTAACACTTGGCTTTTAAAAACATAAAAAATCTCACCTCTAAAAAAAGATATAAGGATTTTACTATTTTATTGAAAAAACAACTTGAAATTTTATTAAAAAATTATGACTTAGAAATTACCACAAATATCTCCATAGGGCTTGTATTTTGACATGGACAAAAATCCAATGTTTTCTTTTCCTCATAACCAACCTATGGTAGAAGCAAGGTGTAAAAAACTTCTTTCTAGCTTGACAAATAAATTGCCGAAACTTCATAGGAAAACAGGACACTTTAGTGTCCAATTACAGAACTAGTGTTAAGTGTTGACAAGGTGACACCTTCACCACAGGCATCTACTTCTTGTTGAAGTCCACATAATCCTCCATATTGGGTTCAAAACAAACTCGGCGAGAAGAGTCTAACTCAATTGGTTTTCCATTTTGTATGCGGCGATGATGCTTGGATGGCCGTACTTGACTTGAATACTCTAGGCCTAGAGAGAGTGTAGGTCCGCTTGCTTCCATGAAATGCTTTAGGCTTTGTGGCCTAGACTTTGTGCTTGATGTAGTTGATGACTCTTCTCTGACTGTTGGAGAGAAAACACTTGGTGCTACACAAAATCTGAATGATGTGAGAGTGCTGATGCGGTTCTCCAAAGCAAAACTCACCGTTCTTTCTTCACATTCTCTGTCAGCACTCATTGACAGAATGCTTTGGTTGACAACAGTGATGACATTTTGTAGCCCTCCCACTTGATGCTCTTGATTTGCAATTAGCATGAGCAATGTGAGATGGGGAGATTACCTCTTGGATATTGACGACGCTACAACCTGGAAGTAGCACTTTGATGAAGGCCATGACTGCTTCTACAACCCCCTCTTCTTCAGTTCTCCAATTTGAAAAATCTTGTAGCCACTCGTCCATGATTGATGGAATGCATGGACACTCTCTGTTGACTGAAGGTTTTAAAAAATCCCTCCTCCGTGTGGGCAACAAATGAGAGACAGAAGTGCAAAACAGACACGGTGGCCTCTACACCAAGACTATGCACACTAGCTTCATCATAGGAGGTACACAATACGGGCACCACCTAGTGAGATATGTGTTAACTGAGTCAAGTTTAGTTAATACAAGTTGCTAAACACCGAAGACATACGAATGCATATCAAGGATGAATGCAAAGAACCAGTAAAGATTGGAGTTACACATTTTTCATGTTTTTCCAAAATGGTCATGCATTGTAAATTCCCGATTTATTTCAAGCCATTGTAATATTTTAATGTGTTACGGGCTAAAATGGGAGTTCCAAGTTGTAAAGAATAGGTCACCTACTGTGCCTAGGATGCAGATTCAGTAAGTGGTGAGCCCTAAAGGCCTTGGGAGCCCGGACATTGCATATTTTTAACCTAGGTATATAAGGCAGTGTGTAAAATAAATTAGGGTTCTCAAGTTATTTGTTGAGAGCACTCTTTGGTGAGAGCTCTTGAGGTGTGTGGCTATGGAGTCCTTGAACTTCTCCTTGCTCATGAGACTTGATTAACACTAATCAATGATTCATTCTCTCTCACTATGCCTCTCTCTTACTTCTTATGATTGCCTATGATGCTTAGATTAACTAGATCTTAACTAATTAGTGGTTAATCCCTCTTTAATCTTGTGTGATTTCCCTCTTTGGCTTGTGTGTGCATGTAGGTTTGATTGGAGTGTGGTGCTCGATAGATCTATGTGTGTGTGCTTGCGATTAGTGTGTTACATGATAGGATTAGTGTTGTGTGCATCTTGCAATCGTAGTGTGTGTGATTGGGTTGATTAGAGGTGAAGAGAAGTGGATATGGAGATTGCCCTTCATTGCGGCTTAGCTCCTTCATAGGCCGAGAAGCTCGTCTCGTAGAGTTAACCATTTTATTTGCCACGATTAGCTCACTAACCGTGTGAGTGTTTCCATGCCCTAGCCGGGTAGCTCATCCCTCAGGATTGATAATTTTGTTGGTCATTGGAGCTATTGCAACGATGGGACCCCCAACATTTGGCGCCGTTGTCGGGGACGATGGCCTACGCTAGTATAATTGTGGCATAAACGAATGCGTTCCCTCACTAATTTCACTACTAATTTCACTTGTGTGTTTATGTTTTTGTGGATTTTGAATGTGTGTGCATGAAGCATTGTGTTCATAATTCCCTAATGTGTGTTTACACACACTAATTTCACACTAACCCCTTGCTAATTTGACTAATTTTGGATAACTTACTAATGTGCTTTGAAGGATTGGAGCAATCGACCATTCAATTGAGATTCAACGGAAAGGTAATTAAGGTGGTATTCTCAACCTTTTTAGAATCTAGAGATGTGTAGAATTGTGTAGATATCCCACCATGATGCAATGTAATGTGATGTTAGGGATTGAAAATTTTGGGATTTTTCATTTTCACGCCGTCGTAATGCCGAAATTTTTAAGAATTGGTGGCGCATGAATTTGATAAGTTTCAATTGCTAATTGATGAATGTATGTTGCTAATTGGGTGCTTAATTGAGTTAATCGCATGCTTGGATGGTCAATTTTAGGTGTGTGTGCACTAATTTCAAGTTTGTGTGCACTCTAATTGAGTGTGTGTATGCTAATTTTAGATGTGTGTGCACTATTTTGCCCATGTTTGAGCACTTAGAAATCAATGTGTACGTTATGCTTTCTGAATTGTGATGATTTATTGGTGTTGTGCTCATGCTGAACTATTGATTTGTGAAGTCATATTGAAAATCCGACAAATTTAACCCCTTTGTGTGAGCACCTAAAGATTGGTAAAAACTGCTAATTTTTTAGTGTGTGTGCATAAAAAGTGTTTAAATTTACATGGTTAATTCAATGTTTTGATTGCATAATTGATGTGTGTAATGATGAAATGCTGCATTTTTGTGCTCAAAACACTGATTTACACACTTTAATTGCGTCAATTTTTGACCTATTTTTGTCGGTAATTTTGCAGGTTTAATTGCTATTCTTGAATTTATTGATAAAATTTTTTGCAATTGAATTGATGTGCTTTTGGAAATTTAATTTGGCTACACTATTCCCCAATGTGTGGAGAATTTGAAGAATCTTTTTGGATATTTTTCGCATTTTTTGGCAATTTTTTCATTAATTTTTGGATAATTCCATAAAAATTTGATTTTGCAATCTTGACAAGCTATTTTGTGTGTGCGAATTTAAGGCATCATTTTGTTCGCATTTGTGCCCTCCTTGGTCGAGTTTTGAGCGTTTTGCTATTTCTGGGGGCCGGATGGACAATTTTGTCGAATTTGGCGTTTTCGATAAAATCTGCTATTTTCGGTGTGCTTTTGCGTGTCGAAAATGATCGATTGTGAATGACAATGGTTTTCTAATATTCCTAAAAAATTTCGGAAATTTTTGGGATTTTTTGGTGATTTTTGGAGTTTTCGGCTAACTTTTGGGCTATTTTTGGCATTTTTGGAAATAAAAAGTAAAAATAATAAAAAGTCGGGTTTCGGGCTTCAGTACCGTGCCTTGCGGCGCATAAATTCGTCTCTTCTTCTTCCTCCCGCTTTGTGTGAACCAACCCCACACCTTCACTCTCTCTTCCCGTCTCTCGCTTCCCCTCTCTCTTGTTGTAGTGTGTGACCAATGAAAAAGCACCGAGGTCCAATGTAATTTAATCGGCTGAAATCCTAAAAATCCAGGTTAGATTTTGAGCTTGCCTTGAAGAAAAACTGAGAAATTTTTACAAGTTTTAGTGTAATTACCGGCAAAAGCTTCACATATTAATGACCCCTAAAAACCGAGAGAATCTCCCGCTCTCTTAACAACTCTCTCTCCCACAAACTCTCACACTCTCTCCCCCTGTCTCTCGCTCGCGGGAACCCTCTCTCTAACTCTCATTCTCCCTCCTCCCTTTATCTCTCTCTCTCTCTCCTCCCTCTTTCTCTCTCATCTCTCTTAACTCTCTCTCTCTAAGCGTTGTCTTGACTCTTACTCTCTTTGACTCTCTCTCTCTCACTCTCCCTCTCTCTCCTCTCTATTATCGCTGAGACAGACCGCGAGATTCTCTCCCCCTCTCCTTGTCGTGCAGCACGCCAACAAAACCGGGTCTCGTCCTCCTCTACAGTGCGCGCCAGACCTGGAGCAGTTCGTTGGTCCCACCTGCACGCTGGTCCCTCTCTCCTCCTACACGCGTCAGCGCCACCGATTCCGACTCTCGCGCCAATGGACGTCAACTCCACGCTGTGCTGACAGGTAAGGTACAGTAAGTTTATTTTATTTATTTTTATTTTTATTTTAAAAATCCAATTGGAAAAGAAAATCAAACCAAAATAAAAAGGGCATTTAAAAATACCCAAAAAATAACATAAAAACAATTTAGAAATTCAAAATTCAACAGAAAAGATAAAATATCATAAAAAATCCCCCAAAAAAAAATTGTGTTTAAAAAAATCATTAAAAATTAAAAAAAACATTAAAAAATCCACAAAAAATTAAAAAACTCATAAAATATTCAAAATTGATCAGGAAAAAATCACAAAAAAAGTAAAAGATTCAAAAAAAAATTTAAAAATCCAAAAATTCAAAGAAAAAATAAAATAAAAACACTCACAGATAAACAAAATTAACCAAAAAAATTGTTAAAAATTCATTAAAAAATCCAAAATCGTCCAAAAAAAATCAATAAATTCAAAAAATCTTAAAAAAAATCGTAAAAAATCAAAAACTTTCAAAAAAAGCATAAAAAATTGAAAAAATATCCAAAATTTTAGAAAATTCAAAATTTCACAAATAATTAGGAAAAATACAAAGAAACTCACCGGAAGTGCCTGAAAAAGACAAAAAAGCCAAAACAAGCCAGTAAAAGCTAGAAAGAGCCAGAAAAAGGCGAAAAAACCGAGAAAAGCAAAAAAATCACACACCGAGCGAACAACACCAAAGTGAGCAAATCAAAAGCCGAAAAGCAAAGCGGATCAGATCAACCAAAAAAGCACGCAAAACGACCAATTCGAAGCAGTGGAGCGACAGACATATTTTCAAATGTTGCACGCTAGAAATTGGCTAGTGCGAGTAATTGCGCTACAAATTTGCTTCCAATTAAACGAATAGGGACAAATCACGGTGGATTGCAGATTAAGTTGTTCAAGGTCCAAATTTTCATCATTTGAAAGGCCCAGATCAATTCTGACACTGTCGAGCTAGAGTTAATAAACTCTTGTGAATCTGAAGAGCAGTCAACTGCAAAAGCGCTTTGACTAAAGCAGTTTTATCAAGCCGTGGAGGAGAAATTTTTCTAAGCAACGTCAAAATCTATCAATTGACAGCTTTTGTAGATTGAGCCAACATGGACTTAAATCGAGCTGAGAATTCAAGTATAGCAGAGCAAGCCAGTAGCAGTGGCAACATATGCATAACTGCAACACAGCAAATTTTGCAGCTATATGACTACAATGGGGATAAATTTTTGTACACAGATATAGAAGGTCATAGGTATCTTATGAGTAGTAAAAGCAGCACGGAGCCAAGATCCTATTGATCAGAGTAAAGCCAGATTCAGAGAACTCCCAGATGTTCATAGACTTTAGTGGAGCCAGGTATTGCAAGCTCAAAGATGAGGTGCAGATAGAAGTTCAAAAAGTCAACCCAAGTGGTTATCCAGAAATCTTCACAAGTCCGCAAAGCATCCATTTGGTGCATATGCAATCAGGGTCATTGTACATGAATTACAGTGATCAGATCTATAGTCAAGAGCCAGAATTGCAAGATCCAATAGATCAACAAATTGAAGCAAATCTAATTGGAGAACCAAACCAAAGACGGTACAAAGGTCAAGAAGGATCAATCTATAGCTTGATGCTTAGTGTTTTAAAAGAAGATGTCGACAACTTGGCAAGAATAGAAGCAGAAGCTTCTCAGCTAGAGCTTGACATGCCAGAACCGAATGAAATACCACTAGTCATGGCATATTGCTCAGATTGTGGACGAAAAGGTGGACATTTTCCTGAAGATTGTCCAAGAAATCCTGACAACAGGGACACATCAACCGCCAAGCAAGGTACAGAGCGAATTGGAAATGCAAATCTCGATGTAAGTGCATTTAACTCGTCACTTTTCATGGAATCAGATGATTCTACATTACCAATAGAAGCACCAGTAAAAACACTGCAAGTTCAAAATGAGCATAAAGATGCACAGGCACCTTAAAAGATTAAAATTGATTCTTTGAGCAACAAATTCTTGCATGAATTTAGTAAAGGTGTCGAGATATCACCAAAGTTTGAAAAGACTGTTAAGTTTGCAAATGATTTTGCATCCACTATCGCAAGTGCGCAATCATTCACGAGTCTAAGGGACACATCAGAGAGAATGATGTTAGCTTTGTATGGCACCCATAATTCATGTGCACACTATGTAGACTAAAAAGGAAAATTGTACAAAAAGGATCAACCTGTGTTTGAACCGCTTACATACCAGCTCATAGAAGTACGTCCAATGATAGATCAGGAAGGATGGTTCATTTCAGAGGAAAGAATCTATTATAGCCCATCCTCTCTAGAGCTAAAGGATATTACCCAAGTGAACTCAGAAAATTGTTCAGAGCCAAACTCTCCTCGTTTGGAAATCAAGCTTCGATGTTGTGATCAAACAAGCATATATTTTGACCAATACAGTCATAGATATAGACGAGAGTCTAGAATCTATGATGCCTTGGGTCCTGAAACCACAAAAGCTCATGTCATAGGAGACCCATGGGATAGACAATATCAGGGCAAAGATAATGCTATCTATAGCTTAACTTGGGGAATAATTTGTCATGTTTCACAAAGATACATAGGAAACTATGTAGAAGGTTTGAAGGTGCCAAATTTCAACAGTGCTACCCAAAGTGTACCTTCACAGTCCCAAAAGGTGAGACTAAACCAGAGCCAAACAATTTTGAACTCTTATAATGAAGCAGGCTATAGCAATCACCCTAGGAAGGGGAGAGCTATAAATCCATCAAGCTCAGCTCATGTGCCAGGAAATGCTACACCAGTTAGAAGCCCTAGAGCTTCTAGCCAACAGACCCCTTCAAATCAGAAACCATTGAAAGATCATATGGTTGTTGGAAGTTTCCAATTGACCGAGGTTCCCTCAAAATCTGCAGATAGATGCTTCGATGAAGACCATCAAGGACATAACTTTCAGCTGATCTCCACAAGTCAGAGTCAAAAACTGACAAATCCAATAGTGTTCAAACAGCTACATGTGACCAAGCTCACATATGCATATCAAGATGCACATGGTTATGAATATCAACAAGGTGATGATCTTGTACAAACCCACATGGATGGCCCGACTGATGTCAAAGACTATCTGAAGATGATGCAAAGCCTCAAGTTGCCAGAACAGGTGATAGAAAATTCAAAGTCAATGGGAACTAAAGTTTAGAAGGATACACAAAGGACACCACCAAAATCTCCTCCAAAGAGAAAGATTCTGTCAGAAAGTACAATGGATCTATTAAGGTCAAAGGTTACTCAAATGCAGGAGGACAATGCTCAAAAATTGCAAAAAAGTGCAGTATCACAGTCATACGGGTCAAAATCAATTGAAACAGGTGATCATAGCAAAGAAAATGCAGATAAAGCTCAACTAAAGGACACTACCACAGCAAAAGCAGTCAATTCAGACATAGATCCTGAGAGGATCAAGTTCAACATCACCAATGAAAATGAAGAAAAGTTGTCAAGCAAAGTAAAGCTAGATTTTCAGTTAGACAAGAACCTCATGTCTTTTCGCACTTGGAAAAGATGTGGCCAACCACAGCTGGGAGATGCTCCTAAATTTGTGAGCATATCAAGAAACAAACGAGCAGAATGTTGGGGAATCATCTCCATCACTTGAAGTAAGTTCACAAATCATCACATCTCAATTCCATGTGATCACAGCAAAAGATATGCCAAACAACATCATAATGGGAATGCCAATGGCTCAGAGGATGTCGGAGATACAGAATTCAAACATGACGGAATCATCACAGAAAACAAAGAATGAAGACCAAGACTAGTCGGACGATAGCACAAAGTCCTTAAGCACAGTTAGAATGGAGACTGACATCAAAGCAGATCTTATGGAAGATGATTCATCTCCATCAGACAAAACTTTAGAAGAGCTTAGAGCAAATCAGGCAATAAGAAGTGCAAATCAAACAGAACAAAGAGCAACCACAATAGATATTGAGCAGAGAATGCCACCAAAGCTAGAAGTTAAGCATAATAGGGTTGTAGACAACCAAGAAGAAATAGGAAGCCCAAAGATCAATCAGACAGTGCCAGTCAAATCAGCAGACAAAGGTAAAGCTAAAGTGGACCTTCCACTAACTAGCAAACCAGTTGTGACAGCATATACCTCTACATTAAAGAACCCTCATGGATCATCTTCTTCAAGCGAGTCAAGCTTTCAAAACTTCCAGTCAATTGCTGACCCAACAAAAACCTCTAAGGAGACACCCAGGAAAGCAAAGATATTTCAACCAAAGTACTCAAGAAAGCAAAGGAAAGCCAAGCAAGTGTTTATTCCGAGCAATTTAGTCAAAGTCAATGATCCTGTTTGGATTAAAGATAGGAAATCAACAAAGAAAGACAAACACATGGGGTGGATAGCATCACAATGGAGCCTAAAAGAACAGGAGTACTATCAAGGTAATAGACAGATATGGGTACCAAAACCGAAGGTAAGAGCATATGAAGTAACTTCAAGTCCCTCCCAACAAAGAAATACCACTATGTATCAACCTCGACAATATTTTAGGATACCTAAGAAGAAGGTATACAACAGAACAACATCAAAAGATGCTGAAGTCTATGACAACTCTCAAGAGGATACCAAGTAGAGATGGATCTCAAAGGATCTTCCTCTTAGACAAGGATTTTACAGAGGCTATACAAAGATTTGGCTACCAGTCAACCACAAGCCAACTGCAAGTGCACCAGACCTGCGTGAATCTCTCAAGAAATCAACAAGCTGACCTAGAGCTAAACAAAGTCAACAATGGACTTACAAAGGTCCTCAAGAGATTTGGATTCCTAAGTCTTCCAATGCTCCTAGTCAAAATCCAGATGCCGACAGTCAAGAGAGGCCTACAACAACATCAAAGACTCCTATCACCAGGCCCAATTGGAGAATCAAACAGAGAATGGAGTCTTCACAGTCAAAGAAGGACAACCCAATTACCAAGAATGCAGATTCAAAGAAGATAAAACAGGTATGGCAAAAGAAACCTTCAATGCGAGCTTGGTCCTTCACTAATCCTCTTTTTGAGGATTCAAGCTTACTTTTACCTGAAGAAATGTTTGTAGTAAGCACAAGAATGTAAAAAGTCAAGTTGCTAGGGTGCAAAAAACACTAGACTTTGGCATAGTCAGAGTTGGGTTGTTGACCCATAAAATGAGCAAAGCATTAGTCCCAAAGCTTCAAGTCATATTAAACTATGTGCTAAGAGTCAAAGTTATTAGGCTTACGCTCAAGCTGGAACAGTTGAGCATATCTAAGTTGTGTTGCTCATGCTGGATGAGATGAGCATAAGAGTCGAAGTCTATTAACTTAAAAGTGGTGGAGTGTCGTAGAGTCCAACACTCACGCACAGTGCACTGTAAGATGAGAGCACATAACCTCGTCAACGAAAACCATTCTTAAAGGGGTGCGAGCTTGCAAATCCATAACATATGCTTTTATAGCTACACCATCTTTCTGAATTACCCCTCAAAATCTTTCTTGCACAGCATATTGTTTCCCATGCATTTCTATGATACATAAATAGGATGTCCCATCATTGGACATATGCATTAGACACTCTTTTTTGCTTCCACCTATGCACCTTGTGTGGACTAAAATAGGAAAACCAATGTTCCATCATGCTACCCTCTCATATTTGCTGCCTTTTTAACTCCATATCTATCAACAAATAATCCCTTGAGTACTTTATTAATATTTCCCATGCTATTAAGTACTCCAATAATGCGCTTATCCCAAAGGCACTTTTTTCCCTCTCGGTTTTTTCCATTTGGTCATCCTAGTAGTAGACCCTAATTTAGAACCTCATCATTCTCCTTCCCTTGTACATACTTTTCATAATACACAGAAGTCTCATCATTAGGCTATTACAACGGAAAAATGCAACATCATCTCTCACATCAGACATATTCAGACCAATGAAGATGCTGCAACAAATTAAACCTCATCAACAAATTCAACGACAATTGAAGAAATCAGCCCATCAACAACCAATCAAAACTTTTCCTTGCCTCCACGGACACCTTTCGACAGTGCCCGAGGACGGGCACTAAAATAGGAAGGGGGGAATGTTAACTAAGTCAACGTCAGTTAACAGAAGATGCTAAAGACCGAAGACATACGAATGCATATCAAGGATGAATGCAAAGAAGTAGTAAAGATTGGAGTTACACATTTTTCACGTTTTCCCAAAATGGTCATGTATTGTAAATTTCCAATTTATTTCAAGCCATTGTAATATTTTAATGTGTTACGGGCTCAACGGGAGTTCCAAGTTGTAAAGAATAGGTCACCTATTGTGCCTAGGTTGCAGATTCAATAAGTGGTGAGCCCTAAAGGCCTTGGGCGCCCGGACATTGCATATTTTTAACCTAGGTATATAAGGCAGTGTGTAAAATAAATTAGGGTTCTCAAGTCATTTGTTGAGAGCACTCTTTGGTGAGAGCTCTTGAGGTGTGTGGCTATGGAGTCCTTGAGCTTCTCCTTGCTCATGAGACTTGATTAACACTAATCAATGATTCATTCTCTCTCACTATGCCTCTCTCTTACTTCTTATGATTGCCTATGATGCTTATATTAACTAGATCTTAACTAATTAGTGGTTAATCTCTCTCTAATCTTGTGTGATTTCCCTCTTTTGCTTGTGTGTGCATGTAGGTTTGATTGGAGTGTGGTGCTCAATAGATCTATGTGTGTGTGCTTGCGATTAGTGTGTTGCATGATAGGATTAGTGTTGTGTGCATCTTGCAATCATAGTGTGTGTGATTGGGTTGATTAGAGGTGAAGAGAAGTGGATATGGAGATTTCCATTCATTGCGGCTTAGCTCCTCCATAGGCCGAGAAGCTCACCTCGTAGAGTTAACCATTTGTGTTGCCACGATTAGCTCACTAACCGTGTGAGTGTTTCCATGCCCTAGCCGGGTAGCTCATCCCTCCGGATTGATAATTTTGCTGGTCACTGGATCTATTGCAACAATGGAACCCCCAACAATATGTGGCTAGGACGCATACATATACGCAATCAAACATGCCATGGAAAAAAAAATCAAGATCCACGCCCAAATGTGGGATGGGGTGATCGGAAAACAAGATAAGAGGAATGTGAGTGAGTGAGAATGAGCTTGCTACTCGTGCATGTAGTAAAGAAGATAATATTCTCACTTCTCATACCATAGGTGGAGAATCCGCACACCTTAAGGTGCAAGTAGCAAGATGAAAGAAATATGAGAGGGAGAGAGAGAGTTTGTATATGGTGGCAAATCCACACACCTCAACATAAGCAAAATGGAAAGAAGCAAGCAAAAACCATACTCACAATGAAGTATATCCCAAAAGACACAAGGTATGGCACCAAGATGGAGTGTGTTGATTGCTTGCAAAAGATGAATAGAATAGGTAGCGTATGGCAAGAAGATGAGAAGGGAACAAAACTGTAGGATGCATAATGGAGAGATGGGAGTTGACGGCGAGGAATATCATGAGTGTACCCACCATTCTTCTTCTTGAAATCGTGCCTTCAACCCTTCATTACCAGTGTGTGGAAGTATGGTGCTCATTTTGTGCATGGTGATGGTGATGGTGTTGCGATTATGTGATTAGGGTTCGTGCTACTGGCATGTAGCACAAGGGTGTGTATGTGTAGTGGTGTTTGTGTGTGTGTGTGTGTGTGTGTGTGTGTGTGTGTGTGTGTGTGTGTTTGGGTGGGTGTGTGTGTGTGTGTAGTGTGTATGTGTATTGTTCCCTTTACAAAAGAGAAGGCCTCCTTTTATAGGCCAAGAGAGTGATTAGGAAAGAGTTTATGAGAAAGAGGAGTTATTACAGAGTAACCTCAGTTAGAGGCATTCTCCCAATGAGAGAGCTTTGTGCACCTTGCTTATTGACCAATTTCCTCCTAATTGCCTTCATCATGGTGAGCTTTGTCTTCATGCCACCTTCCATAGCTTGAGTTCCAGAGAATCTTGATAAAATAAGAAAAAATACAGCAATAATGGAGAGAAACCTGTAAGAAATTGTGTGTGTGGATTTGGTTAATCATGACTTCTTCCCATGTGGATAGATAGGTTCCACCATTTTGGTCATATATCCCAAACCATAGCTCCAAAAATTATTTTAAAAAATAGAGGCTAAAGATCAGCTCAACGCCTACAACTTTGCTTTTGAAAACTTTTTCCAAATCAGAATGAAAGAAATATAGAAAAATCCCACAAAAATATGTGTATGTCTTTTCCTTTCCAACAGTCTTCCAGGTGGTCCCCTCTTGACTTCATGTGCAAACCTTGCATCCACAAGTGAATTATTCTTGAATTTTGTAATAATTTGTTGACTCCAACTCAAGTGCATACCAAGAGAGAGGTGGAGAAAAAAATTTGAAAAATGTCCCTCAGCGTATTGGAATCTGAGAATTCTTCTATAGAGTCAACTTGTTTCTCTGGCCTTCTAGTCAGTTGAACTGGTCGTTCTCCAGAATTCAATTCAATGAACTGACTTGAAAATTGTTTCCTTTTCTTTTTAGCTTGATCTTTGTCAACTAATACTACATTTAGATCTATCTCATCCAATGGAAAAATATTCATTGCTGCCAACATTCTCTCAAATTGTTTTACTCCATACTTCTGGCAAAGCTCTTCTGGTCGCAGTGCCTTTCTCCTGTTTCTAGTGTTGTTCGTCTAGATCTGACTTCTTCTATTGGTACCTTGAATTGTCAAAGTCTCATTGGCATAGTCATGAACAGCTTGTGTCGTTCGCAACCATGGGTGCCCCAGTAGCATCTCGTATGCGCCTTGCACATCTAATACCAAGAAGCTGGTCTTAAACTTTTCTTTTCCCACCCTTATGTGCATACTATCTATCATCCCAATTGCCTGCACAACTCGATGATCAGCCATACTAACTTTGAAAGGTACTGGTTTCAAGTTTGTGATACCCATCCTTTGTGGAAGGTGTGCCCCCATGATTTTTACTCATGCCCCTCTATCCAGTATGACACCGGATAGTGGCTCCCACTGTTTTCTAACCTTGTAGTCTACCTGGATCATCGTCACTTTATCATTTCTTCCAATTGCTTAGTCAAGTGCTCTCACTTTCGCTTTAGACTTCCTTCACTATCTTATGAATTTATCTGCTTCAGGCAAAGTTTTTCTTATTTCATCTAGTTCAACTGTCAGTTTCTAAATTCTTTCATAGATCTTAACGTGAATTTCTTCTCTCTCTTGATTAAAGTTATTATCAGAACTTGAAGAATCAGAACTTTCTGCACAATGCCACTCCTCTGTTTTGGTACCTAGTGTGCCTCCTTCATTATTTGTTGTTGCAGTTATATCTGATTTAACATTCCCTAGTTTCTCCACCAGTCCTTAAACTGCAACCAACATAGTCTCAGGAATCCCAGACCCTCACTGATCTAGTTTTGTTTTCTTAGAAGACTAGGCTAGTATCTTCTGAATGATCCGTGCATCAGAGCTTTCTGGCTGCTCTAGTAGCTTCTTGGATAGATCTTCTCTGATCTTAGCTCTCCAGATCTCTTTGCTCCTGCCATTCATCGATTACCTTCTCCTTTCCCTTTGCCTTCCATACCTCTCTCTACTGAGCCCATTTGCTACTTTCAGAACTGGCTGGTTTTGTCGGCTCATCTGGGATTTCCTCAATGACTATACCTTTATTATGCATCACTGCTCGTACTGGAACTGGATCTGGGGCTTTTGCCTCAGTAGCTGTAGTGCTAGGTGCTTTTGGACACTGAGCTACAAAATGCACATACTTGACCACAAGTATAACAATTAAGGCTTTGATTTTGAAAGTTACCACGACCCCGACCCCGGCCCCGGCCAGTACCTCCCTGGTACCTGCCACGCCTAGTACTAGTATCATTAGTACCTTCTTTCTCCTCTTGGGGTACACTGGTTGTCTCCACTTTGGCTGGTTCAGCATTGGTAAATGCCACTACAGACAAATCCTTTCCCTTCTTGAAGTGATGAATGCGAATGCCAAAATTGTTCCATAAATGACCATATGCTTTGCAATAGGTACACTGTGGACACTCATTGGAAACATGATCTTTAAATTTGCACCTCAAACACCAAGTTGTTCAAGCTTCAGAGCTCACTGCACCAAATCATTAAACTTCTTTGTTGGTGTAGGCACCTCTTGTTCTCTGAGCTTCTTACTGTTGAACCCATTTAAAAATCATGCGCGTAACCTCTTCTTTTATGGTGGCTCTTGCATCTGCCTAGTTAACTCCTTGATTTTCTCAACATAGCTTCTAACTGATAATTTTCCTTGCTTTATCTTATCTAGCTCGCAGAGGATGTCCTCATCACCCCTATTGTCTGAATATTCCAATCTGAAAGCTTTGAGAAATTTGTTGTATGATCTAAGTTGGCAAGCTAGGTAATGGTAGTACCATTTCCTTGCTGCATCTTTCAGTGTCTGATGAAAAAAATCTCCCCAGTCATTTCCATCAATATTCTTCAACTCAGCATACTGTTCAAAAGCTTGGATGTGAACATCTGGATCATCTTTCTTCCCTCCTTTGAACACTGGGAAGGAGATTTTCAATGAAGAGGTATAATCATGCCAGTCAGTATCATCTCTACTTCTTCTGACCTTGGGAGCCTGGCTCCGTCTTGAAGACTTCTTGTAGTGGTCTGTATCAACATCCTAGTCAATTTCTTCTTCAGTCTCAGTTTTTGTCTCTTCTCTGGCTTTTCTGCTAGAATTGTGACGACTACCCTTGCTGACCTTGGCCCCAACATCCTTGTATGTGGATTGAGAACTCCTGGTCTTGTGTTCTTCTTGGTCCGCCCTTCTCCTCCGAGAATGACTGGAGTGCTGAGAGTCCTTCGTCTCATCAGCATGACCATTAGGGAAAATCTGGACTCACAAAGGGGCCTTATAAGGAGTTTGACTTCCTCTCTCATGTCCAAAACGGGCATGCGATAAATTTTTTGCAAATCAACTCTAAACTTGGCGAAGATTTGGTAGTTAGAAATCTACTCTTCAAGCTCTTTCTATTGATATATAGCACGCCACGAGATTCCTCATATTTTGAAAGATTCTATTTTTGATTCTCTTGTGATGTGACAACTCCGTCTAGAATCTAGAGAGCTTGAAGAAAGAGCTTGAAGAGTAGATTCTAACTGTCAAATCTCCGCCAAGATTAGAGTTGATTTGCAAAAATTTTACCACACGCCCATTTTGGACATGAGAGAGGAAGTCGAACTCCTTATAAGGCCCCTTTGTGAGTCCAAATTTTCCCTAATGTTGTGCGCCTCCTGAGCCTCAGTCTCGGCAATCGGGTCCTTCTTAAGATCAGACTCTCTTTCTGATTCCTCAAGAATAGGCGCGATGCGGTTGGAATCATTGCCTAACCGGGTTGACGGTTTGCGACCACGACTTGATTTGGGTGCCATCAGTACAATTGAAAATTCTAATTGGGAGATAAGAGTTTTCTAGTCGAAGAGCGAACAGCTCTAACCATCATGATTGCCAAAATGGAAATGGAGATGATCTCTTCAGATAGCTGATTCCAATATTTAGAATTTAAAGCTACTGGTTAGGTCGTCAGTTGTTGAGGGCATACACCCTTAATAGGGAAAAACACAGAGAACGACTCTCAAAACTACATGCGTAAAGATTGAGAGAGAGCAAGAAGAGAGAGAGAGAGAGAGAGACTTGTAACTGATTTCTCAGATGACTCGCTCAAAAAAATCCCCAAGAACCTTACAATTTATAGCTTTAACCTCAACTGACTAAACCTACCAGAATCAGACTAACCAGAAAAATCTGACTAAGCAACATCTGACTAACTATGATCCGACTGACTACATCCGATGAGCTACAATCCGATTAACCAACAAAACAGATCCGATTGACCAACCTATAGTGTGTGTCAACACATGGCACAGCCCGGTGGTAGATTTCGTAGAAATCTGGCACGGATTCACATATCCCTTGATCAGAGTCAAATGCCTTATCACATGACATAAGATTACAAAAGATTTGAGAATAAAACATGTGGGAAAAACATAATGATTTCATTTGGAAATGGTTCACCAAAAGATTTCTCCATAAGCTGTCCAAGATTCCGCTTCTTGCAAGCTTTGCGTCTCCAGGTAGTACATCCGGTCTTTTGCCTGGTATGTCTCGATCGGATCACTTCGTCCTTGCAACAAAGTCTTCTCTTGAATCACCTTCCAGAAACTTCTCTTGATGTCGATTCCTTGAGAAACTCTCTCTTGATCATTATCCGCCCCGGTTAAGTGCGTTCCTTCTCCAAAATCTGCCTTCTTCACTGAATCCCCCCAATCGGAAATCTTTCTTCCATTGCATCCCCTCTTGCCACTGCTTTGGATTTCTTTTGATGTATCTTCATTAGCACAACTTTCTTCTGATTTGAATCTGTTGTAGCATCTCTCTTCCAAATGCTTGTCCTTCATGCAAATCTGCAGATAACAGGTCGTGGGCTGCTTGGCTGAAAGCTTGCTCTTCAGGTTGCGCTAAGTGATGTAGAGAAAGCTATGGAGTATAAAATAAGAGATAGCGCTATAGAAAGAGAAATCAAAGAATGGAATTGGGTATCGGCAAGAGAGAACGATGAAATCTTGCTCGCACAGATAGTGGATAGTGGAGAGATGGCCTCACCTCAGTAGTACAAGAAAGCATGAGTCTTCATCACTAAACACCGTGATCGCCAAAGTGTTGAGGGAAAAATCTGACTAAGCAACATCTGACTAACTATGATCCGACTGACTACATCGGATGAACTACAATCCGATTAACCAACAAAACAGATCCGATTGACCAACCTATAGTGTCTGTCAACATCAGTTCAGTTAGTGAAACTGGAATAGAGAACTGACTGAACTGAAATAGTTAACTAAACTGGAATAGTGTACTAAAATGAGAGACATACTGGATGCTTGAAAAGTAGTTGCAGATTCAGATTAATAGTTCAAGGACGACCAGTACAATGTGTGATGGGTTTAAGCTCAAATGATTACAAAAGTAATGATTACAGAGTGAAGCTAGAGGCAAAGATCTCGTAACTCAAGAATTCTTAGAAACTAAAGCCAAAAGACAAGAAACTAGGAAGCAAGAAGCCCAACTACAATGTAACGGGTCCTATTTATAGCTTCCAAGAGTTACTGTAGTAACTGCCTGATGTGGTAATTATTGTTGTTGGTGTGACTGATCCATTGTTCGGCCTTCTAAGGGACAGTTCTCGCCTGCTAGGATTATCCGTGCCTTCTACAAACTCTTTGTTTCCAATCCAGATACAATTGAGAAGGGGTTTTGTGGATGGTTTACGAGGCAGGGGTGAAATCTTGGCCCTTAGATGGAGGGATCAATCCTCGCTGTCAGCAATGTCTCTAAACTCCCCTCTAAGTGGTTTTCCATTGGTACCCAGTTTTGTTACACAGAAATTCAAAAAACGCGTCGATCTTTGCTTGCAGAGCACCATTTGGGCTCCAATTTCTACTATGTGTTCTTGCTACGTATCTCTTTCATTTGCACTCATCCACACTCAAAATGGTGCAGTACATTCCTTGCAGTTCCTCGTAGACTTTGGGCATCTTTAAACCGGCTCCTCTACCCTACTACGTGATGCATAGTATGGCTGGTAGGGATTGCATTGGGTCCCTAAAGTAGACATATAGGGTATCACTTCCAAAGTAAGAGAAACCTGTTTGGAGAGTGGGCAAATCAAGCTTGGCAGGGCACTGCGCAACGGAGGCCATATAACAAAGGGCCAGTAAAAAACAAGGTCCTTCTAAAGGGACTCATGGCCCTCCAATGTTAAGTATATTATGGACCATTCATGAGACATGAAACATCCAATGCTGAAGCGGTTATTTCAGTTCAGCTCTAGATCATAGCCGGCGTTCAATCCTTGTTGACCACATTGTTTCATGATACCCCCCACTACTAGCCTCTTTCTCAAGGTTAGTTTTGTTACATAGAAAATTGTATTGGATGTCCTCCATTGCGTGCGCATTTTGACCATGATAAAGTTTTGCTATAGCTACGCCTTGCAGTGACCTTTTGATAGCACCCCTCCAACAAAAATTTGTGCAGCATCTAGCTTGCAATTTGGTGTAGAGCTTAGGTGGCACTATGCTAGCCCCTTTACCCTAGAGCAGCCTTGTTGGAAGCATCTAGTTGGTTGCATCACCATCACATTGTGCTAGTTGATCGAAATCATGAACGCTATTCACTTGGGCACCATGTTGGTGAAGGACCCCGTGCCATCGCAGGGCATGAGCACAATCACAATTATGGTGGCTAGCCATAGAAGAAGGTGCCCACCCCTCCAAACATTCACGTCAGCCCATTCTGAGTGTTAGCTAGATGCAACACATTGTAGAGAGAGACTATTCTTGCAATGCTTCACAATCCTCTCTCTCTCTCTCTCTCTCTCTCTCTCTCTCTCTCTCTCTCTCTCTCTCTCTCTCTCTCTCTCTCTCTCTCTCTCTCTCTCTCTCTCTCTCTCTCCCATGAAAAGATACTACGTTTCAAATTGTAGTATCTTTTAATTGCCCATGGGAGATGGATGCCTGTTTTGCCACCACATAGGATAATTGCTAGAGCTTTACATGCTTTGATTACACATACTTTGGCCATACCTGCCAATGTGCTATTTTAAGTGTTTCATAATTATTGAGTTTTTCTAATCTATCTTCTTATAATGCAAAGATTAGCTAGACCTTGACAAAAGGTTTCTGATGCCCAACAACCATCGAGAGTTTAGATCAAAATTGAATTATAAAGCAGTACTACAAGAAATGGCCAAGCTTATATGTCAGACACAGACAGGACAATGCACATTTAATAATTACTCACACGCACACACATAGAGAGAGAGAGAGTGTGTGTGAGTGATAAATCAGTGACAGAGAGAGAGAGAGAGAGAGAGAGAGAGAGAGATGAATGGCATAGATAAATGAAAAAAAACAAAGCGTACACGTTGTGCCTGCAAAAGACTAACATGATCTATAAAATCCCAAATTTATACAATCCTCATGAGAATGATGCATTTGTTTGTGACAAAAATTAAGTACAAAAATGAAACAAAATTTGAATGGAGCTAGAAATGATATCTCTGACATGGATGGTATGAAATACTGAAAATATAGGTATAAAATCAATTGCATACTATCCCTATATATATCAAGCAATGTGATCTATAATGAAAATTAAAAATGTGGTTATCCAAGCAAGAATTAGCTACAACCACACCATCATAAAATAGAACATAGAACCATATGACACTTAGAATTATAGAATCTTTGAAAACATCATAAAAGCTATAGATACTTAGCATTTAAAGAGCTCAAAACATTATAGAAACAAAATTTTGATCGATTGAGAAGACGTGTTCTAAAAGGCAAAATTGTGTCTATGGAGAGTCAAACCCCAAGTAGCCATACAAGGCTATCACTAGGAGACTCCTCACCCAACCCACCCGGTGTTTATAATTTTTAAATAGACCAATGGAAAAATTTAAAGAAAGAAATTTCATTCTTAATGATGGATCCAAGTTCTCATATGTATCAAAGTACTCTATTCTTTAGGGTTCAATCAAAATTGAGATCAACGATCAATGATAACTTTGATATCTTCACTGTCCTTAATTGCTTCTTGTAGCTCTTCAATTGTCGAGTCTACATTGAGAGAGTGTGTGTCTAGAAAACCAATCAATGGTTGAGGGTCTCTCAAAGGCTCAATGTCCAACTCTAATGCAAGACTTTTGTTTCATCATCCATTGCATTAGTGTCGCTCTCTTATTCATTAGAGTAGTCAACATATGCTAATATTGTAAGGGGATCAGAATGCATAGAATTGTGTTGTTCTTGGTAATACATTCTTGGCTTACCTCCTTATAGCCCCATGTATCCCTGACACGGGCCCTTTCATCCCCACTCCATATGCCCCACCATCTCGGTGTCGTAAGGTTTAAAAGCGACCCCTACCCATGTCATATGGTCCATAAGCACCCCTACCAATGCTGTATGACCACACACACCAATATCTATGCCCCTGAGTTACTTAGTACTAATATCCCGTTATGGGAGTGACCTAAGGAGTCACTTATATAGCCTTGTTAAACTAGGTCAAGTAGAATGTTGAAGGATGCCCCAAGAACTGGCTTATAAAGTCACTTGTTAATAATGTTTACTTATTACAAATAAGAGGTGATTCATATGCACTAAGCTACCTACGTCCGTGTACTAATGCTTCAGTATGGTAACACTCCCCAATGCCTAAACATGGTAGACATTGGTCATGCTCATGTGCAATCAGAGGGTATGCAACTAATCTAAAGTTTCTAAGTGTGAAGATCCTGCGCACAGGCTCACAAGGGTGCCAAAACACTTCCTAAGCTATCCTAAACCTTAGAAGTATGAGTTAGCTTGTCCACATGTACATAGGGTTAGGTGTGTCACATTTAATGGCCTAAAAACTTGTGTGTAGCGGAAATTAGCATGAACATAGTGGGCATTTCATTAGAATAGATTCCTAATGAGAATTACAAGAGTGCTTGGGTGGAGAGAGCAACAAAAAGCATAACACATAGTTAGATAGCATCAACAATACTTTCAAAAGAGAGAGAAATTAAGCTATTGACAACAATTGAGGACCGGATTTGCATGGAGCCGGTCCCCCCCTCCAAAAGGCTTTGTATTATGGTTTCTCCCATCAAGATCAGAGACATTGTACAATACAATTCTTTGTGTTCCTTCAAGACTAGCTAGTGCAATGAATATGAAAGCTTCATGCACTAAGCAAAACACTTAGTAAACACAACTTTAATTATCCCCGTTCTATGACCCAAGAACTCACACACCTTCGAAGATGGTGAGAGCTAGCAGGGTATGAGAGTAGATTGAGAGGAAGAAGGAGTATCTTACGAGAAAGATGTACATCTCCTCACATAATCACTCATATTAGCATAGCTTTAGCTTAGTAATTAGCTTGGTAGAGGATATGAGCATGCATTGAAGCTTGGCTCTTGGTTGGATTTGCATCCACAAAGCCAAGAGTGTGTCGATGTAGGCTTCTATCTCACAAGCTTGGAGTAGGTGATGAGCTCTCCATTAAAGCTTGGGAAGAGATATTCTTCTCTTTCTTCACACATGAGATTGTGTGAGTGTGTGTGTCATAATGCCTTGCAAAAATCAGCCCCCTCTCTCTCTTGGGCGAGCCCTCTTGCTATTTGCTCTTGCAGACTCCCTATTGGACCTCCCCAAGTCAAGCCAATGGCTATTAAGCAGCATAGGTGATAGCCTTCTGACATGTGTCCCCCTTTCCCCTTTTGTGAGAGCTTAATCAATTAAAATAAATTGATTTAAATGAATTAAATCCCCATTGGACCTTTCCCCATTCTGACCAATAGGAATTAAGTAGCCCATTGGGCTGCTCAGTTCCTATTGACCCCTTCACGGGCTGCCCAATAATCATCCAGGAGACTTAATTTTCATTGGTTATTTTTATTAAGTGTTTTAAAATTAATTAGGCAAAATTTACTCTAGCCTAATTCTCATTGGTCCACTTCAAGGGTCATCCAATAGGAATTGGGTACACCTTGTGGGCATCTGGCCTAGAGAGCTGACATGTGTCCCTCATTCCCTTTGTGTAAAGTGAGCTTGTGTGTGTGTGTGGCCTTCTCTCTCATCCCCTACTTGCTAGGCTCGCCCCCTCCTATGTAGGGATGTACAAAGACTTTTTGGTCACACACAAAGCATCCAATTTTCCCTAGGGTTGACCTTTGGACACAACCTTTGAATTTTGGAACCTTAGAATTTTGGAAGTCTTAATGGGCTGAACCTTAGGGTCTTTTAAGCCCCTTGTTGCACATGGCTCTTTTGCAGATGGCCCCCTTTTTCGATCCCTATTTTCCCTCCTTTGGATCCCTATTGTGGCCGATCTGCTAGCTTAACCAATATTCTAGCTTTTTCTCCCCTTGCATTTCCCCACATTAAATGATCAGTTTAATATGAGAAAATCATTTAGGAGAATTAGATATTGATTATTATGACATTACATCTCTCTTGAAATCATAGTCGTCCTCGACTATGGTGTAGAGAAGATAAAGCATATTCATGAGTCCTTTTCTTAGCGGTAGAGGATCCCTATGTTACCCTACGACATCATTCCACAATGGATGACTAGTCCATTTGGAGCTTGAGAGCCTCAGACTGCCGCAAGCATTTCTGCAATTTAGTCCTATCAATCTTCCATAGTAGAGTGACAAGCTCTACTTGGTGTTTGGGGGACGTCGTCTCCGCAAACTTGATCTAAGCATGCATACTACTTCATTTTTGTGCACAATCAAGAAAAAGAGAGTCTTATAAGACAAAAAAACTTTGTTCATTTTTCACATTTTGTACATTTTCTTACTCTTGGGAAGCATTGTAAGCACTGACAAGGTTTAGGTTATCCTTTAATTGTATGCCTTGCATTCATCTAGCATCTTCAAAACGATAATTCTTAAACTTAATAAGATATCATCGGATAGTCTTACCGCCTCTTAGTACCTTGTCTTCATGTCGGAGAATAGACTCGGGTTGCAGCACCTCCTCTTGGTCCTCGATCTCCGGTGGGTCTTCAATAGTTAGTTCTTGAGGTGTCTCTCCTTTGTAAGGCTTTAATAGGCTCACATGGAAAGCATTGTGTATGAGCCAATGATTGGGCAACTTGATTTGATATGCCATCTCATTGATTGGCCTAAGAATCTGGAAGGGACCATAGTACCTTTTTGCTAGTTTAGCATAGTACTTTTGGTGGCCCGTAGGATTCTTGCCCGTCGTGTGCCTTAATCGAGCCTTGGGAAACTTTAACAAGACCCAATCATTTTCTTTAAAGGCTTCGGCTCTTCTGTGCTTGTCAGCAGCAGCCTTTTGCCTTTGCTGTGAGATAGAGATAGCATCCTTAATCTTTTGAAAAGATTCTTGTAGGTCTCGGCTATACTCATCTGCAGCGAAGATCTTCCCATGTACCTTAAGTAGCAAGGGACTTTTTTTATCTCCCCTCAATTACCTCGAAGGGTGATTTTCTTATGGAAGTATGTACAGTGTTATTGTAACCATACTCCACTAAGGGTAAGTACTTCTCCCATTGGGATCTTTGATCTACTTCCGTTACATAGGCTTTTAGTAGATCTAGAATGGTTAGGTTAGCTATTTCACTTTGGCCATCCGTTTGTGGATGATAGGCTGAAGAGAAATTTAGCCTTGTCCCTAAATTCTCAAAGAGACCCTTCTAGAAATTACTGGTCATTCTAGGATCTCTATCCAACACTATGGACATTGGCAAGCCATGGTACTTGAAAATTTGTGAAATGAAGAGGGATGCCATTTGATGGGCTTTGATAGTCTTTTTGACAGGTATAAAATGAGCTTGTTTACTTAACCTATCTACTATCGTACATATTCCCGTATTCCCATGGATAGACTTAGGCAATCCAAAGATAAAATCCATGGATATTCTCTCCCATGGTGAATTAGGAATTGGCAAGGGTTGAAGCAATCCAAGTTGCTTCCCTCTATCAAATTTTTTCTTTTGGCAAACCACACATTTAGAAACATACTCGTGTATGTTCACTTTCATGGTAGGCCAATAGAAATATGTTTCAATTCCCTTTAAGGTAGACCGAATCCCTCTATGCCCCGCATAAGGTGCAGCATGAGATTCATACATTACTTTCTCACGTAGTGAGTTAGTAATGCATAGTCTATTTCCATAGAGAAGATAACCATCTTTCTTCCCTAATGCAAGGGCTGAAATCACATCTCTAAAATCGGGATCAATATCGTACTCATCTATCATTGAAGATAGATCATTGTGAGTTGCTATGGAAACCACATTTACTCTCGGCCGTCTTGAGAGTGCATCAGCTACTTGATTATGCTTGCCAACAATGTGAGCAATATGAAAATGAAATTGCGAAAGGAAATTTTCCCACCTCATTTTTTTGTTGGAGAGCTTGGTCTGCGTCATGAAGTACTAAAGACTTTGGTGATCCGCTCGCAGAATGAAAGGAGTCCCCAATAAATAGTGCTTCCATGAGTAAGGCATGTAGAACTACAAGGAGTTCCTTCTTGTATATGCCTAGAGCTTGCTCAACAGGGTCGATCCTTCGACTCTCATAGCCTATGGCGTGCCCTTCTTGGAGCAAAAGAGCTCCAAGGCAATCACCACAAGCATCACATTGGACCTCAAATGGTTTTGAGAGATCCGGTAGTGTAAGCACAGGTTGAGAGATAAGATTTTCTTTAAGATTTTCGAAAGCATTGTTCTCCTTAGCAGACCATGTATACCTAACGCTTTTCTTTGTTAGGTCATGGAATGGTCCTGCAATTTGTGAGAACTTTTCTATGAAGAGTCTATAGTATGCACACATACCTATAAAGCTTCTTAGTTCATGAAGATTCCTTGGTTTAGGCCATCCTTTTATTACCTCTAACTTTGATGGATCCATTTGGATGCCATCTTGAGAGATAATATGAACTAAATACTGAATCTCTTGCAAGAAAAATTCACTGTTCTTTCGATTAACATAAAGTTTATTCTCTCTTAAAACTTGAAATATTACCTGGAGGTGTTGCTTGTGTTCGTCTAGAGTAGATGATAATATCATCAAACAACACTCCAGTGAAGGTTCGATGAGGCCTAAACAGCTTCCATCAAGCGGTTGAATGTGGCTGGTGCATTGGTCAAGCCAAAAGGCATGACAATGTATTCGTAAAGACCAAATGTGGTACAAAATGCGGTCTTTACAATGTCTTGATCAACTATCCTTATTTGATGATAGCCACTTTTTAGGTCAATCCTACTAAAGTAAGTCGATCCTTGTAGCTTATCAAATAGGTCTTCTACCCGTGGAACGGGAAACCTATTCTTGATAGTGATCCTATTTAGTGCTCTATAGTCGACACACATACGATATGTGCCGTCTTTCTTTTGCACTAGTAGCACAGGTGAGAAAAATGGAGATGTGAGCTAGGCCTAACCATTCCCTTCTCAACTAACTCATGCACTTGCCGCATAATCTCCTCTTGTTGAGCTTGAGAAACTCTATAAGGAGGTTTGTTAGGCGGTGAACTTCCTGGAAGAAGTTCAATTGCATGGTCATCATTACCTCGTTTAGGAGGTAGCTCACAAGGGATGTCGTCAATAAAAACATCTTGAAACCCCTTGAGAAAATTGGATAACTCTAATTCCTTTTGGTTGCTTTTATTTTCTTTTCTTAAAGCATTAGGTTCATTTTGAGAATCTTTAACAAAAATCATGTACACGGAAATAGAGATCTTTATTGACTTGTTGAAAGCTGGTGTATGTACAATGGGGATAGTGTCACCCATTTCCTTAGCATCTATATACATGTCTTTTTCCCTGAACTTAAAGGAGATTCTCCTTTCAGGAAATTTAACATCGGCAGCCAGGCGGTCAAACCATGGTGCCCCTAGGATTACATCCTCATGCTTGAGAGGAGAGATAAAGAAGTCCTCTTTGTCCACATAGCCTTGGACATGAAGCCTCAATTTCCCGATTAAGGGAGTGACTGAAGCTTCTTGCCCCTTGAAGGCACTGTCTGCGGGTAGGACATCTCCCATCTCGTAGGATTGTATGCCTAGCTTGGTGGCCAACTCTATAGATATAAAACTGTGAGTAGAACCAGGGTCAAAGAGAATAAAAGCATCATGTTCTCTTACCTTTCCCCAAGCATGGCATAGAGGAGATCCTTTGGGATGAGTTTGGTGAGTCTCCTCCTCTTGGATTTCAACCAAGGAAGCTCTAGGAGGATCTTGGCGGTTGTTCTTTTGGGGACAAGCGCGGTACACATGCCCTTGTTCGCCGCACTTGAAACACCGGTTATCCTTGCGATAACGCTCAAGCTCTTCACGAGAGAGTTTGTTCTTACCTTTGTAAACTCCCTTCTCTTTAGCTTTGTTGGAGTTGCCCTTAGGAGACTTTTGGACATTGTCCTTCCCCTTAGGCTCATTGGAACCCTTGTTTTCTGGGGGCTTATTATTTCTTTTAGCCCCCGTTTGGAAATTGATTTTAGAGGCCACCATAGTATGGTGTATTACCGTCGATATGGTACATGTCCTTTGGGAGTTAACATACTCCGCCATTTCTTTGGTTAAGCCCGCACAAAATTGTTGCTTTTGCTCTCCAAAATCCAAGACAATGGCTTTGAGTTGTAGGTCCCAAAACTTGTCTACATATTTGTGGATGGATTCATTGGGAGAGAGCTTTAAGATTCGCCATTCGGTGAGTACTTTGTCTTTGGCATTGGTGGCCAAAAGCTGCTTCATAATCGAAGCTCTTAAAGCTTTCCATGTTCGTGGAGCTTCACCGTTGGCTCGTAGGCTAGACCACCATTGCCTGGCGGACTTTTGAAAGTGCATAGCTACATGGCGTAGCTTAGAGGACTCCATGAAGCCCTCATCTCCAAACGCCGCATCAAATTGTTGGATAAAGACCAAGACTTTGTCCGTAGCACCAAAGGTGCCATCATAGGTAAGGAAAGAGATGCTCTTCCCTCCCTCTTTGAACTTCTTCAGCTTGGATGACCTCTTCCATGCGGCATAGGATTTCCTATGGCCTCTTCTATTTGATGGTTCAAAGGTTGCACCATCACTTTCTTCAGAAGGTGAAGAATTTGAAGAAGGTGGAGAAGAGGGTGACCTCTTTCTCGCCTTTTTCTTGTCTTGATCTTCATTGTCTTCACCATCACTTTCATAAGAGGAAGAGGATGAAGAAGATGGAGAAGAGGGTGTCCTCTTTCTCGCCTTTTTCTTCTCTTGCTTTTTATCATCCCTCTTTGAATTATGGCATGGAGAAGAGTGTGATGGTCTTCTCCGCTTTGGTGGTGATGGAGAGCGTTTAGCCCGCCGTCTTCGTGGAGCCATCTCCGCCGAGGTGGCGGGAGACTCACTTCTTTCTCGTTCCTTTGGTGGAGGCTCTTGAGTTCTCCTTTGGGAAGGAGATGCATCATTAAGAGGTAACTTCTTGAGCCCTTCGTATGGATTCTCCTCTTCTTCCCGAATTGGAGAGAGACCTCTTTTGGGAGTCTCACAAGGAGGCTTCCTAGGTGTTCTCTCGTCATGGTGATGAGCTTGGAGAATCCCGTGACCACGGAGCTGCCGTTGCACTTCACTTTGGAGAGATGGATTGCCCATGGCTTGTTGAAGCCTAGAAACAAGATAGTTAACAAGCATTGAAGCATCATTAGTAGCTTGCTCATGAGCAAAATCAAAGTTATCAACATTAATTTCACTCTCTTTACTATTGTCAGCCATTCTAACAACTTTTAGGTGTACTTTGGCACTTCAAGCCCTAGTTGCTACTCCTCTTTACCCCTTTAGAAAAAGCACTCAAGCTACTGTACCCGCGGCTCGAATACCAAAACAGCACCGGCTCCTGTCAAGCTTCTAATAGCTCAATAGTTCCCCGTAGGACTCCACTATTAAGACCATAGCTCTCGACAGTGATGCCCCGTTAACTGCACAAAGGCAGGCGCACTGCAAGGCTGAAAAATCCCTATTCTACTTACTCACAGGCAATTAATAATACCAACAATTTATAGCTAGCTTGAGGACCTCCCTTCTTGAGCAAGAAAAGAGAAACCTTGTGCTCTGATACAAATGTAACATTTAATGGCTTAAAAGCTTGTGTGTAGCGGAAATTAGCATGAACATAGTGGGCATTTCATTAGAATAGATTCCTAATGAGAATTACAAGAGTGCTTGGGTGGAGAGAGCAACAAAAAGCATAACACCTAGTTAGATAGCATCAACAATACTTTCAAAAGAGAGAGAAATTAAGATATTGACAACAGTTGAGGACCGGATTTGCATGGAGCCGGTACCCCCCTCCAAAAGGCTTTGTATTATGGTTTCTCCCATCAAGAGATACATTGTACAATACAATTCTTTGTGTTCCTTCAAGACTAGCTAGTGCAATGAAGATGAAAGCTTCATGCACTAAGCAAAACACTTAGTAAACACAACTTTAATTATCCCCATTCTCAGACCCAAGACCTCACACACCTTCGAAGATGGTGAGAGCTAGCAGGATATGAGAGTAGATTGAGAGGAAGAAGGAGTATCTTACGAGAAAGATGTACATCTCCTCACATAATCACTCATATTATCATAGCTTTAGCTTAGTAATTATCTTGGTAGAGGATATGAGCATGCATTGAAGCTTGGCTCTTGGTTGGATTTGCATCCACAAAGCCAAGAGTGTGTCGATGTAGGCTTCTATCTCACAAGCTTGGAGTAGGTGATGAGCTCTCCATTAAAGCTTGGGAAGAGATAGTATTCTCTTTCTTCACACATGAGATTGTGTGAGTGTGTGTGTGATAATGCCTTGCAAAAACCAGCCCCCTCTCTCTCTTGGGCGAGCCCTCTTGCTATTTGCTCTTGCAGGCTCCCCATTGGACCTCCCCAAGTCAAGCCAATGGCTATTAAGCAACATAGGTGATAGCCTTCTGACATGTGTCCCCCTTTCCCCTTTTGTGAGAGCTTAATCAATTAAACTTAATGGATTTAATGAATTAAATCCCCATTGGACCTTTCCCCATTCTAACCAATAGGAATTAAGTAGCCCATTGGGCTGCTCAGTTCCTATTGGACCCCTTCATGAGCTGCCCAATAATCATCCAGGAGACTTACATTTCATTGGTTATTTTTATTAAGTGTTTTAAAATTAATTAGGCAAAATTTACTCTAGCCTAATTCTCATTGGTCCACTTCAAGGGTCATCCAATAGGAATTGGGTACACCTTGTGGGCATCTGGCTTAGGGAGCTGACATGTGTCCCTCATTCCCTTTGTGGTGTAAAGGGAGCTTGTGTGTGTGTGTGGCCTTCTCTCTCATCCCCTACTTGCTAGGCTCGCCCCCTCCTATGTAGGGATGTACAAAGACTTTTTGGTCACACACAAAGCATCCAATTTCCCCTAGGGTTGACCTTTGGACACAACCTTTGAATTTGGAACCTTAGCATTTTGGAAGTCTTAATGGGCTGAACCTTAGGGTCTTTTAAGCCCCTTGTTTCACATGGCTCTTTTGCAGATGGCCCCCCTTTTGGATCCCTATTTTCCCTCCTTTGGATCCCTACTGTGGCCGGTCTGCTAGCTTAACCAATATTCTAGCTTTTTCTCCCCTGGCACTTCCCCACATTAAATGATCAGTTTAATATGAGAAAATCATTTAGGAGAATTAGATATTGATTATTATGACAAGGTGTGCACATATGTTATGTGCAGCAAAAGGGTTTCTGGATTTTAACTCCGATATAGTCCATATAAACACAAGGTTACTTGACTTAACCTCAGAGAATTGAACACAATGATATATATATATATATATATATATATATATATATATATATATATATATGTATATATATATATATATATATATATATAGAGAGAGAGAGAGAGAGAGAGAGAGAAAACATTATATTTTGGGTCCCAACCACCCTCAAGGCACTATGCTAATACAATGTTGAATGCTATTTTGTACGTTGAAGAAAATGCTTGATGCAAAAATGCTAGGCTGAATTGATGCAAGGTGAAGTGTGATGTTGAGCCTGACATAGGTGTCGAAAACGCTAGTGTTGAACTAGTAGTGTTGAGAGTATTGATAGCAAAAACACTTGATATGATTGGTTATAGGGTATTGGTTATTCTCTGAGGGTGTTGAGTTCTGAGATGCTCAAACCTGAATACCAAATGACTCTTTTATAGGTTTTTAGCCATTTTTCCTACATACTTTTTATGAATGTCATTTCAAAGTTGCTTATTAATAAATCCAAACAACAAACAATTCGACAAACAAAAAACCTCCAATTGATTGCAGGACGACTGTATCATCTAGGATCGGACCAGATGACTTAAATGATTGTTCATATGTCTATATGCTTAAGTGATTGTAGTGTGAAAGTAAAGGTATGCAACTATGACTTGTCTAATCATGCACATCCTTCTAGAGGCTCACTGAATTGCCATGCTAGATCCTAAGCTATACTAGACCAAGACTAATGCTAACCTATAGCAGTAGCTTGTCCACGTGGCTCTTGGTGCAATGTGTGCATGATAGCCCACCTATTAAAGCTAACACATAACTGCCAAACGTTTTCCCATGGACGCTTTTGGTACATCTAATGTTGAATTCTTCGAATGCTTGTCGATGCATAAATCGATGAAACTCCACCAAACTTAAAGATACTGCAGATGTAGGTACTACTGTAATGTAAACACTAACCATCCGAGTTAATAGGTAGACTTACTATTTTCGTAGAATAGCATCCTTGGTGTTGGTTGTGCCTTGCAAGTAATTAGTACTACCACACGAATAGTCTTGTCGTGAAAACATTGCAGGTGAAGATGGAAGGTAAGGGTGCTTAGAGGTATTTTTAATGGTTCCATCTCGGATGACAGTGGATGCACACTACATGCCAATGCGAATGCAGAAGAGGGTTAGCGATACTTTCTGGAACTTCTTCCCTAGCCGCATAAGAGACAAGCAGATCCTTGTACTCAAGATCTAGATCTTTGTGTATCCGATGCCAATCTTCTTCCATGATGAACAGGTTATACCTTAAGAGTATCCAAGACATAGCGAGATGAAGATGGGGGTGCGCCTTATGCGCGATGGACTAAGGGTGGTGGTGGCTCCTAAGTACGGGATTCCAAGCACATCAAAAGCTCGAACTTTGTGAGCCTTGAGAAGGACGTGCATGATCAGGCACACCATAGTTTCATACCCTCACTTGCACAATACAGCCACTAAAACACATAGACATATAAAACGGTTACTTAAGTCATTTAATAAGTTATTATGACATGACATTTATAAAAAGTAGGCAGATCAAAACCCAGTACTCGTTGCAGGGGCATCCAACACCGATGGCACCTGAGCACCTAGCATTTCCATCACCAACACCCCCATATCATCAGCGCATTACATCAGTTCAATTCAGTATTTGTGCATCAATTCAGCCCAACATTTTGTATCAAATCAGCCTAGCATTTTTGCATCGGTTCAACCTGCAGTATAGTGTTTTGCATCAGATAAGTCCTAGCGTTTTGCAGTTAATTTGCATCTAGCGTCAGCACTCATATTCAACATTTAGCCATTGTATCACCATTTGTGCAAGTAATCAAGCAAATACTTGGTATAGCAACGAGCAAGGGGGCCCTTGAGGGTGATTGGGACCTGGGACCCGACATGTGTTGTCGTCTCTCTCTCTCTCTCTCTCTCTCTCTCTCTCTCTCTCTCTCTCTCTCTCTCTCTCTCTCTCTCTCATTGTATTGAGTTCTTTTAAGTGAAGCAAGTAACCTTGTGTTTGTGTGAAGCACTATATCTGAATTAAAATCCTTCAACGCTTTCGTTGCACGTGACAGCTCCTTCATCAAAGAATATTAGGACCTCCTGATCTCATACTTTGTCCCACGCTTTGCACAACTCAATGCTCTCATCATTGTGATCCAAGGTCGCTCCCACAAAGATTTGGAACAAATCTTGCCTTTGTTTTTCCTTTCTTTGCTTGCTCCTCTGCCACTTTGGAACACTCATTTGTGTTTAGCTTTCTCCTTTGGTTTGACATTGTAAAAATGTGTGCCTATTCCCCAACCATAGCACTTGCCCTCTTTGAAGTACTTTGCATGCTACTCTACTGTCAAATTATGGAACGTGGGTGTCTTCTTGCACTTCTACTTCTCCTTGGAAGACTCTTCTCCTGTTGACTTGAACACTGGCATGTCCGATGGGTAAGTCAAGGAGCCTGAATGCATGGAGAAACTATCATTTGTGTGTTCCATGAGCTTCTGGATGCTCTTGCATCTCCAAACCTCTTTAGATAATCTGCAACAAAACCCCTCGAGAAAAGAGACCATCTAGAAAGAAGCAATAGGAAAAAAAAAGTATCCCAAAATCGTTGGCAATTCATAGCCAAGGTATCGTCTTTGCGCATCCTCAGATGTTTCCAAGCCGTAATCACGTCGTGCTCGTAGTGCTTAGTCAACCATGCCAAAGTAAATGCTCCCTTGAACTTTGTTCACGTTTTTAGAGCTTTACTATGGTCACCCACCACATGTATATGTATGAGCATTGCCCTTGAGAAAAGACGTTGTCTTTTGTACCTTGCAGGCTTCAAAGAAGTTGCCCCCAGAGAAAGCGGAGTTAAATTGTTGTATGTAAGCAAGAGCTCGATGCGAATCCTTGACGCTCAAACCAAAAAAGTTTCAAACCGTATTGCTTGACCCCATCCTTCCAACTCTTTGGTCCTCTTTTCCAAGCTGTCAAATTTAGTAGCTCTCATGAAGTGGCTCTACTCCTCTTCATCTTCAGTTTGCTGGAAAATCGTATTCATTGGTTGAGCCTTCGTGTGTTTTGCATACAGAGGATGCTTGGAAAAATGAAGCGGGTGTTCCCTTAGAGATCGAGCTTCCTCTTGCCTCCCTCCGTTCTGAGCCTATGCAAGATCAGGTTGTGCCTGAGGCTGTGCAGTAGGACCGGCCTCGTCACCTCCTTCCTCTTCATGTGCCAAGTCCTCATCTTTTTTTATAAGAGTCATGAGGTGTTGATGCGCCCATGGGCGATTGCTGCAAAATTGGAATCCCACCCTCCACAGAAGAAGCATCAACACCAGTGCACCTGGCAAGTCTATGACAATGGAATCCCCATGGGCACACTTTTATAGGCATCGTGGCCGAGCTTTTTCAAGTCGCCCCCAAAAGAAACTGGCCCCCAAGGACTCCCATGGCTTTTCTCAACGCCCATTGTTGAATCGTGAGACCGTCATAGTAGGGATTCTGGGTATCAAAGCCCGCGTTCTAGCCATTGGCTCGGCGAACCGAGTGTACCGCTTGAGAGCAACCCCAGTCCCATTTCTTGCTGCTCCTCACTTGCCACATCTTCTCGTTGCCCGTCAAGGTCCAGGGTCAGGGGGCAGGCAATCTGAGCTGTTCATCTACTCCATATGACTAGCAGTAATTTTATGAACAACCGTTAGATGTGCGACAAGTCAGCATGTGTAATAAAAAATATCACTTCATTTAGCTTTGCCATCCACAACACAACACATCAGCATCTGTAATTAAACCATAGTCTGACACATCAGCACTTAGAAAAAATGATGACACATAAATTTTCTCACTAATTACTGTGCACTCAGAACTCAGTGTGTCACTAAAACTGTCTCAATCTGATCAAAGCACACTTGATGGTAGATTTTTGCGAATGCACACCTACAACTTCAACAACACCACCACTTGGATGTTCAAAATCGGCACAGGTCCTGATCCCTTTCCCATTATAATCTCCAAAGCATATAGTCGTTGTGCTTCTTGGCGTAGCTAACTCCATATCAACAAGCAGGAGAGAAAACGAAGGAATGGAGCCTGCATCACCTAGTATGTCTGGCGGAGTCGACTTATGAGCCCTCTCGACCATCTTCTTGCCTCGCCTGGGTCCCATACGAGCGCAAACAGAAATTTCATACCTCTGCTTCAAGCTAGTGCACGACACACAGGTAGCGCGTAAACCAACCTCGTACCCTAAGTTCACGACTTTCACATTTGGCCCCCTTCCCCTGGACCTTGACGGCCGGGAATGGTCACTAAATGACCATTCCCTACCCCATAGCATCCCACACCTTCAAGTCCAAGTCAAAACTGGCTACGAGCCAATGATAACAAAATACGATCGATTTGAATGTCCCCCATCATGCCTCACAAGAAGATTTAGAAATTTTGTCATGCAGGAAAACGGAGTATTTTCCAGTGTTTTTCTTACAATGAATAACATCATGAGCTTCTGCTCGAGAGGCACCGCATACCTAGCTAGGTATGCAGTGCCTCCCTCACAGAAGCTCATGATGTTGAGGTAAGTCACAATGTGGGAATTATTGTGAGAATTTGTCCAAAAGTTCTTCTGCGTGTTTCTTCCAACATGTAGATGCTGCAAAGGCCTTGCTCTTGACAGCTGAGACAGCGGAGTGTCGAGCAGCCTAAAATAGGATGAGAGGGATCCTTTCTTCCTCTTTGTTCCAAGATGGATGTGAACGTCGAAGATATTATGGCGTCCTGTCACATGCGCTTCTGTTTGCAGAGCGCAAATTAGCTCCCACCAACAGGAGCTAATTGAGCTTTGCCGGAGCCTACCTAGCCAAATATTGAATGGTGATGCAGGGGGACATTGTTTCCACAGTTTTGTCTTTTGATTTTGTGATCAGTATGCATACCTGCCATCTTGTGTGAAGTCTCCCTTACAAATGCCCTTCTGAGGGGACCACCATTCACATGTGGCAGTTATTTAGTGGAATATTGTAGACACCTTCTTGTCATCACCCACTGAGGTGACCTATCACATTCTCTGCTGCTTCGTTTCTCGCGTTCGTTGTCGTGTATGGTGTAACCATGATTATGCTTGGCAAAACAAGTATACCCTGCACCAATCGATTTCAAAAGTTTTCATTTTTTTCTTCTTTATCATTGCGATTCATCCCTCATTTAGCAACAATAACAACACCTCTAACAAAACTAAAGGTCGTAAGTACCAATGGGAAAACAGCTTGTGAGGATAGTTTTACAAAGTCTAAAATACCAATACAAAGGGATACTATGTTCGCTTACGCACCCAGACTGATGCCACTGCAACAACATGAAGAAAACGGGTAGGAACCGATCTCTTTTATTAGTCGCGCTCCCACCAAGCCTGGACTAAACTACTCCACCGCAGAGAAAAAGCTCCTAGAAATTGGATGGGCGTTTGCAAAATCCCACCTACACCTTTATGGCAATTCAATCCAGGTCGACGCTGACTACCATCATGCAATCATTCCTTTGCTAAACAAATCACACCCACCTGCTAGCTGGGTTTTAGCACTACTATGTCGCTTATTGCTTATCACGAGCATAGCATATACAACACGCACAAATAAATGGCAGCATAGGAAGCCGGCTTACAACAAGATAAAGGAGACTTTTTGGAGCTTACAAGCACAGCCACATCACCCTCATCACCAACCTTCAAGAATCTCCATACCCTAATAGCTTGAAGAACTTAACATTGAGCACTACCATGCCCATCCAACATTTGGGCATTTGGGGTTTCACAAAGTACTCAACACCCATTGCCAGTTTAAGTTATGGCAAACTATGTCCACACATTGAAAGAATGTAAACTCTACCAAGAAATCAAATACCCTCACAACATGTATGGATTCTTAGCTCCAATCAAGGTTAATGTCCCATTTAAACCCTTTGCCCACATCTGCCATCAGCGATCGCTATAAGAGTAAAGTGATGCAATTACTTACAAAATGCTTTGGTATTTACATCTCCTTATCGCCCCCGAACAAATCAGCTCACAAAACTCTTGAAATGCATATGTTGATCTATTGCAAGAACTAGGATGAAATCCTACCATATGCAACACATGCATACAATACATATGCTCAATACTTTACAAGAATCGCACATTTAAAGCATTGTATGGTAGACATCCCAAAGTCTCTCCTAGCATGATAAGATCAAAGTCAATCTCTCCAAATAAGATGTTATTGACTCATACATGTACCTCTTGTGATGAAGGATGCAATCATCTCCACTATCGAAATAGTTCATAGGTCACTGTTAACTACCCTCTTTGAAGGAAAGGCCTCAATGAGTCCCTCATGCATCGCTCGTTTGGCCCATATAAGGTAGTGCAAAAGATAGGCCCCAATACTCATCACCACAGCCCATATGCAATGCATGAAACCCACCTCCCCAACATTTCCCTTTTCAGGTGGGAGGTGTCCTATAGAGACATATCACATGCCCAACTCAGTGTTGTGGCTTAGCAAGCAACTCCATGATCCTACCTACCAGTGAAGATGTGCCTAAGAAGGTTGGGGTGTCCAAGAGGCCACAGAAGGGAAGCCCATCTAAGGAGTAAAAAGGGGGGGGGGGGGGGTGTTGAGAGCACAAGCTTTGTTGAGTGATCAACCTCCTACAAGGGAGAAGACCAGCTTTGATGTACACCTTACAATATGAGCCGCTCATTTTGGGATAAAAGAGAAATGCTAATAAGTGCAACTTAGCAAATGGATCTCTTGGAAGGGCAATGCAAAACTTAGGAAAACCAAAAGTCATACAAAAAATTTGCAAGCTCCTAAGAAATGTTTTAAGATTTTGACAAGGCTCGTGGGATCAATTTTCCTCCTACAATATTTATACTTTGCTTCTTCTTCTTCTTCTCTGTTTGTTTCTATCCCTCCCTAGGTGGTATAGAACCATTGGATCTAGCCCGCATACTTAATTTGTCAATGTGAGGCTAATGACTCTATGATTAGCTATGGTATTTTCACTCTTCTACAAAAAGAAGGATAAGAAGCTAAGCTCTGCTCACAATGTACATCAACATTTCTTCACCCTCATCATTCCGCATCTTGACCACACAACCTGTTATGTCCGTAGTCATCAGGATGGGCACCTCAGCTATGTCAGACCAAGTGTGAACATAGCCCTATGGTTAGGGCAGTTAAAGAATCCTATTAATAAGACCCTAGGCTCATTTTTTAGCTATCTTGTGTGATGACCACACTTGTACTATAGGCCCTTGAGAGCTCTACTTTTACACCCGTATTAGTGTGGGCTTGGAGGTATGGGACACCAGTCCTTGTTGTAGAGGCTATCCCATTGGCTATAGGCTCTTAGGCTTGGGGGTGAGCCCGTCTTGTCTCTATGGACTGGGAGGGGAATCCGATGTCTGCTCTCTACACTTGTTATGCATGAGTATGGATTGTGTCATGTCATGTGTGCACGATGGATTCAATAGGGGACTAACATTGGTACTAGAGCCTCTTCTTGCCATACATATGCCATGGTAGCATGCAGAAATCCATTAGAGCTGATGAGGCCATGATGGCCTAGCTTGACATGCTCTCTAACCTCTTGCGTAGGGTGCTACTAGCAAGAGAGGAGAGCAAGGGGGGCACATGCAAGTCGATGGTGGGAATCGATGGTGAATTTTCATTGTCCAAATTCTCGTGTGTGGAGGTTGATGCTAGTGTTTGTTGCATAGTTATTTGATATGCTATCTTATCTTCTCCAGTACTAGTTGTGCTAGGTGGGTTTCCTTGGGAGTTATCACTCCACAAATAGGGAAGCACCTTCAAGTGTGCCTGTTGCAGTGAGAAGGATTTCATTCTGAGTGTGTTTTCCGGGTTGAGTTTAGAGAAGGTGTCATAAAATCTACTATCTAACCAACCCAAATGATTTTCTCATATTAAATTGATCATTCAATGTGGAAGAATAAATGGAAACAAGTGTTATAATATAGACATGTGCTTATGGATCTATCTCAACATGGTGCCAAAGTCAAAGGGTCCAAATGCGAGATGGTATATGAAAGAGCAATGCTAGGATGGAGCTTAAATACCTTACAGTTAGCTTCATTAAAGACCTCCAAAGGTTAGTCTTAAAAGTCCTTAGACCTTAGGCAAGCTAGGGCTATGCTTGAGCTGGGAACCCGGCTGAAGCTTGAGGTGCTTGTCATGCTTGTTGAGGTGCTTGTAGTGCTTGCTGATTAAGGTGCTTGAGGTGCTTAATGACTAAGGTGCTAAGGTGCTCCATGACTAAGGTGCTTGAGTGTGTTCCAAAAGTCAACAAGGATCCCTACAAATGGGGGGACAAGCCCTACTTGTAGGAGCATGAGAGAGAACACACACACCCTCACACAAGGTAAGCCTAGTCTAAAGAGGCAACAAGGACACATGTCAAGCTCCTCTCCATGTTGCCTTCATAAGGTGCCTAAAGCCTATTGGTTGGCCTCTAAAGGGGTCCAATAATCGTTTAGCTATTTAAATTAATTGTTTACGAATTTATCAATTCCTCTCTCTCAAAGGGGAGAGGACACTTGTCAAAGAACTACCCCTAATGCTAGTTATGACCGAGGCTTGTGATTGGCTAGTCTTGAGAGAGACAATGAGCTTTCAGCAAGGCCAAAAAGAGGGGGTAGACCCAAGAAACTTGGGGGTTATCTTGGAGGGTATACTTTCCCACTCTCTCTCTCTCTCTCTCTCTCTCTCTCTCTCTCTCTCTCTCATTGTGTGAAGTGCCAAGTGCAAGAACTCCATCGGGCCTTCTCCAAGCTTGTTGAGAAGTTGAGAGCCTACACTAACATTCTTGGCTATGGAATGCAAATCCAACCAAGAGCCATGCTTCAATGCTTAAGCTTGCCATCTTCTTCATCTTCATTATTATGCTATGTTAAGCAAGAAGAGTAAGGATAAGTGAGGAACTATTTCTTTCTCCTATCAATGATTCTTCTTCCTCTTCACTACCCTCATTCCCCGCTACCTCCCTCCACCTTCAAAGGTGTTTGAGGCCTTGGGACTGAGGCTAGGGATGGTTAATGCTTTTACAAAGTTTATGTTATGCTCGTTGTCGTGCAGCTCCGCTTCCATGCTAATAAATATGCCAAGAAGATGCAAATTATGCTTATTAAAATCCTACTTGATTAATGGTTAGTGATGAGGGCTTGTTAATAGGCCAAGTTTAATGATTAATGTATGCCAGATGCGGCTTAAAAGGGCCAACAGATGCCTTAATGATGCCAAAAATGATTATGATTGAAGTAAGCACAAATGGAATATTATGATCTAAAACTACAGTGCTTGAAGTGCTCTACCGTCCTCTCTTTACGACTCATCGATAGGAGCTACGGTGAAGAAGTTATGGCAATTTAAAGTTAAAGTCAATTACAGATCTGTACCGGATTGGGCAACTGTAGATGAGGTGACAGAAATGAAATGAATGCACGGGCCTGAAGTGCTCACTTTGTGGAGCGCGTCGGTCTTTTCAGATCAATGATCGGAGTCCCGGTCGCCAAGATATTGGGTGATAAAGATTCACTGGGGGCCGGTTCCGCACCACTCCGGTCCGCTCGGTCAATGAGCTGCAGCCAGGGTTTTGGAATGCAAAAGAGTAAGTGCTCAAGGAGAACCTGTCCAAAATGTTATCTCTTGCAATGCATTGATAGCACGGTATATTTCCAGGAACAGTATTACAATAGTCTACATGTACGCCAAATGTGGTACAAAAAGTCCTTGAAGACCTTCGTGTTTGGAATGTGGTCTCTTGGAATGCATTGACTGTGTGACTACTCAAGGAAGTTGTCGTGCTTGGCAATGTGCTTTGTTCGACAAGTGCATGAGAAATGTGGTGCCCAACAAGGGCCAAGGGTTGCCCAAGGCAAGGCCGCCCAAAGTTAAGCTAGAGAAGCCCACCCAATGTAAGTGTTTGTGAAGGGGGCAAATTGGAAAAAAACAAAAACGAGGCCATGGCGTACAAATGACGGGCAGCAGCGCAGAGCGATGAATCCATGCTCACGCAGGCTGCAGAGGCGCTAGGACGAGAGCGGCCATGAGTCTAAATATGCCTAGCTCGCCATGGCGCTCAGTTGCCGCACTAGCCGATGCGGATTTCGCAGTGGTCCGAAAACGTTGATTGCCACGTCAACAACAACATTCCTACGCGGTGACGCCGGCGCTACTACTAAGGGAGGGAAAGCTATTAATAGCGATTTTTTGCATAAGATGGGGATATTGCATGCAAGGAAATTAGAGGAGAGGAAGAAAAGGGGGGAACGAGCAAGGGAAGAAGGTGCTCCGAGCTGGGAAGGAAATCACGAGCTCTCTCTCTCTCTCTCTCTAGGAGCTTGGACAAAGAGAACTCTCTCTCTCTCGCTCGCTCTCTCTCTCTCTCTCTCTCATCCTTGAGGCAATCAAACGAGCAAAAGGGGAGAGGAAAGCTCGAGGGCACAAAGCCAAGGAGAAGGGGAGCTCAAAAAGAACCAAGGAGAAAGGTTTCTCTCCCACTCTCTCTAGTTCTTGTGTCGAAGAAATGAAGCAAAGGCACTCTCTCCCTCTCTCGGGCATAAGCAACAAGGGCTCTTGAATCAACGAGTTGCATATAAGGAAGGGAAGTTGAGAAAGGAAGGAGAGGACTAGGGTAACAAGAGGAGGGCAGAACGAGGTGGAGAAGTGAAGGCGAACAAAGGAAGGCTCTTTCTCTCTCGACCTTGGCTACCAAAGCAAGGAACGAAGGCTAAAGCCACTCTCTCTCTCTCTCTCTCGTCCCCTGAGAGCTAGCAAAGCAAGAGGATAAGCAAGGGAGAAGGACTCAAGGGTTGTTTTTGTTGGGAAAAAGGGGAAAGGAGGCATTCTCTCTCTCGATCTCCAATCAAAGCAAGAAGAAGAAGGTCGAACTGGAAAAGACAAATTACCAATGGCATACAGAGCCTGATGACAATCAAAGTAAGTCGATTAGAGGAGACGGAAAAATTTGTGAGCGGCAATTAAGCTAGTGCAAAGCATAAGGAGCAGGAAGCTGTAGAATAATTGATAATAACTCAAGCTTGATGATCGAGACAGTGAAGTGAATTGAAGTTTGCAGAATCCGTGAGGTATTTGAAGCAGATTAAACAGCATAAGGAAATTTCCATAACTGTTATCAGCTACAAATTTATTTAACATTCTCTTAAGTCCGGTGTCGTTAACAGTCCGGTTAATCCTGTAAACAGGAGCTTAAACTCCTAGTTAGCAGATGATCGAAGTGACGGTGCTGCTAACAGCCCGTCTTGGCTAAAGGTTAAGTTGTACTCAAACATATTAATCGATTTTAATTGATGATAGCGGTGGTTGCCAGAGCTGTCAGTGTCTCTTGTTCTCTCTCTTTCACACCTCCCACAGCCAGAGGCCCAGCGCCTGCCCGGCTCACGTAGCGAACAACATATCCCCCGACATCTTTGATGAACCCGACGCGAAGCGAGCCGGGGTGGGAGATGCAAATGGACATTCCAGCGGAGATGAAGAAATTATTTGAAGAATTTATCACACATGTTTGTAATGGCAAATCAAGAGTTCTAGATTTCTCCAAGATGATGCAAGGATCATTGCATGAAGTAGAAGCCGTGAAGACAAAGAAGCAGATAGAAGAAGCTTTAAATGCAGCATTGGATGCAGTCTGTGATGAAAGACGAATGTTTGATGGTGAATATGATCCAAAAGGCTACCTAGAGTGTTACGAGCAAGAAATGAAGCGTGAAAGAGTGCCAGAAGTTTAGATGATTGCAGAGTTTGAACAGCTTGTGTGTGGCGATATTAAGGAGCAAGTTCAAGTTGTTGCAAGAACTCATGCAGACAATTGGGATGCTTTTGCAGAAGCAATCATACAGGGGTTCTTATTGAGTGAAGACCTAGAGCTTCAGCAAATTGAAAGCACACAAGATGAGGAGCCATCTATTTTAATGCAAAAAGCATGTCATGCAGGTGGTCAGAGTTCTATCCGAGCTAAGCTAGAAGCTATTATCGATGCATGTCTTCTGGAAGATAAACCATTGTTGCATGCAGATGATGATTTCATAGTGGATACAGTTTATGCTCGATTGGGATTGACTTCTTTATTTCAAAGAAATGTGACTTTGTAGATGTAGTCATATCCTCTCAAAGTGACATAAATGAGAAAACAGGTTTCTCACAGCCAATGCATGCTATGCATGCAAGCATAGCCACTAACAGTGATCAAGAAACATGTTTGTCAGAGTCAATATGTGATGTAGATGCCCATTTGGAGTGCTCTTTGGGTGTAGACCATGAAGAGAATTGTTATGCAACAATACATGCAAAAGCAACTGTTTTGGCTAATGCTATGCAAGAGGGTTTTATGTCTATGGCTACATTTCAGGACACTGGTGATGATGCAGATGTATTTGATGCTGATCCATATGTATTTGATGTAAACCCAAACAAAGATTATGATTATGGAGATGCATATTTAGAGGGGGTGCATGATGATGATCAGTCTATGGCTGCTACATGTGACAGGTTTCTCTATGATGATGCTATGGAAAAAGAAATTGATGTTATCTTTGTAATGCATGCTTGAGACTTGTGCTATTGAAGTGGAAAGATATTTGAATGGGATTGTGAAGCTGCCAGAACAATTTGTGCCTATGTATGAAACAAGCCATGAGGTTTCCTGTGATAATACTCACAAAATTAGGTGGTTCTTCCAAGGAGGAAGATATGGAGCTTATGGATCTGCTTGATGATGCGCTAGAGGAATTTCAAGTTCCTTGTGACGAGTAGTGAAGAACATCCTGCAATATATGATGAAGAGCTTATGTTTCTTTTGGATGAGGCTCTCGAGGAGTTTGTGCCTACTAGAGAAGGCATTCATGCAGCGTTTGTGGTATCAAATGAAGTGATGGCATTGAATGACTCACATATGCAGATTGATATTTTGGAAACCATCGTGATTGAATTCATTTTGCTTCTAGGTTCTGCTATGATGGGAATTTGGGACTTTTTTTGTTGCTATGCTATGAGAAAGTTTGTGGAGATGCAATATACTTGAAATATGATCTTCTACTACCTTATGACCCAAGAGGTTATCATGCTAGTTATGATTCTTGGCAATTACTGTATATGCCATATGATCCAGGCGGTTTGCATGAAGATTTGTGAGCTAATCTATGTTTATGCTATAATGATTGGAAATTATTGTGTTTTCCCTATGATCCTGGAGGATGGTGCAATTTTTTTAAAGGAATTTTCACAAAGGGACAAATGATTGGGTTTCCATTTGATCTTGGGGGCTACTGAAGGGCAAGTTGCAGATGCAGCGGATACCAGATGCCTGATGTAGCAGGCTGCATGATGCCAGGTTTGTTTTCTAGATTATGTTAAGTTAGAAGAGTGTTTGCTTATGCGTTCAATAAGATTACATGCTTGGCTTCCAACTGACTTCTTTGGACAATTGATGAAGTATCTTCACATCTTTTGAGTTGGTTCTGCTACCAGAATTTGAGGTAAAGGACTTGATGGCCATTCCGTGTGCACACAGAGTAGGGCATACTTGAGCTTGACAGGGTTCCTTAAAGAGAGCTTAATGGTAAAGCCGTGTGCATCATTAACTGGAGCACTTGAGTCTGGCGGGGTTCACTAAACAAGTTATCCATGATTGAATGCTTTGAAGATACGACAGATACACTTCAGAGATTTTTGATGGACAACTACCTAATGATTAAGCTAAAACATTGATGATAGGATATAAGCCTTATTTCATTTTTCGTATGTTTACCAGTTACGTGAGTCTGATGATGGCAAAGAACTTAAGGTACCAGTATAGCAGATGCATATTGAAGTGCTGTTGGCACAGACCGGAGGCTGTGCACGTTCAGAGGGGGTGGATGTCGTGCAGCTACGCTCCCATGCTAAGAAATATGCCAAGAAGATGCAGATCAAGCTTCTTAAAAGCCTACTTGATTAATGGTCAGTGAGATGAGGGCTTGTTAATAGGCCAAGTTTAATAATTAATGTATGCAGGGCCAACAGATGCCTTAATGATGCCAAAAATGATTATGATTGAAGTGAGAACAAATGGAATATTATGATCTAAAACTACAGTGCTTGAAGTTCTCTACCGTCTTGTCTTTACGGCTCGTCGATAGGAGCTACGATGAAGAAGTTATGGCAGTTTAAAGTTCAAGTCAATTGCAGATCCGTACCGGATTGGGCAACTGCAGATGAGGTGACAGAAATGAAAGGAATGCACAGGCCTGGAGCGCATCGGTCTTTTCAGATCAGTGATCGGAGTCCCGACCGCCAAGATATTGGCTGATAAAGATTCACTGGGGGCCGGTTTCGCACCACTCCGCTCGGCTCGGTCAATGAGCTGTAGCCAGGGTTTTGCAATGCAAAAGAGTAAGTGCTCAAGAACAATCTGTCCAAAATTTTATCTCCTGTAGTGCATTGATAGCAGGGTATATTGCCAGGAGCGGTATTACAATAGTCTACATGTACGCCAAATGTGGTCCAAAAAGTGCTTGAAGAGCTTCGTGTTCGGAATGTGGTCTCTTGGAATGCATTGCTGCAGGACTACTCAAGGAAGTTGTCCTTCTTGGCAATGTGGTTTGTTCGACAAGTGCATGCGAAATGTGGTGCCCAACAAGGGCCAAGGGTTGACCAAGGCAAGGCCGCCCACTTATGGCATGGCCGCCCAAAGTTCAGCTAGAGAAGCCGCCCAATGTAAGTGGGTGTGAAGGGGGCAAATTGGAAAGCTATTAATAGCGATTTTTTGCATAAGATGGGGATATTGCATGCGAGGAAATTAGAGGAGCGGAAGAAAAGGAGGGAACGAGCAAGGGAAGAAGTTGCTCATAGCTGGGAAGGCAATCACGATCTGTCTCTCTCTCTCTAGGAGCTTGGACAAAGAGAACTCTCTCTCTCTCTCTCTCTCTCTCTCTCTCTCTCTCTCTCTCTCTCTCTCTCTCTCTCTCTCTCTCTCTCTCTCTCTCTTGCTCGCTCGCTCGCTCTCATCCTTGAGGCAAGCAAACGAGCAAAAAGGGAGAGGGAAGCTCGAGGGCACAAATCCAAGGAGAAGGGGAGCTCAAAAAGAACCAAGGAGAATGGACTCTCTCCCACTCTCTCTCGTTCTTGTGTCGAAGAAACAAAGCAAAGGCACTCTCTCCCTCTCTCGGGCTTAAGTAACAAGGGCACTTGAGTCAACGAGTTGCATATAAGGAAGGGAAGTTGAGAAAGGAAGGAGAGGAGTAGGGTAACAAGAGGAGGGCAGGGTGAGGTGGAGAAGAGAAGGCGAACAAGGGAAGGCTCTTTCTCTCTCGACCTTGGCTACCAAAGCAAGGAACGAAGGCTAAATCCACTCTCTCTCTCTCTCTCTCTCTCTCTCTCTCTCTCTCTCTCTCTCTCTCTCTCTCTCTCTCTCTCTCTCTCTCTCTCTCTCTCTCTCTCTCTCTCTCTCTCTCTCGTCCTCCGAGAGCTAGCAAAGCAAGAGGATAAGCAAGGGAGAAGGACTCAAGGGTTGTTTTTGTTGGGAAAAAGGGGAAAGGAGGCATTCTCTCTCTCGATCTCCAATCAAAGCAAGAAGAAGAAGGTTGAATTGGAAAAGAGAAATTACCAAGGGCATACAGAGCCTGATGACAATCAAAGTAAGTCGATTAGAGGAGATAGAAAAATTTGTGAGCGGCAATTAAGCTAGTGCAAAGCATAAGGAGCAAGAAGCTACTAAATAATTGATAATAACTCAAGCTTGATGATCGAGACAGTGAAGTGAATTGAAGCTTGCAGAATCCGCGACGTATTTGAAGCATGTTAAACATCATGAGGAAATTTCCATAACCGTTATCAGCTACAAATTGATTTAACATTCTCTTAAGTTCGGTGTCGTTAACAGCCCGGTTAGTTCTGTAAATAGGAGCTTAAACTCCTAGTTAGCAGATGATCCAAGTGACGGTGCTATTAACAGCCCGTCTTGGCTAAAGGTTAAGTTGTACTCAAACATATTAATCGATTTTAATTGATGATTGCGGTGGTTGCCATAGTTGTCAGTGTCTCTTGTTCTCTCTCTTTCACACCTCCCACAGCCAGAGGCCGGACGCCTGCCCGGCTCACGTAGCGAACACATATCCCCCGACATCGTGATGCATGAAGCTTTCCATCTTCATAGCATCACCTAGATCACAACGAACACAGATTATATTGTATCAAGTCTCTCTTGATGGGAGAATCTATAATACAAAAGCCTATTGGAGGGAAGACCAGCTCCACATAAATCTGGTCCTCAACTGTTGTCAAGTTCTCTAATTCTACCTCTTGCAAAAGTATTGTTCATGCCAAGTTAATTAAGTATAATGGTTGTGTTGCTATCACTAATTAAGTTCACCCTCTATGTTCTCAAAGTAGTCTCATAAAAATGCTCACTATAATTCTCTTCATTTTGCCTTTCTCAATGTTCATAGGACATTTCCATTACATTGGTATCAGAGCTATTGGTTTCTCTTTTCTTGATTAAGAAGAGAGGTCCTTAAGTTTTCCATGAAAGGTTGGACCTATTCATTGCAATAGGGTAAGTGGGACAGGGATCTAATATCTTGGTTGAAAAGGACATAGTTCGAGGTACACTGTTGGGAATTATAGTCTTAATAATGGAGTCTCTCAGGGCTTGCCTTTGGCTTAACCATTATTGAGCTACTAGAAAGCTCAACAAAAACAATAATCAACCGAGCAATGTTAGACCCTCTCCATTAATCTTTGCAATCACCAGTGTCTAAACCACGGGTGTGGCTGCTTGAGAACTAATTTTCAAAGGTAACGAAGAGTAGAAACTAAGGTTTAAGAGGGTACCAAAGCACAAAGTAATTTATACATAAGTTTAATTAGCATGGTTGACAATAACCAAGAGAGTAGAATGAATATTGACAACTTTGATTTTTCACATGAAGGTGCTAATGATGATGGCCCTATGTTTGTTAATTATCTTGCTACTAGGTTGCCACAAGCTATGGGAAACCCTGCTTTGCAAGCCAAAGTTACTCAAAAACTTCATGCTTATGGGATTTTCCTTCCTCTCGAAGATGAGAGAGAGCTTAGGAGGCCTCTTAATGAGACTCCCAGAAGAAGACTCTCTCCCATAAGAGAGGAGGAATCCAAAGAACGAGAAAGAAGCGAATCACTAAGTTCCTCTGAAGATGTGGCTCCACGAAGACGACGGTCTAGATGATCACAGTCTCCTCCCAAGAGGAAACGGTCAACCCATAGTCCTTCTCCTAAGGGAAGAGAGGAAACAAAGGAATAAAAAGGCAAGAAAGAGGTAACCGTCTTCACCTTCCTCCTCTTTCGACAAAATCAAGAACTATTCTCCTAGAGAATACAAGAGGAGAGGACATCGCAAATCCTACCCCTATGTGGAGAAGGTCTCAAAAGCTCAAGAAGCTCAAAGAGAGAATAAAGAGTATCTCTTTTCTCACCTATGATGTCACATTTGGTGCTACCGACAAAGTATTGTCCTTCATCCACCAATTTGATGCGGCCTTTGGAGACGAGGGCTTCATAGAGTCCTCCAAGCTATGTCATGTAGCTTTGTGCTTCCAGAATTTTGCTCATGAACGGTGGGCTAGCCTTCGTGGCAACAACAAAGCCCCAAAGACATGGAAAACTCTACAAGTTTCCATCATGAAGCAATACGAAGGACAAAGTGCTTATCGAATGGCAAAGTTTGAAGCTGCTCTCCAACGAGTCTATCCACAAGTATGTAGACAAGTTTTGGGATTTACATATCAAGGCTACCATCTTTCAAAAGATAGACTTCATCAAGCAAAAGCAACAATTATGTGAGGTATTACCTGAAAAAATGGCCAAGCATGTCAAATCCCAATGGTCTGGTTCTATCAAAGAAGTAATCCACTACACTATGGCTGCTTCCCGCATCAATTTCCAACAAGGGGCTAAAAGTAATGCCAAGCCCATGGAAAAAAAATATCAAAATGATGCAAAGGGGAAGAACAATGTGCAAAACTCTTCCCAAGGTAGCTCCAACAACAACAAAAATCGGTCCAAGGAGAAGGGGGTTTACAAAGGTAAAAATAAACTCTCTCATAAATAGCTAGAGGCTTTTCGTAAGGACCACAAATTCTTTATGTGTGGGGAGCAAGGACATGGCTATTGTTCTTGCCCCAAAAGAAATGCCCGCAATGAGACTCCTAGAGCTTCCACGATCGAAGCTCCAAAAGAGGATGCTCATTGCAAAGGATCGCCTCTCTCCTACGCTTGGGGAAAGGTAAGGGAGCATGATGCCTTCATCTTGTTTGACCCTGGCTCTCCTAACAACTTCATATCAACAGATTTGGTCACTCAATTGGGCATTCAAGCTTTTGAGATGGGAGATATTACAACTGTCGATGGAGCACAGCAAGCCTCCTTTACTCCCTTGATTGGGCAGTTGAGGCTTCGTGTTCTAATCTACGTCGACAAAGAAGACTTTTTCATCGAGTCTCCTCTCGAACATGAGGATGTTATCCTAGGGGCACCATGGTTCAATTGCATGGCTGCCAACATGAAGTTCCCTGAAAGAAGAATCTACTTCACCTATAGGGAAAAGCGCATGTATATAGATGCTAATAAGTTCGGTCGTACTATAACACTTGTAAATTTATCTGCTTTTGATAAGTCAATGAAAAGCTCAGTTTTTGCGTACATGATTTTGTCAAAGAGTCTCTAAATGATACTAATGTTTTAACAAACAAAGTGTTGGGAATCAAGAAGAATTAGACTTGTCAACTTTTCTAAATGGATTTCAAGATTTTTTTATCAATGATATCCCTTTGGACTTACCTCCAAAACAAGGGGAGGATGATCATCGAATTGAGCTCCTACCAAGAAGTTCACTGCCTAACAAGCCTCCTTATTGAGTTCACGAGATCAACAAGAGGAGATCGTGAGGCAAGTACAAGAATTGGTAGACAAAGGGATGATGAGGCCTAGCTCCTCTCCCTTTTGTTCTCCAGTCCTTTTAGTGCAAAAGAATACCGCATGTGTGTGGACTATCGAGCGCTAAAACATATCACTATCTCGTACCACAGGTCGAAGATCTGTTTGATAAGCTACAAGGTTTGACCTACTTCAATAGGATTGACCTTAAAAGTGTCTATCATCAAATAAGAATAGTGAATGAAGATATTGTAAAGATCGCGTTTCCTACAACATTTGGTCTTTATGAATATTCCAGGTAATTTTTCAAGCTTTGAGAGAGAACAAGCTTTTATCAATCAAAAGAAGAGCGGTTTTTTCCTTCAAGAGATTCAATAGCTAGGGCATATTATCTCTCAAGATGGTATCCGTATGGATCCATCAAAGTTGGAGGTAATAAAAGCATGGCCTAATCCAAGGAATATATATGAGCTACAAAGCTTTATTGGTATGTGTGTATACTATAGACACTTCATAGCAAAATTCTCTCAAAGAGCTGGACCATTACATGACTTAACAAAAAAGAACGTTAAGTACTCATGGACTACTAAAGAGAAAAATGCTCTCGATAAGCTCAAAGAGAAGCTTACCTCCCAACCATTCCTTATGCTTCTAGATCTCTCAAAACCATTTGAGGTCCAATGTGATGCTTGTGGTGATTGCCTTGGAGAAATATTGCTTCAAGAAGGGCATGCCATAGCATATGAGAGCCAAAGTCTCAATGCCAATGAACGGGTCTTGGGCATATACAAAAAAGAGCTTTTGGTTGTTCTACATGTCCTAGACACATGGAAGCACTATCTATTGCGGACTCCATTTATTTTGCGAATGGACCACCAAAGTCTCAAGTACTTCATGATGCAAACCAAGCTTTCCAACAAACAAATAAGGTGGGAAAATATTCTTTCACAATTTTATTTTCATATTGCTCACATTGCTGGTAATAAACACAATCAAGTGGCCGACACACTTTCATGACGACCAAGATTCAATGTAGTGTCTATAGCAACTCACAATGATCTATCTTCTATGATAGATGAGTATGCTATTGACCCTGACTTTAAAGATATAATGTCAGCCCTTGCATTGGGGAAGCAAGAAAAATCATTCACCTTGCAGGATCGTTATCTTCTCCATGGAAATAGGCTATGTGTTACCCACTCCCTTTGTGAGAAAGTCATGTATGAATACCGTGCTCCTCCCTATGAGGGACATAGAGGACTTCAACCTATAGTTCGAGGAGTAGAGACGTACTTCTGTTAACCTACCATGAAAGTAGACAAAAGAGAAATATGAATTAAAATGTGTGGTATGCCAAAAGACCAAGTATGATAGAGGGAAGCAACCTGGATTACTCCAACCATTGCCAATCCCTAATTCACCATGGGAGAGTATATCCATGTATTTTAACTTTGGATTACCCAGGTCTATCCATGGAAATACGGGGATATGGAGAATAGTAGACAGTTTAGCAAGCAAGCACACTTTATTCCTGTTAAAAAGACTATTAAGGCACACCAAATGGCAACCCTCTTCATATCCTAGATTTTCAAACACCATGGATTTACAACATCCATCATGTCAGATAGAGATCCTAGAATGACTAAATATTTTTGGAAATGTCTCTTTAAAAATCTAGGTACACGATTGAATTTCTCTTCGGCCTATCACCCACAAACGGATGGCCAAAGTGAGATAGACAATACTACGATTCTTGATCTACTAAAGACTTGTGTTATAGAACTAGATCAACACTCACAATGGGAGAAATACTTGCCCCTTGTAGAGTATGTGTACAATAATACTATCCGTACTACTACGGGAAAGGCACCTTTTGATATCATAGAGGGAAGACCTAAAAGTCCCTTGCTACTTAAAGTACATGGGAAGATCTTTGTTGTCGATGAGTATAGCCGTGACCTACAAGAATCTTCCCAAAAGATTAAGGAGGCTATATCCATCTCTCAACAAAGGAAAAAAGCTGTTTTTCTAATGACAAGCCCTGAAGGCCCTTAATCTTCAAAGAAAATGATTGGGTCTTACTTAAGTTTTCCAAGGCTCGATTGATACAAACGACGGACAAAAATCCTACGGGGCATCAAAAGTATTATGTTAAACTAGCAAAAAGATACTATGGTCCTTTTCAAATCTTGAAGCCAATCAATGACATGGCTTCTCAACTCAAGTTTCCCAACCATTGGATCATACACAATGCTTTTCATGTGAGCCTACTTAAGACCTACAAAGGAGAGCCACCAAGCAAGCCAATATTGAAGACCCACCAGATATAGAAGATCAAGAAGAGGTGCTACAACCCAAAGCTATTCTTCGGCATGAGGACAAGGTACTACGACATGGTAAGATTATCCGATGCCCATCCGATGGTATCTTATTAAGTTCAAAAATTATCCTTTTGAAGACGCTAGATGGATGCAAGGAATACAGCTTAAGGATAGTATGAACCTTGTCAATTCTGACAATGCTATATTAGAGTAAGCAAATGTAAATGTTTCTTTTAAATGATCAACATTTTTGTCTTATAAGACTAATTCTCTTTTTATGGTGCACAAATTTAAATAGTATACATGCTTAGAATCTTGTTAATGTTGACGTGGTCTTTCAAACACCAAGTAGAAATTGTCACTCTACTTTGAAATTATGATATGGACTAAAAAGCAAACATGCTTGCGGTAGCTATGTCTCCCAAGCACCAAATGGATTAGTCATCCATCTTGAAATGATGTCGTAGGGTAAAAAGGGATCATCTACCCGCTAAGAAACATCGACTAATGACTAAGGCTTTATCTCTTTTACCTCATAGTCAAGAACGACTATGATTTCAAGAGAGAGGTAATGTCGTAAAATATAATATCTAACGAACCCAAAAGGTTTTCTCATATTAAACTGATCATTTAATGTGGGAGAATGAATGGGAACAAGGGATAGAATATAGACGTGTGCTTATGGATGTATCTCAATACGGGGCAAAAGTCAAAGGGTCCAAATGAGAGATGGTCGTTCAAAGAGAAATGCTAGAATGGAGCTTAAAGTCATTAGTGTTAGCTTCATTAAATTCCTCCAAAGATTAGTGTTAAAAATCCTTAGACATTAGACAAGCTAGGGCTGTGCTTCAGGTGGGAACCTGGCCCAAGCTTGAGGTGCTTGTCGTGCTTGTTGACTAAGATGCTTGAGGTGCTTGTCGTGCTTGTTGAATAAGATGCTTGAGGTTCTTGTCATGCTTGCTGACTAGGTGCTTGAGGTGCTTGTAGTGCTTGCTTATTAAGGTGATTGAGATGCTTACCGAATAAGGTGCTAAGGTGTTCCATGACTAAGGTGCTTGAGGGGCTTAAGGTGTCCAAAAGTCAACAAGGATCCCTACACATGGGGGAGCGAGCCCTACTTGTAGAATCATGAGAGAGAACACACACACCCTCACACAAGGCAAGCCTAGTCTAAAGAGGCAACAAGGACACATGTCAAGCTCCTCTCCATGTTGCCCTTATAAGGTGCATAAAGCCTACTGGTTGGCCTCTAAAGGGGTCCAATAAGCTTTTAGCTGATTAAATTAATTGTTTAAGCATTTATCAAGTCCTCTCTCTCAAAGCAGAAAGGAGGACACTTATCCAAGAACTACCCCTATCACTAGTTATGACCCAGGCTTGTGATTGGCTAGGATTGAGAGAGCGAATGAGCTTTCAGCAAGGCCAGAAATAGGAGGGTCAACCCAAACAACTTTGGGGCTAGCTTGGTGGGTATACTCTCTCTCTCTCTCTCTCTCTCTCTCTCTCTCTATATATATATATATATATATATATATATATATATATATATCATTGTGTGAAGTGACAAGTGCAAGAACTTCATCTCCTTCTCCAAGCTTGATGAGAAGTTGAGAGCCTACACCAACACTCTTGTCTATGGAATGCAAATCCAACCAAGATCCATGCTTCAATGCTTAAGCTTTCCATCTTCTCCATCTTCATTACTATGCTATTATGCTATGCTAAGCAAGAAGAGTGATGATAAGTAAGTAAATATTTCTTTCTCCTATAAATGATTCTTCTTTCTCTTCCCTATCCTCATTCCCCGCTAGCTCTCTCCACCTTCGAAGGTGTTTGAGGCCTTGGGACTAAGGCCAAAATGGTTAATGCTCTTACAAAGTTTATGTTATGCTTGTGATGCATGAAGCTTTTAATATTCATAGCATCACCTAGGTCACAAGGAACACAAAGATTATATTGTACCAAGTCTCTCTTTATGGGGGAACTATAATACAAAATCGTATTGGAGGGGGAACCGGCTCCACATAAATCCGGTCCTCAATTGTTGTCAAGTTCTCTAATTCTCTCTCTTGCAAAAGTATTGTTCATGCCTAGTTAACTAAGTAAAATTGTTGTGTTGTTATCGCTAATTAAGTTCACACTCTATGTTGTCAAAGTAGTCTCATAAAAATGCTCACTATAATTCTCTTAATTTCGCTATCCTCAATGTTCATAGGCCATTTCCATTATACAAGGGCCTTTTTTTCCATTCTTATATGCTAGCCAAAGGGAATTGTAGCCCATGGAGCTAGCATTTGTTATCGTAGCCCATGGATATAGTCTTTGATTGTGATTAGCCACCACGGGTGCAAGACAGAGTCATATTGGATGCTTTCATACATGCTACACCTTGTGGTTCATGCATGTTGAGTAGTAGCAATGATCTCCCATAATGTTGGGTGATGCTAAGGTTTCACGCACAAGTAATAAGGGTAGATGTAGTGCAACGCCCTACATCAGCCCGTGCAGGTGTGGCGTGTAACAACCAGCATAGCGGCAACAGGAAGCTTCCCACACAGGTGAAGCACGGTGGCATAGAGTGGATCCACGATAGCACATATTGGCAAGCCTAGAAGGTAGCATGCTGTGTGTGGAAGCCAGCTCGGACTACGTATGCACATAGGCGGTAACATTCACGGCGGTATGCATTCAAAGGTCAGTACACAGATGTATATTGATTGTCATGAAATGCCCAATGTTTTAATATCATGTGAATTGGCTAGTTATGAACTCCCTCACTTAATTGGCCACTCATGGTCTAAAACCTACAAATTAGAACAAAGCTCTTCCATGCAATTTCTCACAAAATTTCACTCTCTTTTAAGACGGTTTAGCCTCTAGGGTGGTTAGCCATCCCACTTATCTCTATTTAACAACGTTGGACAAGAGAGGTGTGATAGCTTTCACCCCTCCATAATCCCTCAAATTTTCACAGACTTTCTCCCATTCTTCTCTACTCTTTTCTTATTTTCTTAAGCATCTTGGACGTTTTCCCAAGTGACACTATTACATACTCCCATATATTATTACCTAAGCACCATGGCATCAAACAATGCATCTTTTCACGAGAACACCACTAGCATGCATCAACCCATGAAGGAAACACTAGTTTCTCCTCTTGACTCCACATATACACACACATATGTCACCAACTATCGCTATAAGAGTGAAGTGATGCAATTACTTACAAAATTCTTTGGCACTCAATGGATCTTCACATCTCCCTATCACCCTCAAACAAATGGGCCCGCAAAAATCTTGAATTGGACAATTAAATAAATCATGGTTGCCTATGTTGATCTATTGCATTATCATTGGGATGAAATCCTACCATATGCAACACATGCATCCAATACATGTCCTTAATAATCTACAAGAATAAGCCCATTTATAGCATTGTATGGTAGAGATCCTAAAGTCCCCCCTAGCCTATAGGCATAGCTATCACCAACAATTCCTAAGAGCAAAGTGATGCAATTACTTACACTTCACATCTCCATATCATCCCCAAACAAATGGCTCACAAAACTCGTGAATTGGACAATCAAATTTAAGTCGTTGCTGCATATGTTGATCCATTGCATTAGCACAGGGATGAAATCCTACCATATGCAACACATGCATACAATACATCTTCTCAATCCTCTACAAGAATAATACCATATAAATCATTGTATGGTAGAGATCCTAAAGTCTCCCCTAGCCTAGTTGAGGTCATGTTAGTGACTTGTACACATGCTTCTTATAATGAGAGATGCAATCATGTCCACTATCGAGATAATTCATAGGTCATTTTTTACTACCCTCTTTAAGTTTGTTTGGATTTTATGCCCATAAAGTAGTAGGCGTTGTCAGGAGTTTTTTGGAGCAAGGAATTGCGCATATGTATATACACATGCATGATGCATCAAATAAAGGATTGCACATTTTCCAGAGCCAGGTGGTTACGTGGGGCCCACATGTGTACATGTAGGACAACGTGTACATAGTGCATCAATTTTCACTATTACCAGTACCAGTGTGTTTTTTCTATAATAATGAGGAGTTGGTAGCGCGTAAACTTCTCGAGGAAGCTATCCGTGGGCCGATGACATGAGGTAAGCTGGTGTGTCAAATGGCATCTAGTGGCGTCAGGAGGGCGAATGGGGTCAATACTTGCACGCGGAGAAGTACGGACACAACGTGGGTGTTTGCTTGTGAGAATTATGTAGAAAGTTCATCATGAGGACCTTTTTTTGGGGCCACTTCACGTGGTTGCGGGATGCATTATTGGGGAAAGCTGAGTGTCAGGTGTGCGGATGATGCAAAAAGGTGACAACTATGCACTACGAGGTCAGTTTTTGGCCTGTTCGGGGTCCGTTTGAGATCATCTAAAAGGCCAAGGGTGCCCAAATAATAAAGCTAAGTGTGGGAACTGAAAAAAAAGAGAGAATACCAGAAAAAACGTGGAGAAGAGAGGAGGAACAGCCGCAACTGTGTTTTTGCTCATTTTGGAGCCTGTTTTGGCCGTAAACTGTTCATCCGAGGTCGGATTTGAGCACTTTGACATTGTAGACTGGGTTTTTGGGCCGTTTCGGACGCGATGGCACTGTCCATTTTTCCAAATTCATCACTCTTTTTCTGCTGTTTTTCTGTGTAATCTTCTCCGGTGAGTGAAGCCACTGCTCAACTTTGTGGTTGTATCTGGTGTATTTCTTCAATATTGTGTAAACTATTTGCCCCATTGGTGTTGGCCCAAGCTCAATTGTATCTAAACATCAGAAATTATCCTCTTTTGAGATGATTTTGTGTGTGTGTGTGTGTGTGTGTGTGTGGAGTGGGCAAGTGGATAGTCTCTCTCCTCTCACTCTAGAGGTGTGTTCCCTGTCTCGGCCAGGTGTGTTGTGTAAGCCGAGTGGTGCCCCATAGTGTGTGTGTGTGTATCATTCCAAGAGTGTGTATTGGGTCGTTTTAGAGGCGCTGTGTGTGTTTTCATCCCGCTCACATTCTTTTGGTGCCCCCACTGAGGATCTTCTTCGAGTACCTTCTGCTTCGAGCTTCAAGCTTCGAGATTCGGGGCTACAGGTTACAGGTTACATGGATAGGTACAGGTACAGGTGATTCACACAGGTACATGTAGCTGGAGTGCAGTGATATTCTAGCAGTGATGTCACTTGCAGTTGTTGTGGATATGCATCACTTGGCGCCTATTTGAGCGCATTGTCTGCTGGATTGTATGTTACTTGTGGAAACTGCCATTGTACGCATTTGTGGAGCCATACTTGGTTGTATTTGGCAGTCCCAGCCATTTTTAAGACTTGGTCTGGAAGATAGTCATTTCTGAGACTCCACTATACGCGATTTGCATTAGCCTTCGTGTGAGAGTCGATAGCGTGAGGTTTTTATTGAGCTGGGGGATTCTCAAATGTGGAGATCCTTTCGGTGATACAGGTAGCTGGAGCACCCTTTTTGTGACCTCGCCATAGGCTATGTACTAGTGAGTCCTACTTGATGCTCGGGTTCTATTGTTAACAGTTTATGCATACATATACAGTCTATATTTTGGGTTCCTACTGCTCTATTTCTGGGGAAACTCTGCCAAAATTTTTCCAAATTATGATGGCTAGTTTTTTGGTCTTTTGAACCATTTATGGTGTTATGCTATTGAAATTTTGGCAAAATCAGAGGTTAAGTCAGGTGTGCCTTCTTGGGAGCTTCATGGTTGGCTTTAATGGATGATCAAAATGGCCCTCAATTCACTCCATTTCATTTAACTCAAAGAATCCAAATAAATGTTCATGTGTCAAGGAAGATTTTTTTCCAGCAGCGCATAGTCTTTATGTTCGGGCCAAGAAGATTACGAGAGATCTTGGAATGTCCTTTGCCTGTTGTAATTCCGATGATCAACTATGAAAACTCATTTGATGTGCATGTGTTTGTCCTTATCTAAAGTTGAGCTCCATTGAAGTTTCTGGGGATTGGGTAGTCAAAAGTTTTGGGTTCTTGCACGTGTGTTCAAAGGGGTTCTCAAAGCATTGTAACTTGGGTAGCCATGGCTTTCTCTTATCCAGAGTTTCATGGAAGAAGTGATGAAGATGTGGAAGATTTTTTGGAAAAGATGGAGGTTGCCTGCATTAGCAACCAGATTCATGACCCTGCGCAGATGTTACGTCTTCTCCAAATTTGTTTGAAGAGTGATGCACGAGTTTGGTCTAAAGCATTTGAAGAGGAGTTGCATGTGGCTGATCCACCTGTAAGATTGAGTTGGGACAATCTACGGCATGGTTTGGAAGTGGAGTTTGTGAAGATAGAAGATCCTGACAAAGTGTGGCAAGAAGTACAAGGTTTGGTGCAAAAGGAAGGTGAGCCAGTAGATGCGTACATACGTAAGTTCTCATTGGCATGGGAGCGGATGTGCAAGGCCTTAGCACCACAGGTACCCCCGCCTGACATGATGAAGAAGGACAGGTTCTTGGCTGGTCTTTGGGAGAATATACGTTGGAGAGTGGAGCTAAAGAAGCCTAGGACATATGAAGATGCACTAGAGGTAGCAAGGAACAAAGAGTGGAAGTTGAGGAAAATGAGCCAGTTAGGGGTGGAGTCTTTGCCCATGAGGTCTGAATTTCAGCCTATGGACTCTTTACAAGGTCGCATGTCAGGGGCTCATCATGAACCAGTGGTTCCTGTTACTACTCAAGTTATGCTAGCAGTGGTCACTACATCGGTGCAAGATGATGGGCTAAGGCAAGACATGAGGCAAGTGGTAGATTTGATGAAGAATCTCAGCCTAAACATGCTAGGTCAAGTGGGAGATAATCGAGGTCGAGGGAGGTTTGCAAATCAGCCAGGAGGTGAAGAAAGGCCTAGGAATGGTGTTGGACAAAGCAATGGTAGGTTTTGGAGGCAGACGCCGACATGTTACAATTGTGGAGAGTTGGATCACATCAGCCCACAATGTGATAAGCCACCAAGGATGGGGGGAGACATGTATCCATTGCCAAAACAGGTGCTAACTAGGTCGCATGATTATGGCATCGAAATTAAGGGAGATGAAGGAACCAGTGGATTAACCCAGGAGGAAAAGGGAAAGACAAAAGTGCTAAGTGTAGTCACCTTGGAGAAGGCATCAAAGCTAGAGGATACATTAGTGATGCCTATTGGGAAGAGGACCAGAGAGGATAAAGAAGGAAGAAGTGCCCCAGGTCCTAGTAAGAAGAAAGGAAAGAGCCACGAAGGCGAGGATGTCAAGGCCAAGAGGAAAAGGAGAGCTCATCGAAAGTTTCATGTTTCATATTTTCCGCTAGGGGATGGGCAATTAAGCTATGATTTGAAGGAGGATCTTACGAGCAGGAAGGCAGATGTTACTTTTGGGCAGCTTATAGAGATGGTGCCTAAGCTAAAGCGACAGTAGAAGAGGATGGTTAACCCAATGGAGAAAGAGCCAGAGAGAGGTTCAGTAAAGGTGTTGGCAATGGATGAGCTACCAGACATTTGTCCAATAGTAGATGTGTGGCATAAAAGGAAAAATTTGGGACAAGGTTATGTGGATGGTGGAGCCCAAATATGCGTCATAACACACTCATGCGTTGAGAAGATGGGTCTCACAGTGGCTGGGGTGTCAGGTTTTCGGATCAGATTGGCAAACCATCAAAAAGTAAAATACTTGGGTGTTGTAAAGAGCTTAGAAGTGGAGTCATATGATGCAAAGGTAGTGATTGATTTTCATGTGATGCCAGCAGGGTTGGGAGCATATCCTATTATACGGGGCAGACCATGGTTACGTGCAGTGGGAGCTATTTAAGATTGGCGACATGGTACGATTAGCCTCTATGGAAAGGCAGGTACCAAGAAGCTTTATAATATGGACACAAGGAAACGATTAGAGGAGCTTTATGAAGATGAGGATGAGTCTAGTGATGAAGACTCTTCCACGGTGACAGATGAGGACAGTGATAGCACTACCAGCAGTGATGAGGATGCTGATGTTGCATTTCTTTTGATGGACAAAGAAATCTAGGAGTTTGGTTTAGTTGCATTTGCGAATGAGGTTGAAGATGAAAGTGAAGGGCCTTATGAAGTGATTGAAGGGCTGATGCAATCAAGGGTTGAATTGTCAAAGAAGCAGGAATTGATGACACAAATGATCAGTGGAGACCTCTCAACTATGGAGAAGGAGATATATTTGCACATGCAGGTCTATGCCAAAGTAATTGATGGTTTTCTTGATGCAAGGTTGATATATGGCATCTCTACAGGTGGAAGTTTGATTAAGCTTTTGATGCAAGGAATGCAAAGTGTTTTTGTGTGGGATGCAGGTGGCATGAATATCTCTTTTTGCTGCTGCTGAGCATGAATGCTCTAGCAGGCTAGGGGATGGGCAAATTATGTCAGGAGTTTTTTGGATCAAGGAATTGCGCATATGTATATACACATGCATGATGCATCAAATAAAGGATTGCACATTTTCCAGAGCCAGGTGGTTACGTGGGGCCCACATGTGTACAGGTAGGACAACGTGTACATAGTGCATCAATTTTCACTATTACCAGTACCAGTGTGTTTTTTCTATAATAATGAGGAGTTGGTAGCGCGTAAAACTTATCGAGGAAGCTATCCGCGGGCCGACGACATGAGGTAAGATGGTGCGTCAGATGGCATCTAGTGGCGTCACGAGGGCGAATGGGGTCAATACTTGCACGCGGAGAAGTACGGACACAACGTGGGTGTTTGCTTGTGAGAATTATGCGGAAAGGTCATCATGAGGACCTTTTTTTGGGGCCACTTCACGTGGTTGCGGGATGCATTATTGGGGAAAGCTGAGTGCCAGGTGTGCGGATGATGCAAAAAGGTGACAACTATGCACTGCGAGGTCAGTTTTTGGCCTGTTCGGGGTCCGTTTGAGGTCATCTAAAAGGCCAAGGGTGCCCAACTAATAAAGCTAAGTGTGGTAACTGAAAAAACAGAGAGAAGACCAGAAAAAACGTGGAGAAGAGAGGAGGAACAGCCGCAACTGTGTTTTTGCTCATTTTGGAGCCTATTTTGGCCGTAAACTGCTTATCCGAGGTCGGATTTGAGCACTTTGACATTGTAGACTGGGGTTTTGGGCCATTCCAAACACGATGGCACCGTCCATTTTGCCAAATTCCTCACTCTTTTTCTGCTGTTCTTTTGTGTAATCTTCTCCGGTGAGTGAAGCCTCTGCTCAACTTTGTGGTTGTATCTGGTGTATTTCTTCAATATTGTGTAAACTATTTGCCCCATTGGTGTTGGCCCAAGCTCAATTGTATCTAAACATCAGAAATTATCTTCTTTTGAGATGAGTTTGAGTGTGTGTGTGTGTGTGTGTGTGTGGAGTGGGCAAGTGGATAGTCTCTCTCCTCTCACTCCAGAGGTGTGTTCCCTGTCTCGGCCAGGTGTGTTGTGTAAGCCGAGTGGTGCCCCATAGTGTGTGTGTGTGTATCATTCCAAGAGTGTGTGTCGGGTCATTATAGAGGCGTTGTGTGTGTTTTCATCCCACTCACAGCGTGACATCAACTAGTTTCCCATGCTCTGTGTACCTTTACATGGGAAGAGAGGTGTTGAATGCGCTGGCTCCCCCAAGTATCATTATAAACATAAACTCCAACTTTTTGCCTAGGTCTTCTAATGTATCCCATAGGCACATACATGCACCACAAAACAATAGGCATGAAATAAGCAATCATCCATGGAGTGTAGGATGGGAAAACCTAACATACTCAAAGCTGATTATAAAGTTGAGTACTTCCATGAACTTCTACAATTTTTGAAAAAAGGAGTCTTGGATGTAAACTCCATGGGTCCCCTAATGATGGGGAATGTTTGGGAAATTGATATCCTAAGGATTGGTACTCATATCATATTTGTGATGGTACAATGAGCACCTTCTTTCACAAGGGTAGGAGGTTAAATCAATCCGTACTCCCTTGATGATTTGTAATGTATGCTTCTGCAATGTGGTTAATTCCATAAAATCCCTTGTCATCGTGTACTTTTCAGTGGGAAGCAACCATAAATAACTCTTAGAAGTTTTTGATTACTAGCTTCCAATCAGCCCTTTCTCTACCTTTACTTTAATCAAGTACTTTGGGTTTTTGATTTCTGACAATGGCATATCTCTTTATACGTTTACTTTTATCAAGTACTTTGGGGTCAAATTGTTGATCTAGCATATTATCTACATAAAGTAATCAACACAATGTGTGCATCATTTGCTTGATGTATTGTTGCCACTCTTCTTGCCTTGTTATGAATTATAAAGAACTCTTTAGTGGATTGTAGAGAATTCCTGCCATGGTAGGTGGCATAGACAAACATTCTCCAAGCTCTCCCCATGTCACTATTCCCCATACGCTTTCTCCCTATCCTTTGTCCAAGTCACATGTTGAGGTTCTATCTCTTTTGGTGATCTCTATCTCCAATTGTGTTGCCCAGCTGTCTCATGCAACTTTATTGGCACTTTGTTGGTGGACTCACTAAACGGGCACCCCCTTAGCCGGAAACCACGTTTTTAATGCATTCGTACTCTATTATTTTTTCGAGCTAGTGTAGCTACATTGTGTGTAAACCTTGATTCCAGAGTAGCAGTCGATTCCCTGAGTTGTAATTCTGTCATGATATATGTAAAGTCCCATGTGAGTTGGACATTGGCCATTTAGAAATCCCTAGGCATAAAATGCAATAACCTTAATGTGAAAGAACGCCTATATTTTGGAGAAGAAAGAGCTATGTTGTATGTATGCTCAAGGAGCTTCTCAGCTCCTACTTGTAATCAACGTATTTTGTGATTGGATAATCCGATTTCGATTTTGGAACTTGCATTGTGTTCCTCTTTCTTTTCTCTTTCATTCTAGTGTAAGCATTGCAAATTTTGTTGTGGTTCGCGACTATGTGTCTAGGAGCCTACTCTTCATATTTGAGTGCTTACATCACTGTTTTTTGACATTTTGACCATAGGAAAGAGTTATTAGATCTTACAGCGACCTATTTGGTTTTGTTGCTTTTCTTGTGACTTGAGTCATGATGGATTGCGATCCATGTACCTTTCCAAAACTAGATGAGACTTTGTAGACTTGTCCTTTAAGCCTAGTGAAGCTTCTGTTAGCAGCAGCTAACACAGGCTACACCAAATATGCATCAAGCGGGAGATATGCTATGGTTGTATATTTTCCACTTTTTTTGTGACTTGGGTCATGATGGATTGCGATCCATGTACCTTGCAAAAATTGGATGAGACTTTGTAGACTTGTCCATTTAAGCCTTGTCCCTTTAAGCCTAGTGAAGCTTTTCTCAAATTTTTGTGACGATCCAAGTCTATTTAGTCAATGAAATTTCATGATGACCTAGAGCATTAAGAAAGGACATAGGCAGATTTTCCATTCATTGAGGGGTGGTTTGCTTGTTGAGTTGATGCGTTTGCTTTTTAGGTACATTTCTTGAGGACTGACAACCTCAAAGAGTCTCCGTGCACCATCCAAGTCGCTTCTCTGAGTATTGACATTATGCTAGTGCCAAACAGCTATGCTACAGATGTCTCATCGCAGTGACCCGCTAACATTGGCTCCATTGTCAAGGAATGATTCTTAGATGGCGAGTGATATAATGTGTGTTTACACGCTCTTTTCCAAAGGTTTGTTTTTCCATTCCATTTAGACCTTAGCATTGAAGTAGGTAGACATGGGGTTTAGTGCTTGATAGAGTCTAGAGGTCAAGGATTTGCTAAATCTATTCTCTATAGGTAAAGAGAGTTGTAAGTGAGATAGTCAAAAGCATTCCATTATTTGATTTTCTTTGTGCTTTCAAAGTGTTGTTTCATTTTCCACTACGAATTTTATTTACATTGTTTTTTTTTGTTTTCATTTCTAGTTTCTTTTCAGTACATATGATTAGGGTAAGTAGAAACCAATACCATCAACTTTGGGTTGAAAGATCAAGGCAAAAGCTGTTGAAAACCATATTCTAGACAAAATGACCATAACTCTAAAATTCTAAAAAATTGATGGTAGAGACCTAAAAGCTGATCCAAAACCAAAAATTGGTGTCCAAGGGCCTTAGAAAACTCACTAGAAGCAATTTGGAAAGTTTGAGCAGAATCTCTGAGGGAACATGGATTGCGATCATGTACCTCAGAGACCTTCTTTGCAAAAAAATTGCCAGTGACATTGTGCATCAAAAAAACATTGCGAGCTATAACAGCCAATATAATCCATGAATACACTGGTAATCTTGCCCAAATAGGGACCAAAAACCATGTTCATCCAATCCTGGAAAGTAGCATAAGCATTTACCAATCGAAATGTCATCCTATGGTAGGCAAAACATCCCCATGGAGAGATGAATGTAGCCTTCAATTGGTCTTCAAATGCGATACATATCTGGAAATGCACTGAAAACCCATCCATAATTGAATACCTTTCATGCCCAGCCACCTGATTCAAGATCTCATCCTGGAATGGCAGTGAATAGTACTTCATGGTTGCATTCAATTATTGTAGTTGACGCATACTCTTGACTTCCCATTCTTCTTTGGAGTGATAAACCATCGGAGAAACCCACTCTGATTCCTTCACAGGGTAGATGATACCTGTAGGCAACAATTTGTTTATCCCCTGAGTACAACTAAATAAAATTGAAAAAATCACATCAATTCAATTGCCAAACAGTTTCATCAATAGAATCAAGACTAGACAATTAAATCGACAAAATTAGGTCAAAATTTGACGCAATTGAAAAGTGTAACTCCTTGTTTTGAGCACAAAAATTCAACAATTATCCATTACACACATCAATTATGCAATCAAAATATGAATCATTTATGCAAATTTAACACTTTTTTAGGCACACACACTAATAAAATTGCCACTTTTTACCCATCTTTAGGTGCGCACACAAAAGGGAAAATTTTGTCAAAATTGCAATGTGACTTCACAAATCATTAGTTGGGCATGAGCACAACACAAATCAATCATCACAATTGAAAAATCATAACATACACATTGATTTTTTTGGTGCACAAACATGGGCAAAATAGTGCACACACCTAAAATTAGCATACACACACTCAATTAGAATGCGTACACACTTGATTTTAGTGCATACACACTTGAAATTGAACATCTAAGCATGCACTCAACTCAATTAATCACCCAATTAGCAATCTACAATCACCAATTATCAATTGAAACTTGTCAAATTCATGCGCCACCAAATCTTAAAAATTTCGGCATTATGATGGCATGAAAACGAAAAATAAAAAAAATTCAATCCACATTGCATTGCATCAACATAGCATAGCATTACATTGCATCAATATATCATAGCATTACATTGCATGATCATGGTGGGATCTGTAGACAATTCTACACATCTTTAGATTCTAAGGAGGTTGAGAATACCACCTTGATTACCTTTCCATTGAAGATCAATTGAATGGTCGAATGCTCCAATCCTTCATAGCAAATTAGTAAGCTAGTAAAAATTAGTCCAATAAGCAAGAGGTTAGTGTGAAATTAGAGTGTGTAAACACACAATTGGCAAGATATGGTGACACATTAGGGAATTATGAACACAATGCTTCATGCACACACATTCAAAATCCACAAAAACATAAACACACAAATGAAATTAGTAGTGAAATTAGTGAGGGAACGCATTTTATTATGCCACAATTACACTAGCGTAGGCCATCCTCCCCGGCAACGGCGCCAAATGTTGGGGGTTCCATTGTTGCAATAGCTCCAATGACCAACAAAATTTTCAATACGGAGGGATGAGCTACCCGGCTAGGGCATTGGAAACACTCACAAGGTTAGTGAGCTAATCGTGGCATCTCGGCCTATGAAGAAGCGAAGCCACAATGAAGGGCAATCTCCACATCCACTTCTCTTCACCTCTAATCAACCCAATCACACACATTACGATTGCAAGATGCACACAACACTAATCCTATCATGAAACACACTAATCACAAGCACACACACATAGATCTATTGAGCACCACACTTCAATCAAACCACACATAGATTAGAGAGGGATTAACCACTAATTAGTTACGATCTAGCTAATCTAAGCATCATAGGGAATCATAAGAAGCATGAAAGAGGCATAGTGAAAGAGAATGAATCATTGATTAGTGTTAATCAAGTCTCATGAGCAAGGAGAAGCTCAAGGGCTGGTCTCCATTCTTTGTTGTCTTTGAAGACTACATCGTGTTTACATTATGTATCTCTAACATCTTATGGCCATTGGCATTCCCATTATGATATCATTTGGAATATCCGTTGTTGTGATCACATGGAATTGAGCTATGATGATTTGTGAACTTACTTCAATGGTAGTGGAGATGATTCCCCAGCATTCTGCTTGTTTGTTTCCTGATATGCTTACAAATTCAAGAGCATTTTCCAGTTGTGGTTGGCCACATCTTTTCCAAGTTTGAGAGGACATGAGGTTCTTGTCTAGCTGAAAATCTAGCTTTACTTCACCTGATAGCTTTTCTTCGTTTTCACCAACAATGTTACAATTGATGATCGTAGGATTTGTGTCTGAATTGATTGCTTTAGTTGAATTTGTCTTTTTTGTCACATATTCTGGCAGCTTGAGGCTTTGCAGCATCTTCTTATAGTCTTTGAGTTTAGTTGACTTCAGTCGGGCCATCCATAGGGATTTGTACAAGGTCATGATCTTGCTGATATTCATTGCCATTTGCATCTAGATATTCATATGTGAGCTTGGTCAAATGTAGCTGTTTGAACACTATTGGATTTGACGGTTTTGACTTTGATTTTTGGAGATCAGCTGAAGCTTCTATTTTTGATGATCTTCATAGAGGCATTTGTCTGCAGATCTTGAGGGAACCTGGGTCAATTGGAAACTTCCAACAACCATATGATCTTTCAATGGTTTCTGCTTTGAAGAGGTGTGTTGGTTAGAAGCTCTAGGGATTCTAATTGTTGTAGCATTTCTTGGTATTAGAGCTGAGCTTGATGGATTTGCATATCCCCTCTTCCTAGGGTGATATTTATAGCCTGCTTCATTGTGAGAGTTCAAAATTATTTGGCTATGATTTAGTCTCACCTTTTGGGATTGTGAAGGTACACTTTGGGTAGCACTATTGACATTTGGCATATGTAACCCTTCTGCATAGTTTCCTATGTATCTCCTTGAAACATGACAAATTATTTCCCAAGTTAAGTTGTAGATAGCATTATCTTTGCCATGATATTGTCTATCCCATGAGCCTCCTAGGATATGAGCTTGTGTGGTTTCAGGACCAAAGGTATTATAGATGCTAGACTCTCGTCTATATCTACGACTGTTTTGGTCAAAGTATACGCTCATTTGGACAACATCGAAGCTTTATTTGCGATGGAGGATAGTTTCGCTCTGAACAGATTTATGGGTTCACCCGGGTAATATCCTTCAGTTCTAGAGAGGATGGGCTATAATAGATTCTTTCTTTTGAAATGAACCATCATTTTTTATCTATCACTGGACACACTTCTATGAGCTAGTATGTGGGCCGTTCAAACATTGGTTGATCCTTTTTGTACAGTTTTCCTTTTTGGTCTATATAGTGTGCATATGAATTATGTGTACCATACAATTCTAACATCACTCTCTTTGATGTGTCCCTTTGACTTGTTAATGAATGCACACTTGTGGCAGTGGATGCAGAATCATTTGCAAATCTAACAGTATTTTCACCCTTTGGTGATATCTCGATATGTTTACCAAATTCATGCAGGAATTTGTTGTTCAAAGAATCAATTTTAAGCTTTTCAGGTGCCTGTGCATCTTTATGCTGATTTTGAATTTGTAGTGCTTTTACAAGTGCTTCTAATGGTAATGCAGAATCATCTGATAGCATTAAAATTGAAGACTTAAATGCACTTACATTGAGATTCACGTTTCTAAATTACTCTCTGCCTTGCTTGGCAGTTGATGTGTCCCTGTTGTCAGGATTTCTTTGACAATCTTCAAAAAAATGACCACCTTTTTGTCCACAATCTAAGCAATATGCCATGACTGGTGGTATTTCAATTGGTTCTATCATGTCAAGCTCTAGCTGAGAAGTTTCTGCTTCTATGCTTGCCAAGTTGTCAAAATCTTCTTTTAGAACACTAAGCATCAAGCTGTAGACTGCTCCATCTTTACCTTTGTACCGTCTTTGGCGTGGTTCTCCAATTAGAATGGCTTCTATTGGTTAATCTATTGGATCTTCCATTTCTGGTTCTCGACCTCGGCTTGATTTGAATCCATGTTGGCTCAATCTACAAAAACCGTCAATTGGTAGATTATTCTGGTATTGATTAGCAGAATTTATTTTGCTTGTACTAGCCTAATCTGCAATGCCATGTGATTGTGTCCCCGTTCGACCGAATAGAAGCTAGTTTGCAATGCAGTTACTTGCACTTGCCAATTTCTAGCATGCAAAATTCTTGAAATTTGACTGACGCTCCACTGCTTCGAGTTGGTGGTTTCACTTGCTTTTTTCGGCCGTTCTTTTGTTGTTTCAGGCCTTATCGTTGTTTGCTCGACTTTTCTTGGCCATTGTTCTCGATTTGTGCTCGCTTTACGGTGCACTTCTCTGGCTTTGCTTTTCGGCTTTTGATTTGCTCGTTTTTGTGTTGTTTGCTCGACGTGTGTTTTTTTTGCTTTTGTCGGTTTTTTTTTGGCTTTTTCGGCTCTTTTTGGTATATTCGACGAGTTTCGTTTTATTTTTCTTAATTCATTGTGAAATTTTGAATTTTCTAAATTTTTTGGTCTTTCTATGAATTTTTGAAAAAAAATTGATTTTTAGGAATATTATTATGAATTTTAGAAATTTTTGGGGTTTTTTGTGATTTTATAAATTTTTTGTGATTTATTTTGAATTTTTTATGATTTTTTATGTGCTTTTTATTTTTGGTGAAAACTCTATTTATGATTTTTTAACTTTTTTTTTCTTTTTTTGTGATTTTTTAGGTTTTTCTATTTTTTACAATTTTTATCTATAAAGTTTTGATTTTTTGTAATTTTTTATTGTTTTTATGATTTTTGTTATTTTGAGATTTTTGTGATTTTTGTGATTTTTGTGATTTATTAGATATATATATATATTTATATTTATATTTATATAAAATGTGTTTTTTAATGTAAAATTAACTAATTAAATAAATAATTAAGATAATTAAAAAATTTATTTACCTGCTTCTTTACCTGGCGTGGCAGGGATTTCGGGAGAGAGACAGTAGGTGGCAGGCGCGCAAGCGTGACAGGAGGAGCAAGTGACGTGGCTTGGCAGGTCCGCGCGAGCGAGAGAGAGGGAGTGGATACGCGGTGCTGACGTGGAAGGTGTCTTCGCAACTGGCGGGCAGTATAAAAGGAAGAAGAAGACGAAAATTATTTTAACGTCTTAGGAACTATCCCGTAAGAGAGATAGATAGATAGATAGATAGTTCTATTATCGTCCTGGGAGGTCAAATATGACCTATGGGACCAAATGAACATGTCACGTGGTGTGAGTGGAGTTCATAAGTGACTCTCGATGCTCAAACTGGAATAAAATCGATCCAAATGAGTGGTTTAATCACCTGAACATCAGTGCAATGAAAAGAGGCCCACATCACTGTTAAGATCGCATTTTCACTAGGAGAGAGAGAGAGAGAGAGAGAGAGAGAGAGAGAGAGAGTTAAAGGGAGAGTGAGAGAAAGAATAGGTGGGAGGTCATGTGCAGGGCTTAGAAAAATACAATTTTCTTAACCGAAGAAAATAAATGCAAACTTGAAATTCTCTCAGTTTTTAGGTCAAAATTTGAAGCTTTTGTCGGTAATTACACTAAAACTTGTGAAAATTTCCCGGTTTTCTTCAAGGTAAATCTAATCGAAATTTTAAAATTTTAGCCGGTTAAAATACACTAGACCCTGGGTTTTTTTTCCTAACACTGCGCGTTGGCAAAGGCAGAGAGAGAAAATGTGAGGGGAAGGTGAGAGAGTGAATGCTAGAGAGAGAGTGGGTGTGGGGTATGTTCACGCGGAGCGGGAAATAGGGAACGACCGGCAGAAAAGAAGAAGCTGTTTTTAACTTCGTAGGAAACTATCCTAAGAAACCGTAAAGGTCTATCCAACGAAGAGTTTTATGCGCTGCAAGGCACAGACTCAAACTCAAACCCGGCTTTTTATCAATTTTCTTATTTTTTTATTTCCAATCGTCTAGAAATGCAAAAAATCACCAAAAAATCCCAAAAATTGCAAGAAAAGTCCAAAAGTTTTTCAAAAAATTCTAGGAATCTTAGAAAATCACCGACATTCACATCCAAACATTTTTGACACGCAAAAGCACACCAAAAATAGTAGATTTTTCCAAAAATATAATTTGCGACACAATTGTCAAAAAGCCCCCGAAAATAGTAGAACACTCAAAATTTGACCATGGAGGGCACAAATGCGAACAAAATGATGCCGTAAATATGCACACACAAAATAGCCCTAGAGGTAGCAAAATCAAATTTTTATGGAATTAAGAAAAAATTAATACAAAAATTAGCATAAAATAAACAAAAATTATCTGAAAAATACCCAAAAACATTCTAAAAATTTTTGCACATAGGGGAATAGTTTGACAAAATAAAATTGCAAAAATCCCATCAATTCAATTGCCAGACAATTTTATCAATAAAATCAAGACTAAATATGTAAACAGATAAAAATTACCGACAAAATTAGGTCAAAATTTGACACAATTGAAATGTGTAATTCCCTGTTTTGAGGACAAAAATGCAGTAATTAACCATTACACACATCAATTATGCAATCAAAATATGAATTGTTTATGCAAATTTAACACTTTTTTAGGCACACACACTAATAAAATTGCCAGTTTTTACCAATCTTTAGGTGCGTACAAAAAAGGGCAAATTTTGTCAAAATTGCAATGTGACTTCACAGATCATTAGTTGGGCATGAGCACAATACAAATCAATCATCACAATTGAAAAATCATAACACACACATTGTTTTTTTTAGTGCACAAACATGAGCAAAATAGTGCACACACACCATAAATTAACCTACACACACTCAATTAGAATGCACACACACTTGATTTTAGTGCGCACACACTTGAAATTGACCATCTAAGCATGCAATCAATTCAATTAGTCACCCATTTAGCAATCTACAATCACCAATTAGCAATTGAAACTTGTCAAATTCATTTGCCACCAAATCTTAAAAATTTGGGCATTACGACGGCATGAAAACGAAAAATCAAAAAAATTTCAATCCACATTACATTGCATCAACATATCATAGCATTACATTGCATCATCATGGTGGGATCTCTAGACAATTCTACACATCTTTAGATTCTAAGGAGGTTGAGAATACCACCTTGATTATCTTTCCATTGAAGATCAATTAAATGGTCGAATGCTCCAATCCTTCATAGCAAATTAGTAAGTTAGCAAAACTTAGTCAAATTAGCAAGGGGTTAGTGTGAAATTAGAGTGTGTAAACACACAATTGGCAAGATACGGTGATACATTAGAGAATTATGAACACATTTCTTCATACGCACACATTCAAAATCCACAAAAACATAAACACACAAATGAAATTAGTAGTGGAATTAGTGAGGGAATGCATTCGATTATGCCACAATTACATTAGCGTAGGCCATTTTCCTTGGCAACGGTGCCAAATGTTGAGGGTTCCATTGTTGCAATAGCTCCAACGACCAAAAAAATTTTCAATACGGAGGGATGAGCTACCCGGCTAGGGCATGGAAACACTCACACGGTTAGTGAGCTTATCATGGCAAAACAAATGGTTAACTCTATTAGGTGAGCTTCTCGGCCTATGGAGGAGCGAAGCCACAATCAAGGGCAATTTCCACATCTACTTCTCTTCATCTCTAATCATTCCAATCAGACACACTACGACTGCAAGATGCACACAACACTAGTCCTATGATGCAACACATTAATCGCGCGCACACACATAGATCTATCGAGCACCACCGATCAAACCTACATGCACAAACAATCAAAAGAGGCTATTCACACAAGATTAGAGAGGTATTAACCACTAATTAGTTACGCTCTAGCTAATATAAGCATCATAGGCAATCATAAGAAGCATGAGAAAGGCATAGTGAAAGAGAATGAATCATTGATTAGTGTTAATCAAGTCTCATGAACAAGGAAAAGCTCAAGGAATCCATAGCCACACACATCAAGAGCTCTCACCAAAGAATGCTCTCAACAAATGAGCTTGAGAACCCTTTTTTTTTTACACACTGCCTTATATACCTAGGGTAAAAATATGCAATGTCCGGGCACCCAAGTCCTTTAGGGCTCCACCACTTACTGAATCTGCAACCTAGGCACAGTAACTGACCTATTCTTTACAGCTTGGAACTCCCATTGAGCCCGTAACACATTAGAAATATTACAATGGCTTCAAATAAATCGAGAATTTACAATACGTGACCACTTTGGAAAAACGTGAAAAATTTGTAACTCCAATCTTTACTGCTTCTTCACTTTCATTTTGATGTGCATTCGTACGTCTTCGGTCTTTAGCAGCTCCTGTTAACTGACATTCACTCAATTAACATTTCCCCCTTCCGATTTTAGTACTCGTCCGCGTACAGTGTTGAAAAGTGTCCGTGGAGACTGTGGAAGGTTTTGATTGGTTGTTGATGGGCTGATTGTCTTCATTTGTCAATGAATTTGTTGATGAGGTTCAATTTGCTGCAGCATCTTTGTTGGTCCAAAGTTGGTTCATGTGAGAGATGATATTGCATTTGTTCGTTGTAATAGTATAATGATGAGGCTGCTGTTTATTTATAAAAAGTATGTATAAGAGAAGCAGAATGATGAGGTTTTAATTTAGGCACTAATATTTGGATGACCAAAGGGGAAAAACCCAGTGGGAAAAAAGTGCCTTTGGGATACATGCATTATTGGAGTACTTATTAGCATTGAAAATATTAATAAAGAACTCAAGGGATTATTTGCTGCTGATAGATATGGAATCAAAAAGTAGAAAATATGAGAGGGTATCATGAGGGAAAATTGGTTTGCCTGTTGTAGTCCACTCAATGTGCATGGGTGGAAGCAAAAAAGAGTGTCTAATGCATATTTACGATGATGGGACATCCTATTTATGCATACACAAAAATGCATGGAAAACAATATGCTATGCTAGAAGGATTTTGAGGGGTTCTTCAAAAATATGGTGTAGCTATAAAAGCATATGACAAGGCTTTGCAAGCTACCACCCCTTTAAGAATGGTTTTCATTGACGAGGATGTGCGCTCTCATCTTACTGTGCACTGTGTGTGAGTGTTGGACTCTATGACACTTCACCAATTGTAAGTTAATAGACTTCCACTATTATGCTCATCTCATCTAGCATGAGCAACACAACTTTAGATATGCTCAACTTTCTAGCTTGAGCATAAGCCTAATAACTACGACTCTTAGCACATAGTTTAATATGAATTGAAGCTTTCGGACTAATGTTTTTTTGCACCCTGGCGACTTGACTTTTTACATTCTTGTGCTTATCACAAACATCTCTTCAAGTAAAAGTAAGCTTGAATCCTCAAAAAGAGGATTAGTGAAGGACCAAGTTGGCATTGTTCTTTTTCATACCTGTTTTATCTTCTTTGAATCTTCATTTGTGTTTTTTGGGTTGTCCTTCTTTGACTTTGAAGACTCCATTATTTGTTTGATTCTCCAATTAGTCCTGTTGTTAGGAGTCTTTGATGTTGTTGTGGGCCTTTGTTGGCTGTGATCATCTAGCTTTTGACTCGGAGCATTGGAAGACTTAGGAATCCAAATCTCTTGATGACCTTTGTATCTCCTTTTTTGACTTTGCTTAGCTTTAGGTCTTGTCGAGTTCTTGAGATCTTCATGCAAGTATGGTGTAGTCGCATTATGCTTGTGGTTGACTGGTAGTAGCCAAATCTCTGTATAACTTTTATAGAATCCTTGTCCAAGGGGAACATTCTATGAGATACGTCTTTTTTCTGTATCCTCTTGAGAGTTGTGGTAGACTTTAGCATCTTTTGATTTTGTTCTATTGTATACCTGCTTCTTAGGTATCCTAGGATATTGTCGAGGTTGATACCTAATGGGCCTTCTTTCTTGGGAGGGAGTTGACATTACTTCATATGCTCTAACATGTGGTTTTGGTACCCATGTTTGTCTATTACCTCCATAGTACTCATGTTCTTTTAAGCTCCATTGTGATGCTATCCATCCCATGTGTTTGTCTTTCTGTGTTGATTTCCTATCTTTAATCCAAACCGAATAATTGACTGACTAAACTGCTTGAAATAAACACTTCCTTGAATTTTCTTTGCTTTCTTGAGTACTTTAGCTGATATATCTTTTCTTTTCTGGGTGTCCCCTTTGAGGTTTTAGTTGGGTCAGCAATTATCTTGAAGTTTTGAAAGCCTGACTTGCTTGACAAAGCTAATCCATGAGGGTTCTTTGATGTAGAGAAAAAATATGCCACACCTTTTGTGCTAGTCGGTGGAAGTTCCACTTTAGCTTTACCTTTGTCTGCAAGATTCATCTTTGATTCTTGTGACTTTTGCAACTTTGAATCTAGTATTAATGGTACTTGTAAATGCTGTTGGCTACCTCTTGGAAAAGAGAGTATTAGCATTTTATCTTCTTTGTATGCTTTGTGCTGGTCTAACCCCACTGATGTCCAAGGATGACATATGCATGCATGTCTTTTGAAGACTTTGCTTGAAACTTTACCCGCTCTTCATGGTTTTGGATGCCAAGGGTAGCAACCATTTCTTCTTGACTTGTAGCCTTACCCATGATTTCTCTATTACCTAGCTTGTCCTGAGTAATCTCTAGAATACTATGGATGTTATCTGCAACCATATTGCACTTTGCTTCTTTATCTAGTAGAGCATTGCATCCAACACTTGCTCCTTTTGTATTGCTGAGAACTATAGCTATTCTCATTGTTGGTTCTATTGAAGATCTTTGTTTTGGTTTATCCATGGTCTCATCTTGACCTAACTGTGTCTCTATGGAGGGTAACTTGAGACTCTCTTTACCCATCTGACTTTCTTCAACTAATTTAGCTGGCAATGTCTGGATCTTTGGACTTCCTATCGTTCTTGGTTGTTTGCAACCTCGTTCTTCTTAACTTCTGGCTTTGGTGGCATTCTTTGATCAATAGCTATCGTGGTTTCTCTTTTCTCTGTTTGATCTGCACTTGCTATTACGTGATTTACTTTTAAGCTCTTCTGAAGTTCTGTTTGATGGAGATGGATCATCTTCAATAAGCTTTGCTTTGGCATCGGTCTCCATTTTAAATGTGCTTGAGGATTTTGTGCTATCGTCCGTGGGTGACCACTCTCGGTCTCCATTCTTTGTTGTCTTTGAAGACTGCATTTTGTTTACATTCTGTATCTCTAACATCTTATGGGCCATTTACATTCCCATTATGATATCATTTGGCATATCCTTTGCTCTGATCACATGGAATTGAGCTATGATGATCTATGAACTTACTTCAATGGTAGTGGAGACGATTCCTCAGCATTCAGTTCGTTTGTTTCCTGATATTCTTACAAATTCAGAAGCATCTTCCAGTTGTGGTTGGCCATATCTTTTCCAAGTGCAAAAGGACTCTTGTCTAACTGAAAATCTATCATTACTTCACTTGACAAATTTTCTTCATTTTCACCAATAATGTTGCACTTGATCGTCTTAGGATTCGTGTCTGAATTGATTGATTTTGTTGTGGAAGCATCCTTTGGTTGAGCTTTATCTGCATTCTCTTTGCTTTGATCACCTGCTTCAATTGACATTGACTCCATTGGCTGTAATATTGTACTTTTTGTATGCAACTGATGAGCATTGTCTGCCTGCATGTGAGTAACCTTTTACCTTAAAAGATCCATTCTACTTTCTGGAAGAATCTGTCTCTTCGGAGAAGATTTTGGTGGTGACCTTTGTGTAGCTTTCTAGACTTTAGATTTGATTGACTTTGACTTTTTTGTCACCTGTTTTGGCAGCTTGAGGCTTTGCATCATCTTCAGATAGTCTTTGACTTCAGTCGGGCCATCCATAGGGGTTTGTATAAGGTCATGATCTTGCCGATATTCATTGCCATTTGCATCTAGATATGCATATGTGAGCTTGGTCACATGTAATTGTTTGAACACTATTGGATTTGTCCGATTTTAACTTTGATTTCTAGAGACGAGGTGAAACTTCTGTCCTTGATGATCTTCATAGAGGCATTTGTTTGCAAATCCTGGGGGAATCTGGGTCAACTGGAAACTTCCAACAACCATATGATCTTTCAATCATTTTTGCTTTGAAGAGGTCTGTTGTGGCTAGAAGCTCTAGGGCTTCTAATTGCTATAGCATTTCTTGTTATTAGAGATGAGCTTGATGGATTTATAGATCCCCCCTTCCTAGGGTGATCACTATAGCCTACTTCATTGTAAGAGTTCAAAATTGTTTGGCTCCAATTTAGTCTCACCTTTTGGGACTATGAAGGTACACTTTGGGTAGCACTGTTGACCTTTGGCATCTGTAACCCTTCTGCATACTTTCCTATGTATCTTCTTGAAACATGACAAATGATTCCCCAAGTTAAGCTGTAGATATCATTATATTTGCCCTAATATTTTCTATCCCATGGGTCTCCTACGATATGAGCTTGTGTGGTTTTAGGACCCAAGGTATTATAGATGCTAGACTCTTGTCTATATCTACAATTGTTTTGGTCAAAGTATATGCTTGTTTGGTCACAACATCGAAGCTTTATTTCCGATGGAGGAGAGTTTGGCTCTGAACAGATTTTTGGGTTCACTTGGGTAATATCCTTCAGCTCTAGAGAGGATGGGCTATAGTAGATTCTTTCTTCTGAAATGAACCATACTATTTGATCTATCATTGGACGCACTTCTATGAGCTGTATGTGGGCCGTTCAAACACTGGTTGATCCTTTTTGTACAGTTTTTCTTTTTGGTCTACATAGTGTGCAAATATGAATTATGTGTACAATACAATGCTAGCATCATTCTCTTTGATTTGTCCCTTTGACCGTTCAATGAATGCACACTTGTGGGAGTGGATGCAGAATTATTTGCAAACCTAATAGTCTTTTCATCCTTTGGTGATATCTCGACACCTTGACCAAATTCATGCAGGAATTTGTTGTCCAAAGAATCAACTTTAAGCTTTTTAGGTGCCTATGCATCTTCATGCTGATTTTGAATTTGTAGTGCTTTTACTGGTGCTTCTAATGGTAATGCAAAATCATATGATAGCATTAAAAGTGACGAGTTAAATGCACTTACATAGCGAATCGCATTTCCAATTTGCTCTCTGCCTTGCTTGGCAGTTGATGTGTCCCTGTTGTCAGGATTTCTTGGACAATCTTTACAAAAATGTCCACCTTTGCGGCCAAAATCTGAGAAACATGCCATGACTGGTGGTATTTCAATTGGGTATGTCATGTCAAGCTCTAGTTGAGAAGTTTCTACTTCTATGCTTGCCAAGTTGTCGGCATATTCTTTTAGAACACTAAGTATCAAGCTGTAGACTGCTCCATCTTGACCTTTGTACTGTCTTTGGATTGGTTCTCCATTTCTAGTTCTCAACTATAGATCTGACCACTGTAATCCATGTACAATGATCCTGATTGCATATGCACTAAATGAATGTTTTGTTGGCTTATGCAGATTTCTGGATAAACACTTAAGTCAATATTTTGCACTTCTTTCTGCACTTCATCTTTGAGCTTGCAATACCTAGCTCCACTGAAGTCTGTGAGCATCTAGGAGTTCTTTGAATTTGGCTTTACCTTGATGAATAGAATCTTGGCTCCTGTGTTGCTTTTACTACTCATAAGATACCTATGACCTTCTGTATATGTCTACAAAAATTTATCCCCATTGTAGCCATATAGCTGTAAAATCTGCACTTGTGCAGATGTTGCTACTGCTACTAGCTTGCTTTGTTGTACTTAAATTCTCAGCTCGATTTGAGTCCATGTTGGCTAAATCTACAAAAACGGTCAATTGGAAGATTATTCTGGTATTGATTAGCAGAATTTCTGCTGCTCGTACTAGCCTAATCTACAATCGCATGTGCTTGTGCCCTTTTCGTCCGATTAGAAGCTAGTTTGCAATGAAATTACTTGCACTTGCGAATTTCTAGCATGCAAAATTCTTGAAATTTGACTGATGCTCCATTGCTTCCAGTTGTTGGTTACGCTTGCTTTTTCGACCGTTCTTTTATTGTTTCGGGCCTTTTCGCTGTTTGCTCAATTTTTCCTAGCCGCTCTTCTCGATTTGTGCTCGCTTTGCCGTGCACTTCTCCAGCTTTGCTTATCGGTTTTTGATTTGCTCGTTTTTGTACTGTTTGCTTAACGTGTGATTTTTTTTCCTCTTTTGGTATTTACGACGAGTTTCTTTGTATTTTTCTAAATTCTTTGTGAAATTTTCAATTTTCTAAATTCTTTGGTCTTTTTATGATTTTTTGGGAAAATTTTTGATTTTTAGAAATTTTTTGAGAATTTTAATCATTTTGTGATTTATTTTGAATTTTCTATGCTTTTTTTTCTTTTTTTGTATTTTTTTCTTTTTTAAAATTGTTTTTATGATTTTTAAAGTTTTTCTAGTTTTAATTTTTTTTCCTATAAAGTTTTGTTTTTTTGTAATTTTTTATTGTTTTTATTATTTTTGTTATTATATATATATATATATATATATATATATATATATATATATATTTGTTTAAATGTGTTTTTATGCAAAATAAAATAAATCAAAGCTTTCTTTACCTAGCGTGGCGGGGATTTCGAGAGAGAGAGAGACAATAGGTGGCAGGTGCGCGCAGGCGTGACAGGAGGAGTAGTGACGTGGCTGGGTAGGTGCACGCAAGTGAGAGAGAGGGAGTGGATATGCAGTGCTACGTGGCAGGTGTCTTCGCAGTTGGCGGGCATTATAAAACGAAGAAGAAGACGAAATGTAGTTTAACGTCTTAGGAACTATCCCGTAAAAGACACACACACACACACACACACACACACACACACACACACACACACACACACACACACACACAGGGAGATTGAGAGAGAGAATAGGTGGGAGGTCATGCGCAAGGCTTAGCAAAATACAATTTTCTTAACCGAAGAAAATAAAGGAAAACTTGAAATTCTCCCGGTTTTTAGGTCAAAATTTGAAGCTTTTGCCGGTAATTACTCTAAAACTGAAAATTTCCTGGTTTTCTTCAAGGTGAGCTCAAAATCTAACCGAAATTTTCGAATTTCAGTCGGTTAAAATACACTAAACCCCAGTTTTTAATTTTTCTAACACTTCATGAGAGAGAGTGGGGTATGTTCACGCGGAGCGGGAAATAGGGAACGAGCGATAGAAAAGCAGAAGATTTTTTTGAACAGTGTAGAAAAGTGTCCCAAGAGACCGTACAAGTCTATCCGACGAAGAGTTTTATGCGCCACAAAGCACGGAATCAAACTCGAACCCGGATTTTTATCAAATTTTTTAATTTTTTAATTTCCAATCGTCCTGAAATGCCGAAAATTAGCCGAAACTTCAAAAAATCGCCAAAAAATGCCAAAAATTCTAGGAATCTTAGAAAATCATCGACATTCATATCCGAACATTTTTGACATGCGAAAGCACACCAAAAATAGCAAATTTTACCAAAAATATAATTTGCGACACAATTGTCAACCCGGTCCCCGAAAATAGTAAAACACTCAAAAGCTGACCACGGAGGACACAAATGCGAACAAAATGATTCCGTAAATACGCACACACAAAATAGCTCGTAAAAATCACAAAATCAAAAATAAGAAATTGCAAAATCGCAAACACAAATTAGCAAAAAATTACCAAAAATATTTGCAAAAATTATCCAAAAAATACCCATAAATTTTCTCAAAATTCTCCACACATAAGAGAATAGTGCAACCAAATAAAATTGCAAAAATCACATCAATTCATTTGCCAAACAATTTCATCAATAAAATTAAGACTAGGCAATTAAACCGACAAAAATTACCGACCAAATTAGGTTAAAATTTGGCGCAATTGAAATGTGTAATTCCCTGTTTCGAGGACAAAACATACCAATTAACCATTACACACATGTATTATGGAATGAAAATGTGAAGTTTTAATGCAAATTTAACACTTTTTTAAGCGCACACACTAATAAAATTGGTAGTTTTTACCAATCTTTAGGTGCGCACACAAATAGGAAAATTTTGTCGAAATTGCAATGTGACTTTACAAATCATTAGTTTGGCATGATCACAATACAAATCAATCATCACAATTGAAAAATCATAACGCACACATTGATTTTTTTAGTGCACAAACATGGGCAAAATAGTGCACACACACCTTAAATTAGCATACACACACTCAATTAGAATGCACACACACTTTATTTTAGTGCACACACACTTGAAATTGACCATCCAAGCATGCAATGAACTCAATTAGGCACCCACTTAGCAATCTACAGTCACCAATTAGCAATTGAAACTTGTCAAATTTATGCACCACCAAATCTTAAAATTTTTGGCATTACGATGGCATGAAAACGAAAAATCAAAAATTTTCAATCCACATTGCATCACATTGCATTGCATCAACATAGCATAGCATTACAGTGCATCAACATAGCATAGCATTACATTGCATCATCATGGTGGGATCTCTACACATCTTTAGACTCTAGGGAGGTTGAGAATACCAACTTGATTACCTTTCCATTGAAGATCAATTGAATGGTCGAATTCTCCAATCCTTCATAGAAAATTAGTAAGTTAGCAAAATTAGCAAGCGGTTAGTGTAAAAATTGAGTGTGTAAACATACAATTGGCAAGATACAGAGACACATTAGGGAATTATGAACACATTGCTTCACGCACACATATTCAAAATCCACAAAAACATAAACACACAAATGAAATTAGTAGTGAAATTAGTGAGGGAACGCATTCGATTATGCTACAATTACACTAGCGCAGGCCTCCGACAATGGTGCCAAATGTCAGGGATTCCATCGTTGCAATAGCTCCAATGACCAACAAAATTGTCAATACGGAGGGATGAGCTACCCGGCTAGGACATGGAAACACTCACACGGTTAGTGAGCTAATCCTGGCAACACAAATGGTTAACTCTACGAGATTAGCTTCTCGGCCTATGGAGGAGCGAAGCCACAATGAAGGGCAATCTCCACATCCACTTGTATTCACCTCTAATCAACCCAATCACACACACTATGATTGCAAGAGTCCTACCGTATGGCGAGCGAATATTTTCGAGCAAGGAGAAAATTGAGTGAGCAATGTGTGTGTGTGTGTGTGTGTGTGTGTGTGTGTGTGTGTGTGTGTGAGAGAGAGAGAGAGAGAGAGAGAGATGTGTCTAGTTGGATGAGTGGAAAAAGCGATCAGAAAACATAGAATATATTTGGGTGATTTCTATCATTATAATTGACCCAAAAAGTGCCCAAAATTGCAATTCTTTTATTTTGCAATGCATGAACTTTGGAGTTGATATGTCGCATTAAACTTTGATGGTTTTTTAAAAAGAATATAGCGATCAATAACTATTTATATTGATGTTTTCCTAATCTTTATTCTTTTTTGACAATGGAGATCTGTTTTTAGTGCTTAGCATGTAATTTGTCACAAATTACCTCCCAAAAAAAGACAATTATGTCTAAAAATAATGAAGCAATTCAGCTCCAAAACCTACATAACTAGCTCAAATTCTAGTTTAAGTATCTTGTATTGATATACAATCAATCTACTTATGAAAAGCTACAAATTTTTTAATCTTCGGACAAATTTACTCTCACAACTAGGGGTATTTTGGGAATTTTGGAAAATTTGAAAGGCATGTTGGGAATTTATCACAAAGTATGGGGTACCCAGCTGGGGAAAATCGAAAAACCGATAGAATCACGTGAGATCCATTTTGAAGCTGAATGAGAGGTGTCGAAGTTTGCAGACAAATGTCTGAGCGAGGGGGGAGATGCGAGGCGAATTCGGCTGCTCGTGCTCCAGCCACATGCTGAAGCTGCTCTGCATTCTGTTGCGCAAGGAATTGGCAGCTATGGGAGCGCAGAAGGTTCATGCTATTTTTTATATGCAGGGAATTGTGCTCAACATCGCAACACCTATTGCATGCTATGTTGGCTACGAGAACATTGTGAGGTCGTACCATAATTATGTCGCGCGTTCGAATTCCTCATCCACCTTTTACTCTCTTGAGAGAGATCTCAACTCAGAACTGGAATCTGATGAGTATCTGATGAATATAATATCAGCGGAGCCAGTATGTACCATTGTGGTATTGGGAGTTTTTTTAATTTGAAAGGTAGTAGGTGGTTCAATTTTTTTAAAAAAAATATGCATAATCTTGTACAGATTTCCTCTTTCTAGTCGTAGCGACTCTCTCTCTCTCTCTCTCTCTCTCTCTCTTTCTATTTCGGGAGGCGACTCGTTTTGCAGACATGTGTGGTGTGAATTCTCTCATTCTCTCTTTGTCGCATGCACAACACAGTTTTTGCGAACCGCATTTTTCCCTCTCTTTCGCATGCACAGAAGCCTACGAAGGCCATTCTCTCTTTCCTTCCCTCAACGTTGTCGTGGTGGTGAAGGCCGTACTCTCTCTCTCAATTCTGTATGTGTGTGCATAGCGAAAGCACTCTCTATAGGCAAGGTGTCTTGGAAGCAGAGTGGGGAAGAAATTGTGCACCAAGAGGAGAGGAGGGGAAGGGAGGTAGGGGAGGAGGGAGAAAGCGGAAGAAGAAGGGAGGTGGGCTCAGATTGAGCAAAGGAGGGGGGCGGGGGGAGGGGGAGGTAAAACGCGGAATATGCCTATCTATTGAATATTTTAAAAGACGAGCAAATAATAGTAGCTATGTATTAGAAATTTCCACAAACTAAAGGGGTATTTTGATAATTATCCCAAAAATAAACTGCCTGTAGCCATCCATGTCGGCATGGATGGCTACGGTAGTTTCACGTCACTGTTTTTTTCTTGTCTAATGCCATGCTACAACGCAAAGATGAAAGGCTGCTCTTCTCTCTCTCTCTCTCTCTCTCTCTCTCTCTCTCTCTCTCTCTCTCTCTCTCTCTCTCTCTCTCTCTCAAAGCTCGTGCCCTAGTTTTCCCCTTCTCTCTCTCGTTTTCCACAGTCCCCCCGTGGGCGAAGGGCAGCCCTGGGCTGGGGGGGGGGGGGGGGGGGGGGTGTTAGCCAAGCTTTGCCCTGCTCCTCCTATCAATTCACAGCCGGTGAGTTAAGAATCGTTTTACTGGTTCGACCTGCTGTGACAACCAAGCCGAACTAGCGATTTTCCGTTTTCTCTTGCCCCTCAAGAAACGCTCTCCGAGTGCTACGTCTTTATATCTTCTGGAACTCTTGGAAAGGCTGATGCATCGAGCTTGTGAAGATCTTGTGAGGTAACAACTATATAGGGCTATGTAATGCAGATCCGACTAGTACTTCATGTATCTAATTCGATCAGATGACAATACTGAAGGGCGTAGCCTTAAATTTGGTGGGATCGTAGGTATAATGTGCAAGCCCGTGCAGCTGACCGAGAACATCAGCTATTTTTGGTCTGCCGACCACAAGAAGGAAGCCAAGCAGAACCTGGTTTCCTGCCGCCGAGTTCTGGTTTGGGACCTCACACACGACAGTAAGCAGCTTGATTTTGTGAGCAATAGCCTTTGTTCCCACATTGATTGCAAACAACAGCCTTTGTTCCCACATTGATTGCAAACAACAGTAAGCAAATGGTTATGGTTTTTTGACCTCACAAACAACAGTAAGAAGGTTGATTTTGTGCAATATTGAGCAATATTAAGCAAGCAAATAGAGCCCCGGTTCGCGCATTGATTGCTCTGTTTTGCGACAGTGAGCATTTTTGCTCTGGTTTGCGATAGTAAGTAAACTAATGTTCTCACCAAAGCCCCCTCCAGCGAGTGAAAAGATGGCGACTAACAGCCTAAAAACAACGGGGAGAGCAGGCTAGCTTTGCCACGGCTTAGCATTCTCGAGGCACCATTTGACTCTATGGCGGGCCTCACAACAGACAAGGTGAAGGAATTCTAAGAAAAAGTCACTCAAGCTCACACGATCGCACTCGCCAAAGTGGAAACCTATGTGAAAACAGAACTGCAGGAACGTCAGCTTCAAGAAGAGAATGCCCTTAAGCTTCGCATTGGAGGGCTGCCCCAAGCATGGAATGAGTGCAAACAAGACTTCTGCAAACTAATCGACCTCCTCAACGACACTCTTTAACCGGTCCATGTCGACTACGATGCGGTAGAATGTATCATCAACAAATTCAACACCAAGCGCACACCTAGTGGACATGTCATCCTTGAGTTCAAAGACAAAGAGGAACGGCTTCGACTACTCCAGAAATCACATCTCGTTAGAGACACCGGATTTTGGATAGCCGAAGAACTTACTCCTACACAAGTCAAGCACAAAGGTGAAGAGCTGAAGAAAGTGCGTGAAGCACGAGCCAAAGGCAAGTGGGCAGTTTACCGCGGAGGGAAGGCTATCATCTAGAAGTTTCGAACTCCTAAACCGGCCCCTACCACACAAGACCCCCCTTAGGTTTTACTTTTTCTTTTGATGGACCCTCAGTCCCTAACTGATATGTATCGATCGCTCTCACTTAGGAAAAGTGGTTGTAATGTTTTGTTTTCGGTCCCATGGGTCATATCTGACCTCTATGGACAATAATTCAATCTATCTATCTATCTATCTCTCAGCTCCCTCTCTCTCTTCCTTCTCTTCTCCTCTCCCTCTCTGTCTCTCTCGCGTGCATAATGTGAGAGGTTAGAGCAGATGGAGTCGTGGCCATTATCAAGCAACGGCATGCACTTCAACACTTTTGGTTGACTCATCAGATTATCTCTCGTTGTTTCTGCGAGCTTTGGATCAAGCCTATATTGTAGCGATGGATGTAGAGTAGAAGCCTCTACGCTCAAATAACACAAAGACACGTTTTCCTGTGTCTCCAACCGTGAGTGGATGAGGTTTAAAGAGAATCTCTCTCTCTCTTTCTCTCATCTACTCATCCGGTTGTATGATAATTGATATCTCTCTATCTCTCTCTCTCTCTCTCTCTCTCTCTCTTTTCCTCGTGATTAAGAAGCTGCAAAATCTAGCATAGCTGCACACAATGCAGGTTCAGGCGGAGCACCTGCTCTCTTATACGGCTCCCATCAACTTTTTAGGTTTGGATGATGACAATGAGGACAACGAGAATGGTGAAGCTCGAGCTGGGGTGTTTCTTCCAAGTTATGGGATTCCTGAGTAAACTACCAAACTCCTTCATCACTTGCCTAGCCAATATTTTGCAAGATGTTTTACGGCTCTCTGTGTGCGTCCCGATGAGGAGGAAGCCCTTGGGCTTGGGGGAGGTGTATCCTGCTTACAAGGCTGAGGAGGATGGTAAGGAGAAGGAGCAAGAGGTGCATGCGAAGGCTGAGGAGGATGGTGCAACCTGCATGAGGAATCTGACATCTTTAAAGTATTAGCGGTATTTATTTAAAGGGAGAGCCAGTAGGTGAGCAAGAGCTTATGCAGCTTGCCTGCAAGCTTGCAACCTGCAGCGGGGATCCTCTCCTTGCTCATTCAAAAGATACTATAGTCCGTATATATATATTTTCTCTCTCTCTCTCTCTCTCTCTCCCACACACACACACACTCACACACACACACACACACACAGGGAGAAGAAGAAGAAGAAGAAGAAGAAGGAGATAATTTTAACTTTGTAGGAAACTATCCCAAGAGACCTTAAAGATCTATCCGACGAGGAGAGTTGAACTCAAGACCTCTTATTCAAGAGGGAAATGGCATAACCAATCTACCACACTTCGGTGATAAAAATATTATACCATTTTCCTCTTTATTAGCACACCCACACACACAAGAATTTTAACGTCGTAGGAAGTTATCCCGAGTGACCTTAAAGATCTATCCAACGAGGAGAGTTGAACTCAAGACCTGTTATTCAAGAGGTAAATGGCATAACGAATCTACCACACTTGTGTGATAGAGAGGCTATACCATTCTAGTGGTCCCCATTGTCAAGCTGCATTCCACGTTCTCTCTATCAATACCATTAGGGCCAGGGCCTAAGTATGTGTCCATTTAGAGAGAGAGAGAGAGAGAGAGAGAGAGAGAGAGAGAGAGAGAGAGAGACGGGCGAATAGTGAGTGTCACCTCGGGTGAAGTCCATGGTTTCTCTCAAGCTGCAGAAGTGCCTGGTAGCCAGCATTCTCAAATGTGTAATGGCCCAATCCCAATGAGGTCAATGAGATTTCTTTGGCCAATTCACTTTTAGTATGGCAGGACATCACCAAGATCATCAAAGATGGTTTTGTAATTTGGAATCTAGCCAATATTTACTATAAGCCAAGGATGAAGTGTGGTTCCATCCAAGGTCTTGTGGCTAAGATGCATGCGTGTTCTACGTTGACTTCTTTGTGGAGAGTATCCACATGTCAAAGGCTAAAAAGGCACGCAAGAATACATTTTCAAATCAATTTGAATATCAAAGAGCCCAAGGAAAGGCTATTTGTTAGAGGAAGGGTGTAAGAAGGGAAGAGCTATTGGTGTTGAAGCTGTTCTAGTTATAATCACGTTTAGCAAGACCACAAAGATATCCAAGAACTAAGCGATATTTTTTAGGACTTGAATTTTGTAGGGATTTTACATTCATACTCGCATGTGTCTATCATCAATGAAAATGACATTTGAGTCTTTGACTATGGGGGGGGGGAGAGAGAGAGAGAGAGAGAGAGAGAGAGAGAGAGAGAGAGAGAGAGAGAGAGAGAGAGAGAGAGAGAGAGAGAGAGACATGGATATTAATCAATTGACACACCAAAAGAGTTATCTGATTTTTGGACAGTTGAATCTTCAAAACCATTACGTGACTTTTGGTTTTTGGAAAGTTGACCATAGATGGCCTATGGGAGACCATGTATATTTCCGTCCATTGAAATTTTGGAAGCACAAGTGATGTTTGGAGGCCGTAACATAGATGATGGAGATGATGCATGTATGAAGTTAAAAATTGTAAAAAAGTACTTTTGAATATTTTTTCTTGCTTGATCATGAGTTGCATCAATTTTACAACATGGATATGTTCAAGGTGCTTTGCTAGATGTCGCTCGATTTTGTATTAGCTCGGAAACACTTGCTTGGAGTTTGGGATTCCTCTGATTGCAAGACTCACACAACACTAATCCTATCATGCAACACACTAATCGTAAGCACACACATAGATCTATCGAGCACCACACTCCAATCAAACCTACATGCACACACAAGAAAAAGAGGTCAATCACACAAGATTAGAGAGGGATTAACCACTAATTAGTTACGATCTAGCTAATCTAAGCATCATAGGCAATCATAAGAAGAATGAGAGAGGCATAGTGAAAGAGAATGAACCATTGATTAGTGTTAATCAAGTCTCATGAGCAAGGAGAAGCTCAAGGACTCCATAGCCACACACCTCAAGAGCTCTCACCAAAGAGTTCTCTCAACAAATGAGCTTGAGAACCCTAATTTCTTTTACACATTGCCTTATATACCTAGGGTAAAAATATGCAATGTTCGAGCGTCCAAGGCCTTTAGAGCTCCACCACTTATTGAATCTACAACCTAGGCACAGTAACTAACCTATTCTTTACATCTTGGAACTCCCATTTAGCCCGTAACACATTAGAAATATTACAATGGCTTGAAATGAATCGGGAATTTACAACACGTGACCATTTTGGAAAAACGTGTGTAACTCCAATCTGTACTGCTTCTTCACTTTGATCTTTGATGTGCATTTGTACGTCTTTGGTCTTTAGCAGCTCCTGTTAACTGATGTTGACTCAATTAACACCCATCCATGCTTCCTCCTCACGCTACTCCATTAAAAATAGGCCCCCCTAAGCAACAACAACGACGTCGTTTCTAGGGCCGTGGAAGGAAAAGTGATAACGTGGCAATTGGGCATGATGACCATCTCCAAAATGGGCGCCTCTTAGACAAATAGAGGCACCATAGCCTGCTAAATACTTCACCTTTCATGGTCGTCAGCATCCGAGTTGTACTCAGCTCGCGATGAGCTCCTCTTCTTCACGCTGCCTCCCCCCCTTGCTGCCTGCGCTATGCCTTGCTTCTTTTTTTCTCATTCACACACACAAGTAATCTTAAGCCCTTATGGGCGGGCATCCCATGGGCGGCCTCCTCCTTGCTTTTTGGCCATTACCCTCAATGGGTACCACATTGCAAAGTGCAAATAAGGGCATTGCTTCGCAGTAGAAGGCATCACACTTGGAATTCACATCACCCAAAGCATGGCTAAGCATAAAATTTGGTATACATTGCAGAAAACTCAGTGCTTAGCATGCTGTTTACTTTCAGCAGCTCCTAGCTGACAACATCATCGTGAATTTACTTGCCTGAATCTTGGACAGTGCCTCTTCCTTTGAGATGCAAGTGCAGGTAATTCCATTTTTTGAAAGGCATTCACTTTGCACTCAATTGTTTGTTCCTTGTAAAAGTTTCTCAGATGATGCCAAAAATATCTGGCTCAGCAATGCACCGGCAATTGATATAGGCCTCAAGCCATATTATCCCATCAATCCCCAAACTCTGTCGGACGAGCCGTAAATTCCTGTAGACTTCTCAAGATGCATAGAATGCATACAAACCCTGTTGAGGCTGTAAAATTTCCAGATTGCACACCGACCGAGCAGACCAAACTGGTACAAGCTGGCCCCGGTGAATTTTTAACGGCCAATATCTTGGCAACCGTAAATCCGATCGTCGCTAATCTAAAAAGACCGACGTGCTCCACAAAGTGAGCACTTCAAGCCCATGCATTCACTTCATTTTTTTCCCTCAGCTGCAGTTGCCCAATCCGGTACAGATCTGCATCAACTTAACCCTCAACCTGCCATAACTTCCTCACCCTAGCTCCAATCGACAAGCCGTAAAGACAAGCTGGTAGAGCACTTCAAGCACTACAATTTTAGATGATAATCTCCCATATGTGCTCACTTCAATAATACTTCTGTTTAGCATCATTAAGGCATCTGTTGTCCCTTTAAAGCTGCATCTGGCATACATTAACCGTAAAAATAGCTTGTTACCAAGCCCTGAACACTGATCATTAATCAAATAAGCTGGATGTGCATTTTTTTGGCATCTTTCTTAGCATGGGAGCGGAGCTGCACGACATCCACCCCCTCTGAACCTGCACAGCCTCCAATTTGTACCAACTACACTCTAATCTGCATCTACTATAGGTACCTTAAGCGCTTTTCCATCATCAAACTCACGTAACTGGTAAACATATGGAAAATAATATAAGGCTTATACCCTATCATCAATGTTCTAGCTTAACCATTAGGTAGCTACCCATCAGAAATCTTTGAACCGTACCTACCATATCTCCAAAGCATTCAATTATGGAAAATTGTTTACTGAACCCTACCAGACTCAAGTGCTCCAGTTAATGATGCACACGGCTTGACCATTAAGCTCGCTTTAGGGAACCCTGACAATCTCAAGTATTCATTACTTTGTATGCACCACACAGAATGGCCATCAAGTCCTTTACCTCAAGTTTTGGTAGTAGAAATAACTCAAAAAAATGTGAAGATACTTCATCTATTGTCCAAAGAAGCCAATTGGAAGCCAGCCATGTAATCTTATTAAACGCATAACCAAAACTTTCCGACTTAGCATAGATCTAGGAAACAAAATCTTGTACCATGAAACTTGCTACAAACAGATAACTGGTACTCTTCAAATCTGTATTTTTTCTCTTTAGTAGCACCCAGGAGCAAATGGGAAATTAATCATTTTCCCCATTGTGAGAATTACTTTTTAAAAAAATTACACCATCCTCCAGGATCATAGAGAAAATACAAGAATTTCCAGTCAATAGACCATAAACATAAATTAACCCACAAATCTCCCTGAAAACCGCCTGGATCATATGGCATATAATTCAATTGCCCTGGACCATGGATATATATGTCACCTCCTGGGTCAAAATCTAGCTCAATATCTCCTACATCATAGGGTAACATCGGATCCCATATAGCATCAGAGTTAGCGCTAGATACTGCCATATCCCTTGTGCAACTGGCTCTTCCAATTGTCAATCATCAATCACAAGTAAAAGCATTGGCGATGCATCTTCACTCTCACTAGTATTGGAGTTCCAATCATACATATCTGGATACATCAAGTCTCTTGCAAAATCCTCTTCATTAGGCTCGCAGGATGCATCAAAAAACAATTCTCTATCTTGTAGAGGCTCAAAATCAAGTAAAGCATCATCCAACAAATACATAAGTTCACTATCTGCTGCATCTGAACAAATTGGCTCATGCATGAATCTAGATTGATTGGTATCCTTAGCATCTGTATTTGAGAACCCTTCCAAATCTTTGTTCAATAAGCACATAATATCTAGGTCCACCACTTCAAAAGGTTTCTCCATCATGCACATCTCAGGTTGTTGTAAATTAAGATCTCCACATATGACATGCATACTAAACACATCTCCTGTAAACTGCTCTTTGAGTCTTTCACCCTCATCCAGATATCTCCGCACTTCTGTAGCACAAAGTTCAGCATGCTCATTGAAAATTTCATCTATTGCATTTTTTGTATCATTAGCACAATGAAACCAATCATATTCAGCACGAAGAGATTGCACTTCAATATGCACCCCCTCTGAATCAGCATCATCAAGTTCATGATCATTCCGCCATAGTGTGAGCTCTGCGTCACAAATTCTTGATAGTAGAGAAGAAGTTTGCTCCCCCTCTAAATTAACAATAAATTCAGGATTAGTTTACCAGATCGGTAGCTCTAGGTCACAGAAACTTGTCAAAGAAGGAGTGTGCACCCCCTCTGATTCATCATCATCACATTCAAGATCAATATTTTTTCTCTTTGGTAGCTGTGCATCACAAAAACTTATCAATGAAGGAGTGTTCACTCCCTCTGAATCATAAGTTTGCAGATCTTCAAACACATACTCTTGCTTAACCAAGTCCTCAAAATTTGGTACATCCAAATTTGTAGATCTGGTATACCCAAATCCATGATCATGCTGCTCTCAATAGCAGCAGCCTTGCTTTGACGTATAACATATGTATCATCATTCAACTCTATGGTAGAATCTACTAGTATCATCAATCAACTATATGGTAGAATATGTACCAAAAAACAATTTCTCTAATTCAGAGTCAGTAGAAAAAGTATCAGTTGTAATCGAATCTTCCTACATGTCTACTTGAATATGGTTGCACTCATTCACCTGCACATGTATACTTGAATATGGCTGCACTCATTCACCTACACAATTTCTTCTTGAGCTTTAGCCAATTCGTTGTTGTTTTGATCCCGTGATTTCTTTTCTCCTGTATTGCATGTATAGGTTCTTTGCAAAATTCACCTTGTGTATCCTGAAGCTATAAAGACTCACCCTCAAAGACTTCTACTTCATGTAAAGCATCTGCTAAACCCAGCTTTTTATACACAGCTTCAACTATATTTGCATCATTAGCCTATAAGCAGGTAGCATCTTGTACAATATACTCATCAATCACAGCTTCTAATTTTGATCGTACTTGTCCTCGAATATCTGCGTAGTTTGGTAGACTTGGACTCTATTCTTCGTAGCTTGCATAATGCTCAAATATCTGTGTAGTTTGGTAGACTTGGACTCTGTTCTTCATAGCTTTCACAATGGGTTCTTTGAAGTATTCTCAGTTGTCATTGCAGGCTTTGGTAATCTCTTGAATCTGCTCCTTCAAATCTAAACTCACTGAGTGCTCAAAAGATCTGACCATTAAGTCTTCATATATGCCTCTTAACTTGGTTTCCAGATTATAGCACTCAAGGTAACCTTCTGGATCGTATCCACAAAAACTTGCCGCTCGTCATATACTGCATCTAAAGCTGCATCCAAAGCTTCATCCATTTTATTTTTCTTCTTTACAGTCTCCATTTCAAGCACAGAGCCTTGAACCAATTGAAGCATCTTTGAAAAATCTGAAATTGTTGACTTATCATCAAAATCGTTTGCACTTAACTCTGCAATCATCTTGATCATATGCTCTAAATTCTCCATCTTTACCTCCCACCCCAACTCGTTTCATGTCGGGTTCACCAAAGATGTTGGGGGTTATGTGTTCGAAACGTGAGTTGGGCAGGCGCCGGGCCTCTGGCAAGGATTTTAATTACTTGATGACGCATTTTTTTAAATGTTAATTATTGTTTTTATTATCACTATTTTTTTCATGTTAATAACATATCTAATGTCATGACTTACGAAAACCGGTAGAAAACGTAAAACCGGCGGGGCAACCAACAAACCCCGGCAGGCTCGGCGGGCAAAGCAAGAATCCCGCCGGCCCCGTCATGTACCCCCTCCATATTTGGCGGCTCTATATAACCCTGTAGTAGACATCACATCACATCACCGCTTCCTCTAAATTTGGTCATCCTTTAAAATTTAGAAGAAAAACTAAAGGTAAAAAAATGAATAGTCTTAAAAAAAATTAAAACTTAATGAAACTCTGATCATGGATCATTAGTTCTTTTTTGGACTGAACTGATTCTTGAAAGGAGGTAGAAAGGTGAATCTTTGGGTCGATATCTCTACATTTGGGATGGACTAATCTCATGTTTGGTTCACCGTTATATTTGCTAAATTGATTGCTATATTGATTAGAACTTCTATCATGGGTCATTAGTTCTTTTTTGGACTGAACTGATTCTTGAAAAGAGATAGAAAGGTAAATCTTTGGGTCGATATCTCTACTTTTGGGATGGACTAATCACATGTTTGATTCACCGTTGTATTTGCTTGCTATTCCGATTAGAGCTCCAATCATGGGTCATTAGTTCTTTTTTGAACTGGACTGATTCATGAAAGCAGGTAGGAAGGTGAATATTTGGGTCGATATCTCTACTTTTGGGATGGACTGATCACATATTTGATTCACCGTTGTATTTGCTTGCTATTTCGATTAGAGCTCCAATCATGCGTCATTAGTTTTTTTTTGGACTGGACTGATTCATGAAAGGGGTAGGAAGGTGAATCTTTGGGTCGATATCTCTACTTTTGGGATGGAATGATCACATATTTGATTCACCGTTGTATTTTCTTGCTCATGTTCGAGTGGATTGAGGTTTATTCCCTTCAGGCTTCACTACTACGCTTGTGTGTGATATTGATTATAACACTAATGTTTGGTTTTAATAATACTTGAAAGAAGAGATAGCATACTGAGCTATGTTTATTGGTATTGCAGGCATTCAATAAGTATGTCTTCCACCGGGAATGTGAGCGGTGATGTTGGTGTCTCAAGCCTGGATTCCTTGAGGAGACCTCCTACCTCGCAGGGCACCACTTCGCAGGGCAAGCGAAAGGCAGGTGGAAAAAGTCCTGGACCCGAGTGGAATTTTGCCACAAATTTAAATAAGTATCAAGATTGGAAATGTAACTTTTGTGGTGAAGAGAAATCTGGAGGAGCACCAAGAATAAGGGATCATTTGCTAGGTGGCAATACCAGAATCCAAGGAGGAAAGTGCAAGGGCTTAGGTGTAGAAGAAGCAGCTATGCGCTTAAAAGCTTTAATTGGTAGGCTAATTTCCATGAGCAAAAGATCAAAACTCTCTACTTTCGACCATCACACCCCCGTATCGATAAGATCAAACCAGTATGAGGGATCATTGGGTGTAAAGCCCACCAATGGAAGCACTCAAAGTAGGGAACCAACTTCTCATATCGATGGAAGTACACCTCCAAACCATGGATCTCCTGACTTTCAGGTAGGATCGTCAAAAAGTAGACAGGTTAGCTTACAGACGAGCTTCAAAACACTTGCCTTAGAAGAAGCACAACTTGCACTAGCTAAATCCGTCTATTTCACTAGGGGATCATTGGCCATTGTCACCCGTGATGCATGGAAGTCAGCTTGGAAACGCATTGGGGAGTATGGTGCTGGATTTACCCCTCCAACATATCACCGTATGAGAAAACAATTGTTGGATAAATGTTACACAAGCACACAACAGGATATTCAAAGGGTAATATTAAATGGAACAAAACAATCTAGATACACCATAGTTAGTGATGGTTGGTCCAACGTTCAAAGGCGGCCATTGATCAACATCATGCTTGTATGTCCTCGCGGTTAATGTTTTATCAAAGCTGTGGATAAATCTGGTCAAATAAAGTCTGGTAGTTTTATAGCTGAAAGACCATATTAGGTATTTTGGTAAAAATCTCACATTATGGGAATCTCCAAATCGACTAAATTCATGTAATTTGGGAATTTTCCACTTAAAGTGGGAAAAATTGAGGTGTGTGGTTAGTAAATAAAGTGAAAATCTCATAGGATTGTGGTGTTGATAAACACCACAAGTCAAGAGGATGTACAACACATGGATTTGAATAATAACTATAAATTACATAAAACAAAGGAAGATACAAAAAATATTTTGTTTACAAGCTGACTAGTATAGTCACAATAGAAGCTCCACATAATTCTACTCCACATTTGATACCATATCTGAACTTTGATCCAAGTGTGGTTGATGTGCACGAGTGAGGCCTTCTTTGGCTTTTAGAGCATGCCTTTCTGGAATCTTTATTCTAGAAAATGGTCCTTCTTTGTTGGGTCTCCAGGACCAAACAATTGCATCTATAGTTTCCCACACTTGTGGGTCCTTATAGTTGACAGCCCAATAACCCTTCCAACAATTGCTGTAAGCTTGAGTATCTGTCATCCCACTTTTTCTCGCGCAAGGTGCCCAATATTGAATCAAGAGTTTTCTGTAGTTTGGTGATGTAGGCTCATTATCAATGTCAGATAAAGCCATTGCAAGCCACACTGGATAGATTTATGTGTCACTCGGAACAAGCATAAGAAAGTCACCTTGGTGCACATCAGACATAGGGTCAAACTCTTCCCTTGGCCTATCTCATTGAGGCCCACAAAAATGATCGTTCAACTCTTCAAGGCCTAGGAATCTTTCTGCTCCTTGTTGCAAATTCATTGTAGTGCTTTGTAGGTGAGAATATTCTTGAGTTTTTGGCCAAAACATTTCATACAAGACTCCCTCTGATATGATTGCTTTCCCAATCTCTTCAATTACCTTACTCCAATAATCTATCACGGGTCTATAATATCGCGGAATACTTGAACCATTCCCTAAATTTTTCCAAAATTTTATATAGTTCTTTAGCCCCAAAATGACTTCTTCATGGGCCTTGACATACTCCGCCATTTGTACTAGAGGTGGATCTCCATGTGGTAACATTGGCTTGCCTTCTGTGTCTGTTTTCCAAAGGCGAATACTTCCACTCCAACTTGATACACCTACATGTGCCTTATATTGCATCATTGGTGTCTCATCCTGCATAAAGAACCTGAACTGAAGCGGTTTGGAATGTCCAACAAGTATGTCTTGTCCATCACAAAGATAGCCATCACAATATTGCTTGAAATCGGGGATCTTTGTGAGAAAAAATGGAGCTGGAGATGAAGATGAGTTGTTTCGTAATGTATCCATCAAATGTGGCAAAGTATAGGTTTGTGTAACTCTCAGCTTCTCTGAAAACCTACTACACATGGCGTCTATGTCCTCATGTGTATGCCCAACCATTAAAAATCCCAGCTGGATGGTTTTGAAAACACCCCTTGCAACAAGCATTGACAAATAGGCAAATAAGTATCGCTTTTTGTTTTCCCCTGCACAATTATCCAATTGTAGCAACAAGTTCTCTGGCAATCTGCGAAATGTTGACCCCAATTCCTCTTCTGCAATTTCTGACGACTGCACAATGGGCTCTTTTCCATCACTCAAGTTATGGTAGTCCAAAGCATCCCTTGAGTTCAAAGCATGTAGTAGTGAAATATTGCTCCTTGGAAGTCCATTTGTTACTAGATCACCAAGAGGATGCTTATCTATCCTCTCTAGGTTATGTAAACAATTAGCAATTGAGCCAATTGTAAGATTTGGATCAGCTGGCCACAAACCATTCAAGACAAAGTGTCCGTAATGACCTTCTCCATGTCCATGAGTGATCATGCCAATCAATGCCACCTGCAGATTATATCCTGAATCCACACCCTTGGGAACAATGCGTAATCTAGGAATGGCAGTCTTCTTTTGATCCATCTTATCATGGATTATGCATACATATTTTTGTGGTTGAGTTTCTGAATACGTGCGCCATGCATAATATAGGCTTCTGCAACTCTTTTGTTGTGCCATGTGAACTTCTCTCTCCCTCAAGAGAAGAGCTCTCTCTTCAAGAGAAGGTTTAGCTTCTAACCTTCCCTTGATTGAGCTACAAATATTGCACTTAGAGAACTCACTCGTCTTTGTTAAAGTGACATGTGGGTACTCTTTGTTCCAAATTCTACCAAAAGAAGATTGGGATAGCTTCTTCTCATAGCCCATTTGGTCAAGTGTCGTGTTGATTTCACATAAAATATCCACTTGTTTGTATGTTGATGGAATCACCAATTGAGTCTCTCTTGAGCCATCTAGCAGTGTTCTACTTCTATGTGGCATCTTCTCAGAGTTGTTTTCCACAAACTCATTTAGTAGTGCTCTTGCTAAACTAGTATGTTGAAGTCCCCTTCTCAATGTACATGTGTTCCCATGTACATATTGGCGCACACCATTTTCAAAGTTCTCCTTATATCGATAAAATGATGTCTTTGGTATTCCATGTAGCTCATACCATGCTCTACAACAAACAATAGAGCCATTTAGCCTGAATTGGTATCGTGACTTCTCATCTTTCTGATAACATATAGAAAGAACATCATAAACATAATTAGTGCGTGATTTTTGAGACTCTCCCCAAAACTGTTGTCGTAACCTTGTCACCATGTCATGATCTGCAAACTGGCAACATTTTTGTGCACAACAATCAATGCATGATACCCTTTGAATTGATTTGTTTGAAAGGTAAAAAGTCGAAGCTGGTGCTGCTTTTGATTTTTGAGTCCTGTTCATGAAAGTGTATCGTCTCTTCCTTGAAAACTGGACAACATTACTCCCGTCAAGTTTTTTTCCAACATTGTCATCGTTGGATACATCCTCATATGTAGCATGCATGCCATCAACAGGAACAAATCGTTGTAATGGGCTCCCATTCAACATTGTTGTCTGCTTGATGGGCCACTTTAGCAAAGTGATGCTACCCACTTCAACCACATCATCAATGCTTGCATTTTCTCTTTCAATACCCACACAATCAGGACCAAGTTCCTGAAAGTTGACATAATCATGTGGAAATACATATAAGATGGTCCCTTCATTCATGGTTTGCATCATTGTGTCATCTTTTAAAAGGACCCTCTGATTTCTCCAAGACTCTCGAATCATTGCTTCAAATTCTGGGCTTGTCATAGGTATTGCATCTGTAACTAGAGGATCAGAATGATCATGTTCTTCATCACCATTGTAGCTTTCCTGTGGATCAATTAAGTTCCCATTTAATACAAAAGATTTCAAAAGAAGCTTTGACCATCGAACAGCACTCCATAATGAGCCTTGGAGAGATGAAGTATCCATTGTAGTAAAAGGTAGGACCACATCCTTCAAGCATTCCTCCACTAGTATGGAGACATTTCCTTGCCCTATCTTTGTACCACCACAAGTGGAATCTGGATCTATTCTACACACACAGCCAATACCAACAATTTCATTGTCAAGTATCATATGTACTTTCTCCCCAGATTCAAAGTCCATCCTGTAAGTAAAAAAGATTACATTGTTAAATCCATAGTTATAGAAAAATACTCTTCAAACAAAAAATCATGCTACAACATGGAAAAGGTTTGCATAGGTTGGACAAGTGGTGAACCTTGAGACCAAATCCTCCTTGCTATATTAATGGAAGCAAGGTTGGAAATTATGGTGGATCTTGAAACCAAAGCATCCTTGCTATATTAGAGCATATGTTGGACAAGTGGTGGACCTAGTTGTAATACCCACTGCCACCTATCAACTACTATAGGACTATGCTTTCCAATGTCCAAGTATCCCTTGAGGCTTTCAAGGTTGAACACTTGGTGGACCTTGAAACAAAAATCCCCTTTCTATATCAGAGCATAGCTTGGACAAGTGGTGGACCTAGTTATAATGCCCAATATCCAAGGTGAAATACCTTAGGACCTTGCTACCTTGCTTGCCAATGTTTACGTAGCCTCTCATTTATTTAATGGAAGTAAGGTTGGACAAGTGGTGGACCTTGAAACCAAAGCCTCTTTGCTATATGAGATCATAGGTTGGACCTAGTTGTAATACCCACTGCCACCTATCAACTACTATAGGACTATGCTTTCCAATGTCCAAGTATCCCTTGAGTCTTTCAAGGTTGAACACGTGGTGGACCTTGAAATGAAAATCCCCTTTCTATATCAGACCATAGCTTGGACAAGTGGTGGACCTAGTTATAATGCCCAATATCCAAGGTGAAACACCTTAGGACCTTGCTACCTTGCTTGCCAATGTTTACGTAGCCCCTCATTTCTTTAATGGAAGTAAGGTTGGACAAGTGGTGGACCTTGAAACCAAATACTCTTTGCTATACGAGAGCATAGGTTGGACCTAGTTGTAATACCCACTGCCACCTATCAACTACTATAGGACTATGCTTTCCAATGTCCAAGTATCCATTGAGTCTTTCAAGGTTGAACACGTGGTGGACCTTGAAACGAAAATCCCCTTTCTATATCAGACCATAGCTTGGACAAGTGGTGGACCTAGTTATAATGCCCAATATCCAAGGTGAAACACCTTAGGACCTTGCTACCTTGCTTGCCAATGTTTACGTAGCCCCTCATTTCTTTAATGGAAGCAAGGTTGGACAAGTGGTGGACCTTGAAACTAAAGCCGCTTTGCTATATGAGAGCATAGGTTGGACCTAGTTGTAATACCCACTGCCACCTATCAACTACTATAGGACTATGCTTTCCAATGTCCAAGTATCCCTTGAGTCTTGCAAGGTTGAACACGTGGTGGACCTTGAAACGAAAATCCCCTTTCTATATCAGATCATAGCTTGGACAAGTGGTGGACCTAGTTATAATTCCCAATATCCAAGGTGAAATACCTTAGGACCTTTCTACCTTGCTTGCCAATGTTTACGTAGCCCCTCATTTCATTAATGGAAGCAAGGTTGGACAAGTGGTGGACCTTGAAACCAAAGCCTCTTTGCTATATCAGAGCATAGGTTGGACCTAGTTGTTATACCCACTGCCACCTATCAACTACTATAGGACTATGCTTTCCAATGTCCAAGTATCCCTTGAGTCTTGCAAGGTTGAACACATGGTGAATTATTGAAACCAAAATCCCCTTTCTATATCAGAGCATATCTTGGACAATTGGTGGACCTAGTTATAATGCCCCTCCTTTCTTTAATGGAAGAAAGGTTGGAAAAGTGGTGAATCTTGAAACCCAAACCCTTTGGCTATATATAGAGGATAGCTTGGACAAGTGGTGGGCTTCGTTGTAGTATCCAATGTCCAAGGTCCAAGGTGAACTATGTAAAGACCTTACTTCCAAAAACAAAGTCGTACAAGTGGTTCTCCTTCAAACCAAAACGTCCTTAGTGTATTAGAACATAGCTTGGAGAAGTCATGGACTTAGTTGTAATGGTGAATGTCCAAAGCAAACTATTATAGGACCTTGCTTCCCAAATCAAGTTTGGACAAGTGGTGGATCTTGAAACCAAAACCCCCTTACTGTATTAGAGCATAGCTTAGATAAGTGGTGGACCTAGCTGCCATGGAAAATGTTCAATGTGAACTGCTACAGGACCTTGCTATTAAATGTCTAAGTAGAGCTAGCTTCTTTAATGGAATCAAGGTTGGGAAAGTGGTGCATCTTGAAACCAAAAGCCCTTTATTGTATTAGAGCATAGCTTTGACAAGTGAGGGACCTAGTTTTAATGTGTGATGTCCAAAGAAAAGTATTACAAGACCTTGCTTTCCAATATTTGAATTGGTCAAGTGGTTAAAACTAAGTATAAAACTTTGACCATTTTCTTCTCGAATTGCCAAAAAGCTAGTTTTAGACACCCCTAAATGAAAATGGTTTAGGGTGGCCTTAAGCAACGTTTTTTCAAAGACTTGAACAAAAGGGTTGCCGAAGAGTAATGAAACTTTAATATGGCTTGAAGTGCCTCAGTATGTGAAAACAAGCCTAGGTTTTCCACGAGGCAAAAGGTGACATAATAAGAACATTGGAAACTTAGGATTGACCATGTGGCCTAAACTTTGGCAAGTGAAGTGGTGGCCAAGTTTTGTGGCACAATGTGCACTTGGTCCTATATGTGTTGACCACTTGGCTAAATCTAGGACCATAAGGCCAAACCTTGGCACCTTAAATATAGTATGGGACATAATCTAGAACTGCTATAGTAAATTAGTAGTATAGTTAATATGTTAATATTTGTATTATATTTAAGTATATGCTAAATATAATTTATGTTCAAAATTTCACTAATGAAGAATGTTCCCATTTAGCACTCCAGATGCGGGGTCTTAGGGCAATGCCACAATGGGGTGACAAGGCAGCGCTTCCACCTGAGGTTTGGGGGTAGCGCTCTTTATGGGGATGTGGAATATAGCGCTCTCGATGGCGGGGCTTGGGAGGCTGATTTTGGGATATTGTTCCGGGCGGGGTCAAGGGGCGGCAGCCCCTTGTCGCCTCCCGGCGCGACTGCCGGGCGAGGTCCGGGGCAGCATGGCTGTGTGAATTGGTTAATGTTCTATATTGCTTTTGTTTTTTTTTATCCTATGATAAAACATGGACTTGTAGCATACGTGGCATTCTAATAAACCCTATCAAGATTAGGCACAGAGAGCGCACGAGCAACACACACAGAGAAAGCAGGCGAGCAGCAAACACACAGAAAGCGCACACGGATCGCACACAGTTGGAGTATACGCGCACGTAGAGGAGCAAGCTCGGCATCGTACACAACAAACAGGTGGAGCGCACAGGATTGAAAGTTCGCGCACAAGATAAAGAAACAGTAGCGTACGCAACGCTTTCCAGAAGGGCAGGATCGGGCATAGCTTCTTCACACCTCACGAATAGAGAAAAAATAGGTATTTCTCTCTCTCTCTCACTCTCTGTCTTTCTCCATATAGAGAAGATGGTTCTCTGTAACTCTTCTTGCACACACACTCTCTCGTCAAAAGACAGAGATATGTAGTTTAAAAATATCCCCACACACATACACATATTCCTACACATCGTCTTCCTCTCTTCCACATACATAACCACAGTGAAATCTGTTATCTTGTTGTCTCTCTCTTGAAAATACATGCACATATTCCCACACATCGTCTTCCTCACTTCCACATACATAACCACAGTGAAATCTGTTATCTTGTTGTCTCTCTCTTGAAAATACGTGCACATATTCCGATACATCGTCTTCCTCTCTTCCACATACATAAACAAAGTGAAATTTGTTATCTTTCTCTCTCTCCTCTCTCTAGAAAACAGGTATTTCTCTCTCTCTCTCTCTTTATGTATCTATCTCTGTATCTTGCTATCTCTCTCTTGAAAATACATGCTCATGTATGTGTGCGTCTGTGTTATCTATGCCATATGTATGTATATTTGTGTTATTTCATTGTAATACTCATACATAATGCAGATACACAATTACACTTAATTACGATATGCACACATAGTATATATACATATATACATACATAAATATCACAAATAACTAACACATTGTAATACTAGTAAACTTGAATGGAAGACTTACTTGCGTGATCTGTTAAAGTCGATTCTTGTAGCGAGTTCTGAATGTATGCTGAGCTGATTTTCCTCTAATCCATTTGTAGATATGATTGTAACTTCTGTTTCTCAAAAATAGTAGTGTTGTTTAGTGATACACCTAATGGACATAAATGATTGAAACTAGGACATGTAGACCAAAAATACGTGTATTTCTTTGGATGAATATATACACTTTTTGGTGACCCTTACCACAAGTGGTGGACCTTGTTCAAATTCTCTAACCACTCTCTCTAACATGGTGACATAATTTAGGTGTGATAAATTCATATCTATGCAAACTAATATCAGTTTAGGCTTGTTAATTTGAATTTGTTTGAATTTATGTACAATATAATGATTTGAGGTTTGCATATTTGAATTTAGGTGGTATAATGATATCTTTTTGTGGTAAACTTGAATTTAAAATCAATTTCGCATGGAATATTTTAAACTTAAGTGGTAAAATTTAATTTTTTATAAAAAAGTTTGAATTTTAAAATTTGGGCGGGATATTTTAAAATTTAGGCGGGATATTTAAAATTTGGGAAGGATATTTTAAATTTAGGCAATAAGATTTTGAATTTGAAATTTAGGCGGGAAGGTTTTGAATTTATAGTGAGATCTCCCTTACATAAGAGAGTATAGGTTGGACAAGTGGTGGACCTTAAAGCTACAGCATCCATGCTACTGGACATGATAGGTAGGGAATCTAGTTGAATATTGTATGTATAATATATATGTAATAGATCTAGCTTGGACAAGTGGTGGACCTTGGAGCAAAACCCCATGTAAAACATATCATGCACATTCCAAGTGGTGAGAAAAAATATCATTTAAGATATAGCCTTATATGTTGGACAAGTGGTGGACCTTAACACCAAGATATTCTTAATGTAATTACATAGAGTGGAAAGCTGGTGAATCTTGAGACCAAACCATGCTACTAGCAATAATAGCTTGGACAAGTGGTGGACCTTGAAACTAATCCCCCCATCTACGAAATATCGTGGGTTTAAGGTATTTTGATGGAGCCTAGCATCATGGAGACATGGTGCACCTTGCTTCTCTTCATGTTTCAATGGAGCCTATCTTGGACAAATGGTGGAGCATCCTTCTCTCCATGTTTCAATGGAGCCTAGCTTGGACAAGTGGTGGACCTTTGCTTTTCTCTATGATTCAAGTGGTGGACCTTCGAACCAAACCCCCATGTAAAACCTATCATGGTCACTCCAAGTGGTGAGAAAGAATAACCTTTAAGATATAGCCTTATAGGTTGAACAAGTGGTGGACCTTAACACCCAAATATTCTTAATATAATGACATAGAGTGAAAAATTGGTGAATCTTGAGACAAAACCACTCATGCTACTAGCGATAATAGCTTGGACAACTGGTGGACCTTGAACGTAAACCCCCCATGTTTCAATAGACTTAGCTTCGACAAATGGTGGAGCATCGTTCTCTCCATGTTTCAATGGAGCCTAGCTTGGACAAGTGGTGGACGTTTTTTTCTCTCTATGTTTCAATAGAGTTAGCTTGGACAAGTGGTGGACCTTGGAACCAAACCCCCATGTAAAACCTATCATGGTCACTCCAAGTGGTATGAAAGAATAACCTTTAAGATGTAGCCTTATAGGTTGGACAAATGGTGGACCTTAACACCCACATATTCTTAATATAATGACATAGAGTGGAAAAGTGGTGAATCTTGAGACCAAACCACTCAGGCTACTACCAATAATAGCTTGGACAAGTGCTGGACCTTGAATTTAAACCCCTCATCTACGACATATCGTGGGTTTAATGTTTTTCGATGGAGCCTAGAATCTTGGAGACATGGTGCAGCTTGCTTCTCGTCATGTTTCAATGGAGCCTATCTTGGACAAATGGTGGAGCATCCTTCTCTCCATGTTTCAATGGAGCCTAGCTCGGACAAGTGGTGGACCTCTGCTTCTCTCTCTGTTTCAATAGAGTTAGCTTGGACAAGTGGTGGACCTTGGAACCAAATCCCCATGTAAAACCTATCATGGTCACTCCAAGTGGTAAGAGAGAATAACCTTTAAGATATAGACTTATAGGTTGGACAAGTGGTGGACCTTAACACCCACATATTCTTAATATAATGACATAGAGTGTAAAAGTGGTGAATCTTGAGACAAAACCACTCATGCTACTAGCGATAATAGCTTGGACAAGTCGTGGTACTTGAATGTAAACCCCCCATATACAAAATATCGTTGGTTTAAGGTATTTCGATGAAGCCTAGCATCTTGGAGACATGGTGCAGCTTGCTTCTCTTCATGTTTCAATGGAGTCTATCTTGGACAAATAGTGGAGCATCCTTCTCTCCATGTTTCAATGGACCCTAGCTTGGACAAGTGGTGGACCTTGGAACCAAACCCCCATGTAAAACCTATCATGGTCACTCCAAGTGGTGAGAAAGAATAACCTTTAAGATATAGCCTTAAAGGTTGGACAAGTGGTGGACCTTAATACCCAAATATTCTTAATATAATGACATAGAGTGAAAAAGTGGTGAATCTTGAGATAAAACCACTCATGCTACTAGCGATAATAGCTTGAACAAGTGGTGGACCTTGAACGTAAACCCCCCATGTTTCAATAGACTTAGCTTAGACAAATGGTGGAGCATCGTTCTCTCCATGTTACAATGGAGCCTAGCTTGGACAAGTGGTCGACCTTTGTTTCTCTCTATGTTTCAATAGAGTTAGCTTGGACAAGTGGTGGAACTTGGAACCAAACCCCCATGTAAAACCTATCATGGTCACTCCAAGTGGGAAGAAAGAATAATGTTTAAGATGTAGCCTTATAGGTTGGACAAGTGGTGGCCCTTAACACCCACATATTCTTAATAAAAGTGGTGAATCTTGAGACCAAACCACTCAGGCTACTAGCAATAATAGCTTAGACAAGTGGTGGACCTTGAATGTAAGCCCCTCATCTACGAAATATCATGGGTTTAATGTATTTCGATGGAGCGTACCATCTTCGAGACATGGTGCAGCTTGCTTCTCGTCATGTTTCAATGGAGCCTATCTTGGACAAATGGTGGAGCATCCTTCTCTCCATGTTTCAATGGACCCTAGCTTGGACAAGCGATGGACCTTTGTTTGTCTCTATGTTTCAATAGAGTTAGCTTGGACAAGTGGTCGACCTTGGAACCAAACCCCCATGTAAAACCTATCATGGTCACTTCAAGTCGTGAGAAAGAATAACCTTTAAGATGTAGCTTTATAGGTTGGACAAGTGGTGGACCTTAGCACCCACATATCCTTAATAAAAGTGGTGAATCTTAAGACCAAACCACTCAGGCTACTAGCAATAATAGCTTGGACAAGTGGTGGACCTTGAATGTAAACCCCTCATCTACGAAATATCGTGGGTTTAATGTATGTCAATGAAGCCTAGCATCTTGGAGACATGGTGCAGCTTGCTTCTCGTCATGTTTCAATGGAGCCTATCTTGAACAAATGGTGGACCATCCTTCTCTCCATGTTTCAATGGAGCCTAGCTTGCACAAGTGGTGGACCTTTGTTTCTCTCTATGTTTCAATAGAGTTAGCTTGGACAAGTGGTGGACCTTGTAACCAAACCCCCATGTAAAACCTATCATGGTCACTCCAAGTGGTAAGAAAGAATAACCTTTAAGATGTAGCCTTATAGGTCGGACAAGCGATGGACTTTAACACCCACATATTCTTAATATAATGACATAGAGTGGAAAAGTGGTGAATCTTGAGACCAAACCACTCAGGCTACTACCAATAATAGCTTGGGCAAGTGTTGGACCTTGATTGTAAACCCCTCATCTACGACATATCGTGAGTTTAATGTTTTTCGATGGAGCCTAGCATCTTGGAGACATGGTGAAGCTTGCTTCCTGTCATGTTTCAATGCAGCCTATCTTGGACAAATGGTGGAGCATCCTTCTCTCCATGTTTCAATGGAGCCTAGCTTGGACAAGTGGTGGACATTTGCTTCTCTCTCTGTTTCAATAGAGTTAGCTTGGAGAAGTGGTGGAGCTTGGAACCCACCCCCCATGTAAAACGTATCATGGTTACTCCAAGTGGTGAGAAAGAATAACCTTTAAGATATAGACCTATAGGTTGGACAAGTGGTGGACCTTAACACCCACATATTCTTAATATAATGACATAGAGTGGAAAAGTGGTGAATCTTGAGACAAAGCCACTCATGCTACTAGCGATAATAACGTGGACAAGTATCGGCCCTTGAATGTAAACCCCCCATGTACAAAGTATCCTGGGTTTAAGGTATTTCGATGAAGCCTAGCATCTTGGAGACATGGTGCAGCTTTCTTCTAGCGATCTCTTTATTTTTCGATGGAGCCTATCTTGGACAAATGGTGGAGCATCCTTCTCTCCATGTTTCAATGGACCCTAGCTTGGACAAGTGGTGGACCTTTGCTTCTCTCTATGATTCAATAGAGTTTGCTTGGACAAGTGGTGGACCTTGGAACTCAAACCCCCATGTAAAACCTATCATGCTCACTCCAAGTGGTGAGAAAGAATAACCTTTAACATATAGCCTTATAGGTTGGACAAGTGGTGGACCTTAACACCCAAATATTGTTAATATAATGACATAGAGTGAAAAAGTGGTGAATTTTGAGAATAAACCACTCATGCTACTAGCGATAATAGCTTGGACAAGTGGTGGAACTTGAACGTAAACCCCCCATGTTTCAATAGACTTAGCTTCGACAAATGGTGGAGCATCGTTCTCTCCATCTTTCAATGGAGCCTATCTTGGACAAGTAGTGGACCTTTGTTTCTCTCTATGTTTCAATAGAGTTAGCTTGGACAAGTGGTGGACCTTGGAACCAAACCCCCATGTAAAACCTATCATGTTCACTCGAAGTGGTGAGAAAGAATAACCTTAATGATATATCCTTATAGGTTGGACAAGTGGTGGACCTTAACACCCAGATATTCTTAATATAATGGCATAGAGTGGAAAAGTGGTGAATCTTGAGAGCAAACTACTCATGCTACTAGCGATAATAGGTTGGACAAGTGGTGGACCTTGAATGTAAACGCCCCATCTACAAAATATCGTGGGTTTAAGGTATTTAGATGGAGCCTAGCAGCTTGGAGACATGGTGCACCTTGCTTCTCTTCATGTTTCAATGGAGCCTATCTTGGACAAATGGTGGAGCATCCTTCTCTCCATGTTTCAATGGACCCTAGCTTGCACAAGTGGTGAACCTTTGCTTCTCTCTATGTTTCAATAGAGTTAGCTTGGATAAGTGGTGGACCTTGGAACCAAACCCCAATGTAAAACCTATCATGGTCACTGCAAGTCGTGAGAAAGAATAACCTTTAAGATATAGCCTTAAAGGTTGGACAAGTGGTGGACCTTAACACCCAGATATCCTTAATATAATGACATAGAGTGATAAAGTGGTGAATCTTGAGAAAAAACCACTCATGCTACTAGCGGTAATAGCTTGGACAAGTGGTGGACCTTGAATGTAAACCCCCCATGTTTCAATAGAGTTAGCCTCGAGAAATGATGGAGCATTCTTCTCTCCATGTTTCAATGAAGCCTAGCTTAGACAAGTGGTGAACCTTTGCTTCTCTCTATAATTCAATAGAGTTAGCTTGGACAAGTGGTGGAACTTGAAACCAAACCCCCATGTAAAACCTATCATGGTCACTCCAAGTGGTAAGAAAGAATAACCTTTAAGATGTAGCCTTATAGGTTGTACAAGTGGTGGACCTTAACACCCACATATTTTTTAATATAATGACATAGAGTGGAAAAGTGGTGAATCTTGAGACCAAAACACTCAGGCTACTACCAATAATAGCTTGGACAAGTGGTAGACCTTGAATGTAAACCCCTCATCTACGACATATCATGGGTTTAATGTTTTTCGATGGAGCCTAGCATCTTGGAGACATGGTGCAGCTTGCTTCTCGTCATGTTACGATGGAGCCTATCTTGGACAAATGGTGGAGCATCCTTCTCTCCATGTTTCAATGGAGCCTAGCTTGGACAAGTGGTGGACCTTTGCTTCTCTCTCTGTTTCAATAGAGCTAGCTTGGACAAGTGGTGGAGCTTGGAACCAAACCCCCATATAAAACCTATCATGGTCACTCCAAGTGGTAAGAAAGAATAACCTTTAAGATATAGACTTATAGGTTGGACAAGTGGTGGACCTTGAATGTAAACCCCCCATCTACGAAATATGGTGGGTTTAAGGTATTTAGATGGAGCCTAGCATCTTGGAGACATGGTGCACCTTGATTCTCTTCATGTTTCAATGGAGCCTATCTTGAGCAAATGGTGGAGCATCCTTCTCTCCATGTTTCAATGGACCCTAGCTTGGACAAGTGGTGGATGTTTGCTTCTCTCTATGTTTCAATAGAGTTAGCTTGGACAAGTGGTGGATCTTGGAACCAAACCCCAATGTAAAACCTATCATGGTCACTCCAAGTCGTGAGAAAGAATAACCTTTAAGATATAGTCTTATAGGTTGGACAAGTGGTGGACCTTAACACCGAAATGTTCTTAACATAATGACATAGAGGGAAAAAGTGGTGAATCTTTAGACAAAACCACTGATGCTACTAGCGGTAATAGCTTGGAAAAGTGGTGGACCTTGAACGTAAACCCCCCATGTTTCAATAGAGTTAGCTTCGAAAAATGGTGGAGCATCCTTCTCTCCATGTTTCAATGGAGCTTAGCTTGGACAAGTGGTGGACCTTTGCTTCTCTCTATGATTCAATAGAGTTTGCTTGGACAAGTGGTGGACCTTGGAACCAAACCCCCATGTAAAACCTATCATGGTCACTCCAAGTGGTACGAAACAATAACCTTTAAGATGTAGCCTTATAGGTTGGACAAGTGGTGGACCTTAACACCCACATATTCTTAATATAATGACATAGAGTGGAAAAGTGGGGATTCTTGAGACCAAACCACTCAGGCTACTACCAATAATAGCTTGGACAAGTTTTGTACCTTGAATGTAAACCCCTCATCTACGACATATCATGGGTTTAATGTTTTTCGTTGGAGCCTACCATTTTGGAGACATGGTGCAGCTTGCTTCTCGTCATGTTTCAATGGAGCCTATCTTGGACAAATGGTGGAGCATGCTTCTCTCCATGTTTCAATGGAGCCTAGCTTTAACAAGTGGTGGACCTTTGATCCTCTCTCTGTTTCAGTAGAGTTAGCTTGGACAAGTGGTGGAGCTTGGAACCAAACCCCCATATAAAACCTATCATGGTCACTCCAAGTGGTAAGTAAGAATAACCATGAAGATATAAACTTATAGGTTAGACAAGTGGTGGACCTTAACACCCACATATTCTTAATATAATGACATAGAGTGGAAAAGTGGTGAATCTTGAGACAAAACCACTCATGCTACTAGCGATAATAGCTTGGACAAGTGGTGGCCCTTGAATGTAAACCCCCCATGTACAAAATATCCTGGGTTTAAGGTATTTCGATGAAGCCTAGCATCTTGGAGACATGGTGCAGCTTGCGTCTCTTCATGTTTCGATGGAGCCTATCTTCCACCAATGGGGGATCATCCTTCTCTAGATGTCTCAATGGAGCCTAGCTTGGACAAGTGGTGGACCTTTGCTTCTCTCTATGTTTCCATAGAGTTAGCTTGGACAAGTGGTGGACCTTGGAAACAAACCCCCATGTAAAACATATCATGGTCATTCCAGGTGGTGATAAATAATACCCTTTAAGATCTAGCCTTATAGATTGGACAAGTGGTCGACCTTAAAACCTAGATCTTCTTAATATAACAACATAGAGTGGAAAAGTGGTGAATCTTGAGACCAAACCACTCATGCTACTAAGGATAATATGTTGGACAAGTGGTGGACCTTGAATGTACACCCCTATGTACGAAATATCATGGGTTTAAGGTATTTCAATGGGGCGTAGCATCTTGGCGACATGGTGCAGGTTGCTTCTCTTCATGTTTCAATGGAGCCTATCTTTGACAAATGGTGGAGCATCCTTCTCTCCATGTTTCAATGGAGCCTATCTTGGACAAGTGGTGGACCTTTGCTTCTGTCTATGTTTCAATAGATTTAGCTTGGACAAGTGGTGGGCCTTGTAACCAAACTCCCATGTAAAACCTATCATGGTAACTCCAAGTGGTGAGAAAGAATAAAGTTTAAGATATAGCTTTATAGGTTGGACAAGTGGTGGACCTTAGCACCCAGATACTCTTAATATAATGACATAGAGTGGAAAAGTGGTGAATCTTGATACCAAACCACTCATGCTACTAGAGATAATAGGTTGCACAAGTGGTGGACCTTGAATGTAAACCCCCCATGTACGAAATATCATGGGTTTAAGGTATTTCAATGGAGATTAGCATCTTGGAGACATGGTGTAGCTTGCTTCTCTTCATGTTTCAATGGAGCGTATCTTGGAGCATCCTCCTCCATGTTTCAATGGACCCTAGCTTGGACAAGTAGTGGACCTTTGCTTCTCTCTATGTTTCAATAGAGTTTTCTTGGACAAGTGGTGGACCTTGGAACCAAACCCCCATGTAAAACCTATCATAGTCACTCCAAGTGGTGAGAAAGAATAACCCTTAAGATATAGACTTATAGGTTGGACAAGTGGTGGACCTTAACACCCACATATTCTTAATATAATGACATAGAGTGGAAAAGTGGTGAATCTTGAGACAAAGGCACTCATGCTACTAGCGATAATAGCTTGGACAAGTATCGGCCCTTGAATGTAAACCCCCCATGTACAAAATATCCTGGGTTGAAGGTATTTCGATGAAGCCTAGCATCTTGGAGACATGGTGCAGCTTGCTTCTCTTCATTTTTCGATAGACCCTATCTTGGACAAATGGTGGAGCATCCTTCTCTCCATGTTTCAATGGACCCTAGCTTGGACAAGTGGTGGACCTTTTCTTCTCTCTATGATTCAATAGAGTTTGCTTGGACAAGTGGTGGACCTTGGAACTCAAACCCCCACAAGTGGTGAGAAAGAATAACCTTTAAAATATAGCCTTATAGGTTGGACAAGTGGTGGAGCTTAACACCCAAATATTCTTAATATAATGACATAGAGTAAAAAAGTGGTGAATTTTGATACAAAACCACTCATGCTACTAGCGATAATAGCTTGGACAAGTGGTGGAACTTGAACGTAAAATCCCCATGTTTCAATAGACATAGCTTCGACAAATGGTGGAGCATCATTCTCTCCATCTTTCAATGGAGCCTAGCTTGGACAAGTAGTGGAACTTTGTTTCTCTCTATGTTTCAATAGAGTTAATTTGGACAAGTGGTGGACCTTGGAACCAAACCCCCATGTAAAACCTATCATGTTCACTCCAAGTGGTGAGAAAGAATAACCTTAATGATATATCCTTATAGGTTGGACAAGTGGTGGACCTTAACACCCAGATATTCTTAATATAATGGCATAGTGTGGAAAAGTGGTGAATCTTGAGAGCAAACTACTCATGCTACTAGCGATAATAGGTTGGACAAGTGGTGGACCTTGAATGTAACCCCCCATCTACGAAATATCGTGGGTTTAAGGTATTTAGATGGAGCCTAGCAGCTTGGAGACATGGTGCACCTTGCTTCTCTTCATGTTTCAATGGAGCCTATCTTGGACAAATGGTGGAGCATCCTTCTCTCCATGTTTCAATGGACCCTAGCTTGCACAAGTGGTGGACCTTTCCTTCTCTCTATGTTTCAATAGAGTTAGCTTGGACAAGTGGTGGACCTTGGAACCAAACCCCAATGTAAAAACTATCATGGTCACTCCAAGTCGTGAGAAAGAATAATCTTTAAGATATAGCCTTATAGGTTGGACAAGTGGTGGACCTTAACACCCAGATATCCTTAATATAATGACATAGAGTGATAAAGTAGTGAATCTTGAGACAAAACCACTCATGCTACTTACATAATAGCTTGGACAAGTGGTGGACCTTGAACTTAAACCCCCCATGTGTCAATAGAGTTAGCTTCGAGAAATGATGGAGCATCCTTCTCTCCATGTTTCAATGGAGCCTAGCTTAGACAAGTGGTGGCCCTTTGCTTCTCTCTATAATTCAATAGAGTTAGCTTGGACAAGTGGTGGAACTTGAAACCAAACCCCCATGTAAAACCTATCATGGTCACTCCAAGTGGTAAGAAAGAATAACCTTTAAGATGTAGCCTTATAGGTTGTACAAGTGGTGGACCTTAACACCCACATATTCTTAATATAATGACATAGAGTGGAAAAGTGGTGAATCTTGAGACCAAACCACTCAGGCTACTACCAATAATAGCTTGGAAAAGTGTTGGACCTTGAATGTAAACCCCTCATCTACGACATATCATAGGTTTAATGTTTTTCGATGGAGGCTCGCATCTTGGAGACATGGTGCAGCTTGCTTCTCGTCATGTTTCAATGGAGCCTATCTTGGACAAATGGTGGAGCATCCTTCTCTCCATGTTTCAATGGAGCCTAGCTTGGACAAGTGGTGGACCTTTGCTTCTCTCTCTGTTTCAATAGAGTTAGCTTGGACAAGTGGTGGAGCTTGGAACCAAACCCCCATATAAAACCTATCATGGTCACTCCAAGTGGTAAGAAAGAATAACCTTTAAGATATAGACTTATAGGTTGTACAAGTGGTGGACCCCCCATCTATGAATATGGTGGGTTTAAGGTATCTAGAAATCTTGGAGACATGTGCACCTTGCTTCTCGTCATGTTACGATGGAGCCTATCTTGGACAAATGGTGGAGCATTCTCTCATCTCTCCATGGTTTCTCCAAATGGAGCCTAGCTTGGACAAGTGGTGGACCTTTGCTTCTCTCTCTGTTTCAATAGAGCTAGCTTGGACAAGTGGTGGATCTTGGAACCAAACCCCCATATAAAACCTATCATGGTCACTCCAAGTGGTAAGAAAGAATAACCTTTAAGATATAGACTTATAGGTTGGACAAGTGGTGGACCTTGAATGTAAACCCCCCATCTACGAAATATGGTGGGTTTAAGGTATTTAGATGGAGCCTAGCATCTTGGAGACATGGTGCACCTTGATTCTCTTCATGTTTCAATGGAGCCTATCTTGAGCAAATTGTGGAGCATCCTTCTCTCCATGTTTCAATGGACCCTAGCTTGGACAAGTGGTGGATGTTTGCTTCTCTCTATGTTTCAATAGAGTTAGCTTGGACAAGTGGTGGATCTTGGAACCAAACCCCAATGTAAAACCTATCATGGTCACTCCAAGTCGTGAGAAAGAATAACCTTTAAGATATAGTCTTATAGGTTGGACAAGTGGTGGACCCTAACACCGAAATGTTCTTAACATAATGACATAGAGTGAAAAAGTGGTGAATCTTTAGACAAAACCACTGATGCTACTAGCGGTAATAGCTTGGAAAAGTGGTGGACCTTGAACGTAAACCCCCCATGTTTCAATAGAGTTAGCTTCGAAAAATGGTGGAGCATCCTTCTCTCCATGTTTCAATGGAGCCTAGCTTGGACAAGTGGTGGACCTTTGCTTCTCTCTATGATTCAATAGAGTTAGCTTGGAAAAGTGGTGGACCTTGGAACCAAACCCCCATGTAAAACCTATCATGGTCACTCCAAGTGGTACGAAAGAATAACCTTTAAGATGTAGCCTTATAGGTTGGACAAGTGGTGGACCTTAACACCCATATATTCCTAATATAATGACATAGAGTGGAAAGGTGGTGAATCTTGAGACCAAACCACTCAGGCTACTACCAATAATAGCTTGGACAAGTTTTGGACCTTGAATGTAAACCCCTCATCTACGACATATCATGGGTTTAATGTTTTTCGCTGGAGCCTAGCATCTTGGAGACGTGGTGCAGCTTGCTTCTCGTCATGTTTCAATGGAGCCTATCTTGGACAAATGGTGAAGCATCCTTCTGTCCATGTTTCAATGGAGCCTAGCTTGGACAAGTGGTGGACCTTTGATCCTCTCTCTGTTTCAATAGAGTTAGCTTGGACAAGTGGTGGAGCTTGGAACCAAACCCCCATATAAAACCTATCATGGTCACTCCAAGTGGTAAGAAAGAATAACCTTTAAGATATAAACTTATAGGTTGGACAAGTAGTGGACCTTAACACCCACATATTCTTAATATAATGACATAGAGTGGAAAAGTGGTGTATCTTGAGACAAACCCACTCATGCTACTAGCGATAATAGCTTGGACAAGTGGTGGCCCTTGAATGTAAACCCCCCATGTACAAAATATCCTGGGTTTAAGGTATTTCAAAGAAGCCTAGCATCTTGGATTCAAGCTTGTTGATGTTTTTGGTGATGGCTCCTTGGTTGCACAAGAAGGAATACAGGAGAAAAAAGAAGTTATATGCTTAATTGATAGTGTGGAGGAGGCAAAAAACGTGGAGACCATGCTGCTAGACTTTGCTAAGTCTCATGAAGATATAGAAAAATGGGCTGGTCTTCAACAATCCACTTCGCAATCAGATGACATTGTGCCTCTTACAGAGGAGTGCTCTTCACAAAGAGAAGAAGAAGAACAACGACAACATCCTCTGTCAATGGAGGACTTTTTGGAAATGGAGACACGTATGTTTTGAGTTTCTTGTGCATGTTAGTGTTTCTTGTTACTGATTTGATACTCTTAATGTTAGATTTTGCTTTATATAGTATTGATTGAGTTTGTATTTTTTATCTCAAGCATTCAAGGTTTGAATGTAAATAATAAATTACTTGAGTTTTTGAATGGTGGATCTTTAGACTAAAACTATAACATTTAATACTCACAAAGACTTAATTACTTAAGAGCTTGAACTCAATAAGTTTTGGACCTTTTATTAATACCCCCTTGATATGATACATTAGATCGTAGCATGGTTAAATGGTGATGCTTCATAAATTGAACCTAGCTTAGACAGGTGTTGGAGCCTAAATTTAAACTAACCTTGCTAGAAGGGAGCTTATGTTTGGACTTTGAGAACTAGCATAAGTAATCAATTAGAGCATAGATTAGACATGTGGTGGTGGCCTTAGAGACCAAAATCTTAATGAGCTTGGAAAGGTATTTAAGTATTGCAATTTACTTAGTTTTAGTACTCACTAAAGGCATAGCTTGACAAAAGGTGGACCTTACATGGATCCTAATTTCAAGAGGTGTGGTAGACCTTCAAACCAAGATCATATAGCTTGGACATGTGGTGGACCTTGCATGGAGACTAGTTTAGACAAGTGTGGTACACCTTGTAACCAACACCCATTTGTTATATTAGCTTGGACAAGTGGTGGACCTTGCTTTTATGTTTCAATGGAGCATATTTTGGACAGGTGGTAGACCTTGTTTCTCTCCATGCTTCAATGGAGAGAAACATTAGCTTGGACAAGTGGTGGACCTTGCTTTTATGTTTTAAAGGAGCATATTTCGGACAAGTGGTAGACATTGTTTCTCTCCATGGTTCAATGGAACCCACCTTAGACAAGTGAAGTACCTTGAAACCAAACCCCCATAATACAACCTACTAAATAGGTTGGAAAATTGGTGGTATATGAAACCATCCATGGTAGAGCATAGTATAGGTGAAAACGTAGTGGTCCTTATATCAATTACCCATGCATAGCTTGGACAAGTGGTGGACCTTGATTCTCTCTATGTTTCAATGGATCCTATCTTGGACTATAGATATATCTTACTTATTTCCATGCTTCAATGGATTGTAGCTTGGATAAGGAGTGGACCTTCAAACAAAACTCCACAGCATAGCATATATTAACAATTCATGGGTTTTATAGAGATTTTCTTGCCTATTTTGGAGAGTTGGTACACCTTTATTCTCCATGCTTCAATGGATCTGAGGTTGGACAAGCGGAGCTGGAGAAGTGGTCAACCTTAAAATGAAACCTCCCATGCTACAACCCATCATAGATCGTATATGTAGTGGACCTTGAAACTCTTTTATGTCCCTAGCTTAGAGAAGCATTGCACTCTTTATTATCTCCATACATGAAGGCAAGGTTGGACAAGTGGTGGACCTTCAAACCAGAATCTCTATGCAATAATAGGCAAGTGGTGGAGCTTGTTTTCTCCATGTTCCAATGGATCCTAGCTTAGACAAACAATGGAGCTTGCTTCTCTCCATGTTTCAATGGATCCTAGCTTAGAAAAGTGGTGGAGCTTTGATTCTCTCCATGTTCCAATGGACCATAGCTTAGACAAGTGGTAGACCGTGAAAAAACCCCCCGTATACAACATATTATGGAGTTTTGATGTTTCAATGACACCTAGCTTGGAAAAATGGTAGAGCTTGCTTCTCTTTATGTTTCAATGGATCCAATCTTAGCCAAGTGGTGGACCTTGAAACAAGAATCCCCCCCCCCCATGTACAACGTATTATGGGTTTTGAAAGCACTGGGAGAAAATAATAGCTTTGATAAGTGGTGGACCTTGCTTCTCTCCATGCTTCAATGGAGCCGAGGTTGGACACATGTTGGAGAGAAGATGGTTGCCCATGAAATAAGACCATGCATGCTATAATCAATCATATGTTGTACACATGGTGGACCTTGCAATTGTTTTATATGCCTAACTTGGACAAGTGGAGGACCCTTGATTACCTCCAGATATCAACAACAAGACAAGTTTGGACAAGTGTAGTACCACCAAACCAGAATCTCTATGCTACAATAGAGTATAGGTAGGACACGCAGTGAACCTTGATATCAAACCATCCATGCTACTAGAGATGATAGGTTTCACATGTGGTGGAACCTTGTATCAATGTTCTATGTGTAGTTTTTGACTAGTGATAGACCTTGAAACTAATCCCTCTAGGCTACAAGAAAAAAGAGATGGATGAGGAGGCTAGACTACTTTTAATGCATCAATGCATCCCATGTTACCACATATACTATAGGGTTCTTGGATAAGTGTTGGATATTGTGTCAATGCTCCATGTCTAGCTTGGACAAGTGGTGGACCTTGGTTCTCTCTATGCTTCAAATGGGCAATAGATTGGAGACACAGTGGCCTTTTTTTTCCAATGATTTTATTTTTTGGAAACCTTGGAGGCACCATGTAAGAGGCACTCTAAGTCTTCCATACAATAGACCTATTGGACTATAAAATAATGATATCTTTCTTTGATATTGTCATTATTTTATGCATAATATTTTCTTCTTTTTGCAGACACAAAGGAGTTAAGTGATATAAAAACTAGATGTATTTCACACTATGATTGGCATGAAGATCCTTTTGGGACACCAAATTTTCCTATTCCCAAAGATGTAATTTTCCATATTAACGGTGTGGATTTTGAAGTGCGACTTTCATGTATTGAAGGAGCTGATTATGGGCTATTTGTGCATACTACCCTGGAAAGTGGTTTGACTATTCTAAACTATGGAGGGCATAAGTATAGATTTCAAGACTGGAAAAAGATATGCAAAATTTTCCAAGAGCTTATAAATATTCTCTTCTAGAGGATCCAAACATAGAAGAAGAGGAAGATCAATCATACATTATTGGTTGTGTAGAAGAAGGAAACGTGTCGGGCTATATAAATAGTTCTCACAGTACAAATGTCTGTCCCAACGTACGCTATACATTTGATCCAAATTTGCCACCTTGGCATAAATGCACCTCTTCACACATCAAGTCAGAAGAATATGGCCATGTATGCATTGAGACTATTTGTCAAGTTGAAGCAGGAGAAGAGTTGTTTGCTGACTATAACTTTACTTGACATTGTAAAGTATTGTACATGGATGGAAATCTCAAGTACATGCATCATTTTCATTTTTCATGGATGAAATCTCAAGTGAATATAACATTTGATTATTGTTTAGTTTATGCTCAACGAGAATCTAAAGTGCTCTTATGCTTTGTGTGTTGTCTAACTTATTTGACTACCTTGGCCATAGAATCTTGATTCTACTCTAGATTTGTGATAAATCTTACCAAAATTTAATCAATGTCTAGGTTGGACAAGTGGTGGGGCTTCAAACATTACTGTCTTAAACAAGTGGAGTTATCTTACTTGAATAAGTGGTGGCCTTTGAATCCAAATCTAAGCCAAATCTCTAATTGTTTGCTTGTAGTCTAGGTTGGACATTTGGTGGACCTTGTATCCATGTTTCCTCAACAAGGGTGGCTTTTAGTTTTCACTTTAAGTACTCATCTTTAATAAAGTGTAGGATGGAAAATGTTGAGTTAGTAGATTGTATTTTAGACAAGTGGTGTTTGGTGTACGAATGCTGAAAATGGTTGCAAGGATTCTAACAACGACTTTACCTTAAATAAATTTCTTACTAGGAGTTCTACATATAAATATGGTGAATAAAATTCTAGTGGTTTTGAGATACCATTTGTGTGTGTGTTTTCTTAGATTCACAAACTGGGATGGATAATGCTCCTATGGTTCAGTCAACAACTATAGAATCCATAGATTCTATGGTTTCTAAAGTGCCCAAGATGGATGATATTTCTATACTAGAGTCTAGTGTTGTGCAACTTGATCAAGCTTCCAATAATGAGAACCAAGAAATCGATGCTTCAAAAATGCAACATACATCAAAAGAGACTGAAAAGTTCACTCACGAGCTATTGTCAATTGGTACTACGTCATGTAGCGTAGATGTTGAGAAATCCATGCTTACAATTATATTGGATTTAAATGGTCTATTGTTGAAACGTTCCCCTCAACCATCCTCACACCACAACTCAGTGCAAATGGATTCAAAAAGATATATTATACTCAGGCCACGTTGCATCCAATTCTTGAAGACTATTTTACAGAGGTTTAATGTTGCAATTTGGTCGACAGCTACTAGGAATAATGTGTATCAAATCCTTGCAGCACTAAACAACTTAGCTGAGGATACATTGCCTTTCTTTGCAATTTGGTCGCAAGATGTTTGCTACACCGCTCAAACTCAAAAATTGTTTAGACCAGACAATCCAAACGTTGAGGCAATGTTCAAGCCTCTAGCCAAAATTGCCATGGGGTTTGAATGTGATCCACAAAGAACAGTGCTTATTGATGACTCTCCTTACAAGGGATGTATTTCACCAGCAAAAAATTGCATTTTTCCACCACAATTTGATGCTGAGAAGATGGTTGACAATATGCTCTTGGAGGAGCTACTTCCATACTTGATTTAGCTTGATGAGAGAAGGGATGTGCGTGATTTAATTGCTTCTAATTGTTATGGACAACCTATAGTGACAAATGATAGTGAATACAAACAAATCATGGAGTATTGGAAGCAAAAAAATGATGTTTGGTCAGCTAAGGTGTTCTTTACAAGAAGAATACCACCTGCAAAAGGTGACAGGGATGAAACTATCATTGAAAATGCAAGTGACACAAGCCACCGCAATGAAATGAGAAGAGCCCAAATACAAGAGATCTTAGCAAAGGAGCGTACACCCATTGAAAGCATGAAGGCGTCACAATTGACCACTTTAGCTAGGCAATTGGGTTGTAACACAAAAGGAGTTTTGAAGGCAACCACAGCAAAGGCTTATATAAATAAGGTGAAAACTGAGAACAATCTTCTAAGGCTGGATAGAAAGCAACCCTAAGGTACTAGTGACATGTCATATATTCTTGATACACATACTTGAACACTCATGTGCATGGTATCTAACAAATCTTTCTTTTTATTCCTTCCTGCAGGATCTTACAAAGGATACTACTAGATGGAGCTCAATCAATAGAGATTTTGATATGTTTGCTCAAAATAATGAAGCAGTCACCTACATTTTTTGCTTATCAATTTCTTGAGAGACTTTCTTTTAGTTTGTAATCATCAAATGAAATGAAAAGTATCCTTATTATAAGATTGCTGATCTTTTTCTCGTTCAAAACTTTCAATTGTGATTTATAGTTTTGTCAGCATGAGATTGTGCTTTTTTAGTTTGAAAAAAACTGTCAAAGATCCAAGTCTTTTTGGCTTTACTTAAGTTATTAATTGTGAAAGATCCAAGTCTTTTTGCTTTACTTAAGTTATTGATTGTCTATGTAATAGTCCTTAAAACAATATCGGATGGATTTCTTGCTCCCATGTCTCACATTGGTCTTTAGGTAAGACAAGTGGTGACCTTGAAAGTATGGTCTCATATCTCGATCAAGTGAAGAGACATGAAACTTAAATATCACTACTATGTATCTAGTGTTAAACTCCATCAAGACAAAGATATTAGAGTGCCAAATTGCAGTCTAGTTTAAGTGAAAATCCATTTGAGCTAAGGTAAAACTTATAGCGCCTCATTTTTCTAGGATTCTACCCCATCAAGGAAGTTAGAATCTAGCACAAACCAATTAAGACTCTTTTGGAGCCTAGATAGGACAATTCGTGGAACTTAAGAGACTTATTATTGAGTTAGAGTCTAGTTTAGATAAGCAAAAGATCTTCAAACCAGCACTTGACTTTCTTACTATTCAATATTCAAAGTCCCTTGGGGCTAACAAATTACATACCTACTTGTAACCTAACTAATGAGTAATTATATAGATCTAAGCAAGTATATATAATGAGTCTTCAAACTAATAAACCAAGGGAAGAGAGTAGCAAGGTCCACTACTTGTCCAAGCTCAGCTCTAGACAACATAGAAAGACGCTAGTTCTACCAATTGTCTAATTATAGGCATGGAGAAATGATAGAAGGTTGAACACTTGTCCAACCTATCATCTCTAGTAAGATGGGAGGTTTGGCCTTAAGATTCACCATGTAACCAACCTATACATCATTGTATTATGAAGAGTAGAAAAGCAAAGCTCCACCACTTGTCCAAGCTAGTTCTAAAATCCACATGGAGATAAGCAAGCTCCACCATTTGTCAAATCTCTCTTCCATTAAAACATGAAAAAACTCAGCTATGTTGTACAGGGGGGACTTTTTTCCAAGGTCCACCACTTGTCCAAGCTAGGATCCATTAAAACATGAAAATAAACAAAGCTCCACCACTCGTCCAACCTTTATAGTTGCAAAGTGTATGGGTTGTCTAAACTAGGTATGGGAAAATAATTGAAGGTCCACCACTTGAAACATGGAGCGAAGCAAGCTCCACCATGTCTCCAATATGCTAGACTCCATTGAAACACCCTAAACCCATGATATTTTGTACATAGGGGATGTACATTCAAGATCCACCATTTGTCCAACCTAGTATCCCTAGTAGCTTGATAGCTTTGGTCTCAAGATTCACCACTTGTCCACTCTATGTCATTGTATTAAAAAGGATTGGGTGTTAAGGTCCACCACTTGTCCAACCTATAAGGTTATATTTTAAATGGTTTTTTTTCTCACAACTTGAACTACCCATGATATGTTTTACATGGGAGTTTTGTTTCAATGTCCACCATTTGTCCAAGCTAGCTCTATTGAAACATAGAGAGAACCAAAGATCCACCACTTGTCCAAGCTAAGCTATATTGAAACATGGAGAGAAGGATGCTCCACCATTTCTCCAAGATAGGCTTCATTGAAACATGGAGAGAAGAAAGCTCCACCATGTCTCCAAGCTAGGATCCATTTAAATGCCCTAAACCCATTTTATTTTGTACATGGGGGGTTTTATTTCAAGGCCCACCACTTGTCTAACCTATTATCCCTAGTAGCACGAGTGGTTTGGTCTCAATATACACCACTTGTACACTCTATGTCATTATATTGGGAAGAACTATGTATTAAGGTCCACCACTTGTCCAACCTATAAGGTTATATCTTAAATGGTATCCTTTCTCACCACTTGAAATACCCATGATATGTTTTACATGGCGGTTTCATTCCAAGGTCCACCACTTGTCCAAGCTAACTCTATTCAAACATAGAGAGAAGCAAAGGTCCACCACTTGTCCAAGCTAACTCTATTCAAACATAGAGAGAAGCAAAGGCTCACCACTTGTCAAAGCTAGGCTCCATTGAAGCATTGAGAGAAGTAACCTCCATCATTTTTCCAAGAGAGGTGCCATTCAAACATGGAAAGAATCAAGATCTACCATGTCTCCAAGATTCTAGGCTCCATTGAAACACCCTAAAACCATGATATTTTGTACATGGGGTGTTTACATTCAAGGTCTACCACTTCTCTAACGTATTATACCTAGTAGCATGAGTGGTTTGGTCTTAAGATTCACCACTTATCCACTCTATGTCATTATATTAAGAATAACTGGGTGTTAAGGTCCACCACTTGTCCAACCTATAAGGGTATATCTTAAATGGTATCCTTCACCACTTGTCAAGGTCCATCACCACTTTTCCAACCTGTAAGGTTATATCTTGAATGATATTTTTCCTTATCACTTGTAATGTCCATGCTATGTTTTACAAAGGGGTTTTGTTCTAAGACCCACCACTTGTCCAAGCTAACTCTATTGAAACATAGAGAGAAGCAAAGGTCCACCACTTGTCCAAGGTAGGCTCCATTGAAACATGGAGAGAAGGATGATCCACCATTTCTCCAAGATAGGTTCCATTGCACAATTGAGAGAAGCAATCTCCACCATGTCTCCAAGCTAGGCTCTATTGAAATACCCTAAACCCATAATTTTGTACATGAGGGGTTTACATTCAAGGTCCACCACTTGTCCAACCTATTATCCCTAGTAGCACGAGTGGTTTGGTCTCAAGATTCACCACTTGTACACTCTATGTCATTATATTAAGAAGAACTATGTGTTAAGGTCCACCACTTGTCCAACCTATAAGGTTATATTTTAAATGGTATCCTTTCTCACATCTTCAAATGCCCATGATATGTTTTACATGGGGGTTTCATTCCAAGGTCCACCACTTGTCCAAGCTAACTCTATTAAAACATATAGAGAAAGAAAGCTCCACCACTTGTCCAAGCTAGGCTCATTGAAACATGGAGAGAAGGAATCTCCACTGTTTCTCCTAGATAGGCTCCATTGAAACATGGAGAGAAATAAGCTCCACCATGTCTCCAAGTTGCTAGGCTCCATTGAAATACCCAATACCCATAATATTTTGTACATGGGGGATTTACATTCAAGGTTCACCACTTGTCCAACCTATTATCCCTAGTAGGTGTGGTCTCATGATTCACCACTTGTCCACTCTATGTCATTATATTAAGAGGAATTGGGTGTTAAGGTCCACTACTTGTCCAACCTATAATGTTATAGCTTGAATGGTATTTTTTCTCACCACTTGTCCAAGCTAAATCTATTGAAACATAGAGAGAAACATCCAAGGTCCACCACTTGTCCAAGCTAAATCTATTGAAACATAGAGAGAAACAAAGGTCCACCACTTTTCCAAGCTAGGCTGCATTGAAACATGGACCTTAATACCAAATTATTTCTAGTAGCATGAGTGATATTTTGTACATGGGGGGTTTACATTCAAGGTCCACCACTTGTCAAACTTATTTCCCTAGTAGGTTTGGTCCCAAGTTCACCACTTATCCACTCTATGTCATTATACTAAGAATAATTGGGTGTTAAGGTCCACCACTTGTCCAACCTATAAGGTTATATATTAAATGGTATTTTTTCTCACCACTTGTAATGCCCATGATATGTTTTACATGGGGGTTTTGTTCCAAGGTCCACCACTTTTCCAAGATAACTCTATTCAAACATAGAGAGAAATAAAGGTCCACCACTTGTCCAAGCTAGGCTCCATTGAAACATGGAGAGAATGATGCTCCACCATTTATCCAAGATAGGCTTCATTGAAACATGGAGAGAAGCAAGCTTTACCATGTTTCCAAGCTAGGCTCCATTGAAACACTCTAGGGGGTTTTATTTCAAGGCCCACCACTTGTTTAACCTATTATCCCTGTACATTATATTGGTTTGGTTTAAAGATTCACCACTTGTACACTCTATGTCATTATATTGTGTTAAGGTCCACCACTTGTCCAACCTATAAGGTTATATCTTAAATGGTATCCTTTCTCGCCACTTGAAATGCCCATGATATGTTTTACATGGGAGTTTCATTCCAAGATCCACCACTTGTCCAAGCTAACCATATTTAAACATAGAGAGAAACAAAGGTCCACGACTTGTCCAAGATAGGTTCCATTGAAACATGGAGAGAAGGAACCTCCACCATTTCTCCTAGATAGGCTCCATTAAAACATGGACATAAGTAAGTTCCACCATGTCTCCTATATGCTAGGCTCCATTGAAATATGCAAAACCCATGATATTTTGTACATGGGTGATTTACATTCAAGGTCAACCATTTGTCCACCCTATTATCCCTAGTAGGTTTGGTCTCACAATTCACCACTTTTCCACTCTATGTCATTATAATAAGAGGAATTGGGTGCTAAGGTCCACCACTTGTCCAGCCTATAAGGTTATACCTTGAATGGTATTTTTTCTCACCACTTGTAATGCCCATGACATGCTTTACATGGGGGTTTTGTTCCAAGGTTCACCACTTGTCCAAGCTAATTCTATTGAAACATAGAGAGAAACAAAGGTCCACCACTTTTCCAAGCTAGGCTCCATTGAAACATGGACCTTAATACCAAATTATTCCTAGTAGCATGAGTGATATTTTGTACATGGGGGGTTTGCATTCAAGGTCCACCACTTGTCCAACCTACTTTTCCTAGTAGGTTTGGTCGCAAGATTCACCACTTGTCCACTCTATGTCATTATATTAATAATAATTGGGTGTTAAGGTCCACCACTTGTCCAACCTATAAGGTTATATATTGAATGGTATTTTTTCTCACCACTTGTAATGTCCATGATATGTTTTACATGGGGATTTTGTTCCAAGGTCCACCACTTGTCCAAGCTAAATCTGTTCAAACATAGAGAGAAACAAACGTCCACCACTTGTCCAAGCTAGGCTCCATTGAAACATGGAGAGAATGATGCTCCACCATTTATCCAAGATAGACTCCATTGAAACATGGAGAGAAGTAAGCTCCACCATGTCTCGAAGATGCTAGAGTCGATTGAAATACCCAAAACCCCTGATACTTTGTACATGGGGGGTTTACATTCAAGGTCCACCACTTGTCCAACCTATTATCCCTAGTATCATGAGTGGTTTGGTCTCAGGATTCACCACTTGTCCACTCTATATCATTATATTAAGAAAAATTGGGTTTCCATATCTAAATGGATCTTTGCTTGGATAAGTGGTAGACCTTGAGACCTAAATACCCATTCTACACTAGAGCATTGGTAAAGCCTTATGCACTTCAAGCATACCTTTAACAACAAGTAGTAGTTATTAGTTGACTTAATTCTAGTTGACCTCCATGGTATTGAGACTAAGAGAGAGTGTAGCATAAAAAAGAGTCAGGATTTTAATTTGACTTTCTTTCTATTAATGAGTAGATCATAGATGGATTTTGGCATCTAATAAAACCTTAGGGTAGACAATGTAAAACTCATGTCTATTGTTGTGTTTGCATTAAGTGTTCTTGTTCTTTAATTTCAGAACCATTACAAAAAAATGGATTGGCTATATGTTGGCATAAATTGAAGAAAACTATTGAATTACCCATCCAACCTCCTCCAAGACCTTGTCCAAGGAATGAATCACCTCCTTATCACCTACCACTTTCTTTCAAGGACATCAAAAGAGTACTTATCTTGGATCTAGAGGGGTTACTTCTCAAGACAATTGAAATGAAACATGGAGATTCTATGCCATCTTGGGCTCAACACATGCGACTTGTGGAGGATAAAGATGAAGTTTATCATGTGGTGCGACCAGACGCACAAAGTTTTTTGGATTTTTGTGCTGAATACTTTGAGCTATGAATATGGAGTTGCTATAAGTTAACAAGGGTGCAACACATCACACAAAAATGTTTTCCTGAGCAGTATACCAAGTTCAAGGTGTTTATGAGTAACAAAAATTGCCAAAATCCAAATATTATGTTAGGATTTACAAGGGTTTATCACAAAAATTTGAGTGATATTTGGAAGATATTTGAGGATTTGGATGCAAACAATACCTTAATTTTTTATGACACTCCATATAGGGTGATGTGGAACATGCCAGGGACATATCTTATATTTCCAAAGATGTGGAGGCAAACTTCCGAGCAACTTCAAAACTTCTTGCAGAGAACCATAATTCCATGGTTGGTAGGATGGTTGTATGCAAGAGATAAGAGAGTCTATACATACAACACAATTGTAAATCAGTATAGTGATTCTGAGACAAATTATGTCCTTGGTGTGTACTTGTCAACACGAAAGAATTGAATAAATATGGCCATAAGATGCTTTTTTTATTCTAGTGTGTATCTTTCAACATTTGTTTAATTTGATATAGTCTTTTTTATAAAAAGACAAAGGTGTGTCAATTTTATGAACACTTGAATGGAGTGCACCCTACTCTAAGGGGACTTCAATGTACTATTGGAGTGCATCCTATTGTAAGGGGACTCTGATGTATTGCTAGTGCACCCAAATTTTTGGAGACTCATTTTTTATTTGATTGGGGCCTATGTTGGGTCATATAGTAAAAGAAATTCATTTTTTGTCAATTCATATCGAGGTTGCATTTATTTGTAACTATGACAGAATTGATGTTTGATGTCAAAATAAAACTTGTAAGTATGGATCAGAGAATTCATGGACTTTAAATATGTGAGAGGGATCTTTTTCTTGTGCACAAATGTTTGCTTCAAGAATTTTGTCATTACATACTTTACGTGAAAGAGTTTTAGAACCTAAAAGACTTTGAAAACAAAACTATGGAATCTAAGTGCATGTATTCTTGAATGGCTTGAAAGTTGATGTATGCATGCATGTCGCCTTGATGAAGATTTAGATCTGACAAGATGCAAAGCTAGAATTCTTGGACGTTACCTTTGTCAATTTGGTAATAACATATTTAACTTTCTTTTATTATGGGTGGAAAATATATTATTATGTGCATTTGGAACCTAATTGCTTGACCTTCAAACCAAGATTCCTATGTTATTTTTTCATATACTTTTTTGTAATGAATTAAGATTGTGGATACAAGGTCCACCACTTGTTCAAGCTAGATCTAAGAAAGTATATATACTGAGTCTTCAAACTAGTAAACCAAGGGAAGAGAGAAGCAGGGTACATCACTTGTCCAAGCTTATCTCTAGACAACATAGAGAGATGTTAGGTCTACTAATTGTCTAATATAGTCATGGAGAAATGATAGAAGGTTGATCCACTTGTCCAACCTATCATCTCTAGTAAAATGGGAGGTTTGGCCTTAAGATTCACCATGTAACCAACGTATACTTCATTGTATTATGAAGAGTAGAAAAGCAAAGCTCCACCACTTGTCTAAGGTAGTTCCAAAATCAACATGGAGAGAAGCAAGATTCACCATTTGTCCAAGATAGGTTCCATTAAAACATGGAAAACCTCATATATGTTGTACATGGAAGCTTTTTTCCAAGGTCCACCACTTGTCCAAGCTAGGATCCATTAAAACATGGATAGAAACAAGGCTCCACAACTCGTCCAACCTTTATAGCTGCAAAGTGTACCGGTAGTCTAAACTAGGCATGGGAAAATAATAGAAGGTCCACCACTTATCCAATATATTATCTCTAATAGCATGGGAGGTTTGGTCTCAAGATTTAGGAATTGGCTAACCTGTATTTCATTGTATTATGATGAATTTGGTTTTAAAGTCAACTACTTATCCAAGCTATAAGTTTATATCTTGAATGGTATTCCTTCCCATCACTTAGAAAACCAATGATATGTTGTACATGGGGGGGTTTGTTACAAGGTCCACCACTTGTCCAAGCTAGTTTCATTGAAACATGGATGAAGACAAGCTCCACCATTTGTTAAATCTAGACTCCATTGAAATCTAGAAAATCCATTCTATGTTGTACATGGGGTTTTTGTTTTAAGGTCCAACACTTGTCCAAGCTAAGATCCATTGAAACATGGAGTAGAGAAACACTCCACCACTTGTCCAAGATAGGAAACATTGATAGTAGTTGGCTTAGTTTGAAGATCCACCACGTGTCTAAGCTAACTCTATTGAAACATAGAGAGAAGCAAAGGTCCACCAACTGTTCAAGCTAGGCTCCATCGAAACATGGACAGAAGCAAGCTCCACCATTTATCCAAGATAGGCTCCATTGAAACATGGAGAGAATCAAAGGTCCACCATTTCTCCAAGCCAAGCTCCATTTGTCCAACCTATAAAGTTATATCTTAAATGGTAATCTTTCTAATCACTTGGAATACCCATGATATGTTTTACATGGGGATTTTGTTCCAAGATCACCACTTGTCCAAGCTAACTCTATTGAAACATAGAGAGAAGCAAAGGTCCACCACTTGTCCAAGCTAGTCTCCATTGAAACAAGGAGAGAAGAAAGCTCCATCATTTCTCCAAGATAGGCTAGCATGGATAAGTGCACCTTGAAACCAACCTTCCTATGAGGCAATAGAGCATATGCTACATATTTTATGTATGCCCCATGCCTCAAATTAAGAAGTTATAAATTAGAAGTGGACCTTGCTTGAATGTCACATGCACTAAATTAAGGAAAAATAGCCAAGTGGATTGTATTCCTCAATGGATCCTTGCTTTCACAAGTTGTGAACCTTGAGTCACTTTTACATTAACTTGGACAAGTGGTGGACCTAGAAACCAAGCTCTCCATGTTGAGATAAGTTGTAGGTATGACAGTAGGACATAGACAACGATAATGGATGCAATATACTCGTCTCCTAATAATCCAATTGATTGAAACCATGGTACTTTAGTTGTTTTCATTGTGTATTGTATGTGCATAAAGTGGAATGAGACCTTAAGAAAACTCAAATTTTTGACAAAATCTCTATATTTTGTACATGATATATTGAAAGTTGTCCAACCTGGGAATTGGGATTTTCCCACTTTACCTAATATGGTCTTCTGACATCATTGGCGACACAGTTGAGGAACTTGGAAAAGAAAATGTTGTCCAAGTAATCATGGACAATGCCAAAAATTGCAGGGCTGCGGGTAGGATACTTGAAAGTCGCTTCTCTCACCTATATAGTGATGGTTGCAGTACACACAGCTTGAACTTGGTATTGCAAGATTGGTACAAGAGGGAGGACACAGAGTGGTTCAAATGGATAGTATACAATGCTCACTTAATAGTCAAGTTTGTTTTGAAGCGTTAGAGGGTTCTTGACATGTACCATCAGAGGATGTCTACTATGTTAAAACTGCCGTGCGAAACTAGATTTTGCACCAACTACTATACGGTAGAATCACTAATATAAAATAAGAATACTGTGATGGAGACATTTGTTTGTGCCACTTTTTTAGAATGGGAGTCTGTTCAAAGGGAGAAGATAAAAAGCAAAATATGGGTGATCAGAGATCTATTAGCTGATCGCCACTTCTGGGATGATGTGGTGGATGTGCACAATGTCATGATACCAATTATGCTCTCATTACGCCAACTGGATTTTGCCTTGCCTAACATAGGTAAGGTGTGGATGGCTTGGTGGACTGTTCAAGAAAGCCTTGCAAATCTAGAGGAGCCCCAGGAGCCAATTGTGAAGCCTTGGAAGACACCATTCACTCAAAAGAGGAGAGAAATTTTGAGAAAGTATGTGCATGGTCGATGGGTTGGAGCACATAGTCCACTACACAGCGTAGCTTTCTTATTGGATCCAGAGTATTGGGCAATGGAAATAGACAAACTTGATGAGGAGGTGCTGGAAGACTTTTATGATGTGATAGGTAGGTTTTATGATGATCCTGATGAGCATGCATCAGCTGTTACTGATCTTACAAAGTTTAAACTCAAAGAGGGTAAGTTTGGTACAGAATTTGTGCAAAAACTTGCCACGGAGCAACCAATGTGGAAGTGGTGGATGATGAATGGTGGTAGTGCACCCACCCTTAAACGCCTAGCTGTTAGAATCCTAGCCCAATGTGCATCCAATTCAAGTTCTGAGAAAAACTGGAGTACATATAAATATGTACATTCCACCATCAGAAACCGCCTTCTAAATTCAAGAGCTGAAAAATTGGTGTATATGTACTGCAACCATCGGCTATTGGCAAGAGTGCAAGCTGAGAACTACAAAGAGGAGATGCCGCGTTGGACTTATGATGTAACCAATGATGAGGTGGACGAAGGCAGTGAGCTGCAAGGGGAATCTCATGCAGTAGAAACTACATGTACTTTAGAAGAGATTGAAGAGAATTTGGAAATTGAACCAACTTTGACCTGTCGTAGCAAGCGACGGTGGTTTAATTAATAGATTATCGAATCCATTGAGTGACTTCTGGTTAAGTTCAAAAACTGTTTATCTTATAAGCTTTTTTTAATATTTAGTTTAAGGTTTAGACATTTGCTTAACAATAAACGAAGCCCTTAAAAACCTTTACAAGGCCACAAATCACTATTAAATCTTCATAATATACAAAGCCCTAACAAATCGTTGCATTATCACATATCATAATTGAAGCTGAAGTGAAGACAATTCACAATTCACTAATAAATTCTCGCAAGACAACGAGTAAATGTTTTCAAATGTTACAAAATCTATCCAAGTGATAGTGAAATATTTGTGAGAATATCTTCATTCTCCTGTTCACGCTGACCTTTAAGCTTATTATAGTCTTCAGACATTTTGAACATTGCATACAGATTTTTGGATACCTCAAACTCACATATAGCACAATGAAAGTTATGCATCATGCTTTGCATCAAGCATGATATATGATACATATGTCCGCATGGCAAGCTGAAGTGACCACACCACTCATGAAATAATGATCTACATATGGGGCAAGGACCACCGTGCTCACCAGAAGCTGGAGGGGCCTCAATAGATGTTGGGTGCTCAATCAATGTGGCAGCATTTTTTTTTTTTATAGTCGCCTCTAACTCTTTTACGTGGAGAGATAGCACCTTCACCTCCCTTTGCATGTCTCTATTTAGGGTTTCATCTGTATGAGAGCCTTGCGTAGCTTGTGATGCTTGCCTGAGTTGAGTTTGAAGCTCCTCCTTAACTTGGTGCACTTCCATTGATGCACCTTCTAGTGCCAATGACATCTCTTGCCGTGTGACGGTGATTGCAGTACTGCGAATATCCTCAACCGTCATGTGAGGTGTCCTTGAGCTAAAGTCCACTGCTTCACCCAAGACATATGCATGTATAACATCTTGGCAAACCACAATGGACAATCCATATGATGCATAGGATGACCCATAACATCGAGATATATGTTCTCTCCATTGTCTCGTATGTTTGCATTAATGCATTGTGATAGCTTGAGTCGGCCTTTATTGATGTTGTCATCTGCAACGCCTGGCCATATGGATTTGACCATTTCTCGGTCAATCCTAGTGTTCACCTCTTTCCATTGTGTGCCCACTGGGTTGGCCCGCTGGGAGCAACGAGCAGCAATTCGAGCGGTGTCGTTCACTCCACCGCCTTGACACATGGATCTGAGACGCTCAAAAGCACGCTTAGCCCTTTGATTATCATTATCCATATCCTGATTAAACACTATACTTCAGTTACGGCATACAAACTTAATGATAATCAATTGCTATAAGAGTAACCACCATTTTACGACAATCAATTGATATTAGAATAACCACCATCTTATGACAATCAATTGATATAAGAGTAACCACCATTTTTTAAATCAATGAATGACAATCAGTGACTCCACGTGGCTTATTGCTTGAAACTTAAGAGAAAAAACAAAACTCATAGAAAATTTGTTGTCTATTGAGATATAACAAAGTGTTTTTATTACTCATACATCATCCATGGCGCATAAAACCCAATTTTTAAAAGTGCTTTTATAAGTCACAAGTCTCAGAAAACCCTGCTTCATAAAGTACATCATATATCCATCAAAAAAAGGCTACACTCATTTCAGAGGGAGGGCGTAAGAATCATTCTGGCTGGGCTTCAAATCTTTCTAATTCTTCGTCCAAAAGTGCCAAGGTATTTCTGTCTATGGATTTCTTCCTCACCCAACCTTCCACAACAATCCTAGATATGGCTTGTACCTCCACTGAAACCTTATGTTTGAACCAATCTGTGCTATAGTAGTCAGAGAACTCTCCACAAAACTTACAAAATTTCCATATCACCCATCCTATGGCGTACACATCTATGTCCTTGGTCCATGGGCATAAACTCTTGCCATCTAGTAACTCAGGAGCTCGCCAAGGATGAAGATTTTGCTAGTTTTCATCGGTATTGTTGGTCTTTTGTGTCTCTAAGCCAACACGCAGAGCCAATCCCCAATCAATTATTCCAATACGGGGAGTGAGATCCTTGGTAAAGTCCAACATGATGTTCCATGGATGGAGATCATTGTGGATCACTCCCTCGTCATGTGCGAATCGCAATGCCTTCACCAAGGCATGGATCAACGAGGGAGCATGATTGCACAGGCTCTTGATACGTGTTTTCTTGTCTTCAGAGGGCTGCTCCCATTTAAAGTCTTCAGGGATATTTCCTTTCCCCTCTTGATGCGCTACAAGCGTCGTGAAAGAGCCATGTGGAAGGGGCATTGTCTCCATAAGATCACCTAAAGTTTCCCCATTGAAGTAGGGGAATATCAGAAACCATGGCAACGTTACAGAGTGGGAAATACTCCTCAGAATCCCTCTATGGTTGAGATCTACTCCACTTTCTGATGCAAAGCTTTTCCATTGATGCTTGGCCTATCCTTTGAACTCCTTGGCACAATAAGTATTCGTTGTAGGAAGGAAACTAATCCCTTTGATTTGAACTTGCCACCCTATGCCATAAGCCCCTGACCCAAGTTTCTTGATCTTCTTAATGGACTTATTTGGAATGCCCAAAGTCATACTACATTCAAAATTGTATATACTTCTCTCCAGGTGACTGGCAGAAGTAGTAGAACCCAATGTTCCCTCAATGGCACCCTCCTCAATAAACGGTTCTCCAACTTGGCTGCTCCCCATAACTCTGGTGATAGCCATTCGCATTTTCTTGCTTAGGCCAAACTGTGTGTCTATGTGGGATGCTCACCTTGACCTCTCCTTTTCAACTCTCGATCTCGCATTCCAATGCTCTAGCTTACCCTTGTCTACTTCTTGAGGGCATTCCTCTTTCAAATCAGAGGCCACCTTGGGCAAATTGCCCACCCAACTGCTTAGTAATGAGATTATTGATTCGGTTGTTTTTTCTGGATATAACAACAAAATTTTGCGGGCGATCTCACTGTATAATGATTGCAATCTAGACTCATCTACAACAATCTGCGCTATATCATCTGGATCTAGTGCACTGATGATTGTAATCAACAATTGTCTAATTTTCTTTTTGAACTCTATCATTAAAGTAGTAGAAGGATCCATTTTTCCTGCAATGGTATTACTGCAAACAACACATTGTGAAATATAGCTATGTGCCACTCCATTTGGATCTTTTCTACGTGAAAGAAAAAGTGCAGTATAGACCATAGATCTCGTACGCTTGGGCAGTGACACACCTAATCGCCATTGCAACCATGTGCCAATGCCTCACCGTACAACAAATTACAAACAGATGCTACCGTCAATCTAGCAGCAACACACCTAGTCGCAATTGCAACCATGTGCCGAAGCATGAATGACTGGGAGCAACATAAAACATAGTCACCCTACGCTTTCGCAATGACACACCTAGCCGCAATTGCAACCATGTGCCAGTGCATCCACGCACGGTGACTTCTTTCAAACACATGCTCCTGTCATTCTAGCAGCAACACACCTAGTTGCATTTGCAACCATGTGCCAAAGCATGAACGACTGGGAGCAACATAAAACATAGTCACCCTACGCTTTTTCAATGACACACCTAGCCGCAATTGCAACCATGTGCAAGTGCATCCATGCACGGTGACTTCTTTCAAACAGATGCTACCGTCAATGTAACAACAACACACCTAGTCGCAATTGCAACCATGTGTTGAAGCATGAATGACTGGGAGCAACATAGAACATAGTCATCCTACGCTTTTGCAATGACACACCTAGTTGCAATTGCAACCATGTGCCAGTGCATCCATGCACGATGTCTTCTTTCAAGATTCAAGCATATGAAACATTATGAAATTATTTGAGCACACATTCATGCATTAGATGCTACCATCAATCTAGTAGCAACACACCTAGTCACAATTCCAACCATGTGCCGAAGCATGAATGACGGGAAGCAACATAAAACATAGTCATCTTGCGTTTTTGCAATGACACACCTAGACGCAATTGCAACTATGTGCCAGTGCATCCACGCACGATGACTTCTTTCAAACAGATGCTCATGTCATTCTAGCAGCAACACACCTAGTCGCATTTGCAACCATGTGCCGAAGCATGAATGACTGGGAGGAACATAAAACATAGTCACCCTACGCTTTTGCAATGACACACCTACCGCAATTGCAACCATGTGCCAGGGCATCCATGCACGGTGACTTCTTTCAAACAGATGCTCCTGTCATTCTAGCAGAAACACACCTAGTCGCAATTGCAACCATGTGCCAAAGCATGAATGACTAGGAGCAATATAAAACATAATCATCGTATGCTTTTGCAATGACACACCTAACCGCAATTGCAACCATATGCCAATGCATCCACGTACGATGATTTGATAAAAGAAATTTTATACCTTTAAGTTTTAACGCAAAAAACATCAATAAAATAAGGAAGGGATTAAAAAATTAATGTTGCACTGCTTTGAGAATGTGGAAAGCTGCCAGAAAGTTTGGTGAAGAAGACTTTTCAATGTACCTCTCTTGTGAAAAAGACAAGCACTGGCGTCGTCTTTATATAGCCACGGCGGGCCCAGTGGGCTATTTATTTCGCCCGACGGGCCTCGAGCCAGTCTCCAAGTTTCCTTGCAGGTCAAAAAAGATGAATGTCAATTAACATAATATTTGTTATTTTGCATTTCTATTGTTATTAACCTGAAATTATAGTGTGATCACATCATTTTGAAATCCCTGGCCTCTGGTTGTGGGAAGTATGAGAGAGAGCAAGAAAAACAAATGCAAACGGCTTTGGCAATCACCGTAGTCTTCAATTAATCAATTCAAGATTTCACTACAATGTAATCAATAGCCAAGTCGGGCTGTTAGCAGCACCAACACTTGGATTAACTGGCAATTAGGAGTTTCAGCTCCCTTTATAGAATAACCGGGTCGCGAACGACATTGGGGTTTAATCAGACAATTAATTAATTTTCAGACCGATGACCCTAAAAGAAAATATTGCATGCCGCTTTACCTGCTTCAACTGCCTTCAAGAGCTCTCTGCACTGCTCCTTTTTCTTGCTTAACCTTGTTTTTTCCTTGCTTTTTTAGTCACGGATGCTCGCCTTATGCTCGACAAGAGAGAGAGAGAGAGAGAGAGAGAGAGAGAGAGAGAGAGAGAGAGAGAGAGAGAGAGAGAGAGAGAGAGAGAGAGAGAGAGAGAGAGAGAGAGAGAGAGAGAGAGAGAGAGACTTCATGCTTGCTTAGATCCGAGAACGAGAGAGAAAGCCTTCCTTTCATTATGCTCCCCTCTTTGTTCCTTCTCATGCCACAACCAACACCTCCTTCAAGAAAAACACCTTGCTTCTATGCTGAACTCCAAGAGCAAGAGAGTGCGTTTCTTTCCCTCCTCTTTGGCTCCTTGCTTATGCATGAGAGCGAGAAAAATAGCGGCTTCTTGCTCCCCTCTTCCTCTTGCTTATGCTCAAGAGCGAGAGCCTTCTCTTTCTTCTTCAACATGAAAGAGACCTACTTGCTTTGCTTTGTTCTTAAGCACGAGAGAGAGAGAGAGAGAGAGAGAGAGACTTTGCTTTCTTTGCTTCTCCTTCTCGAGAGAGAGAGAGATCCTTTGCTTTGTGCTTTTCTTCACCTCCTCCCTCGAGCTTTGCTTCACCTTCTCCCTCCGAGATTTGCTAGCCAAGGGCGAGAAAGAGAAAGCTTCTCCCTTTGCTCCTAACCAAGGACGAGAGAGAGAGCGGGTGATTGCCCTTCAAAGCCCTTGCTTCCTCTTGCTTCTCTTGTTTTGTTCTTCTGACTTCCTTCTTTTCATGCTCTTCTCGTCCATGCTTCCTCCTCATGCTCCCCCATTAAAAATAGCCCCCCCTAGGCAGCGATTGCACCATCGTTGCTAGGGCCATGGGAAGCGAGAGTGATGACATGGAAATCGGGCATGATGACCAGCTCCAAAATAGGTGCCGCTTGAGCCGAGTAGAGGCACCACAGCCTGCTGCAAGACTTCACATTTCATGGTGTCGACGTCCGAGCTGTACTCAGCTCGTGATGAGCTCCTCTTCTTCATGCTGCCTCCCCGCCTTGCTGCTTGTGCCATGCCTTGCTTCTTTTTTCCTCAGTCACACACACAAGTAATCTTAAGCCCTTATGGGCGGGCATCCCATGGCGGCCTCCTCCTTGCTTTTTGACCATTACCCAAAATGGGCACCACATTGAAAACTTCAAATCAAGGCATTGCTTCGTAGTAGAAGGCATCACACTTGGCATTCACATTGCCCAAAGCATGGCTAAGCATAACATTTGGTATACATTCCGGCCAACTCAGTGCTAAGCACGGCGTTTACTTTCAGCAGCTCCTAGCTGACAACATCATCGTGAATTTACTTGCCTGAATCTTGGACAGTGCCTCTTCCTTCGAGATGCAAGTACAGGTGATTCCATTTGCTGGAAGGCATTCCCTTTGCACTTAATTGTTTGTTCCTTCTATCAGTTTCTCAGATGATGCCAAAATTATCTGGCTCAGCAGTGCGCCGACAACTGACACCGACCTCAAGCCGTATTATCTGATCAACCCGAACTCTGTCCGATGAGTCGTAAATTCTTGTAGACTTCTCAAGCTGCATAGAATGCATACAAACTTTGCTGAGGTTGTCAAATTCCCAGGATGCACACCGACCGAGCGGACCAGACTAGTACGAGCTGGCCCCCGGTGAATTTTTAACGGTCAATATCTTGGCAACCGTAAATCCAATCGCTGATCTGAAAAAGACCGATGTGCTCCACAAAGTGAGTACTTTAGGCCCATGCATTCACTGCATTTTTCTCCCCTCAACTGTAGTTGCCCAATCCTGCACAGATCTGCATCAACTTAAACTTCAACCTACCATAACTTCCTCACCTTAGATCCAATTGGCAAGCCGTAAAGACATGCTAGTAGAGTACTTCAAGCACTCCAATTCTAGATCATAATCTCCTATCTATGCTCACTTCAAGCATACTCCTTTTTAGCATCATTAAGGCATCTGTTGGCCCTTTAAAACTGCATCTGGCATACATTAACCGTAACAATAGATTCTTACCAAGCCTTGAACATTGATCATTAATCAGATAAGCTTCAATAAGCTGAATGTGCATTTTTTGGTATCTTTCTTAGCAAGGGAGCAGAGCTGCACGGCACCGCTTTCCCAATCCTACTTGGCTCTAATTGCAAGAAGCCATTGCCTCCCCAAAATGATAGGTTATGTGTTGTCACCAGCCTTCATCACAAAAAAAAATCTATTAAACATTCAATACCCATCACCTTCACCTTCATGTTTTGAGCCACACCCAAGCACCTATCTTCAGTATGGTTGGCCATCCTCATTCGCACATTTGACCCGGCTATCACCTTTGCACATGTTTTTTTCATAGTTGCCTCTTCCATCACACATACATGTGCTCCACCATCTATGTAAGCTTGTACCCGCATCCGTTTCTCAATGACTGCATCTACAAGAGCAAGAACATCAACCGGATTGCCCACTTGTAAGGCCATATTTTGCACTGCCGACACATTGCCCTTAGCTTTCGATAGCCTTGTGTTGATGCTTAAAGGACCATTGTCTCCTCAATTTGGGGTTCAAAGCCAACAATTGCCCAAATATTATATAAGCTTTTTGACTTTGGACATCACTTACCAAATCATATTCGGGGTAGCCGCATCCTAACTGAAAATCTACTTACTTGGTCTTGCCGCACCTTCTCCGCATGCTGGTCTAAGGCTGCTCTCTACCCTCATAAACCTTCTCTTTACCTTTGCAAGCCATGATTTCCCTCTCAATCTCTATCTTCTTTTCAGATCTTATCATCTTATTGGCCAACACTTCAACCTCTTGCTTATTCACCCCCATGATGTTCACCCTAGGGATCTCACCACCATCAATCGGGGCCAGTTGCACTTGATTTTCACATACCTGTTCTCTTTGGCCATTGTACTACCGTTGTCCTCTACCTCTACCAAATAGTGGGTAGATGCATCCTCTCTTTCTTGGTGGTTGGGGACAATCAGTGCGTAGTGTACTTCTTCTCCATAGTTATAGCACCTGCTAGGCAATGGTCTCACCCTGCCTCTTGCTCCTCTTGGTTGACCCCTGTCCATCACACTTAGCCTTAAGTTTTGAATCTGCTTTGACAAGTCTTGAACCGTTTGCACCCAATTTTGTGGCAAGATTTCTATACCCATGCTACCATGGTTCTCCTCCTGGAGGACTGCTTCTTGGGGGCTCCGAGGTTGGATACAAGACACCTTCTTGTAGCCCACTGCACCCTACTCAATTTTCTTCTTTATCTTCTTTTTTTTTGGTCGTGCAATTCCCACTATACCATTGTAGGTTTTTGGACTTTCAAAATTTATCTTTTCTTTAACTTTTGGATATAGACACGCCATAAATTTGTCCAGATTGAAATAATCACCATTAGCTAGCTGAATAGATGCCATAACTCTACCCAACATGCTTCAAAATGATTTAAGAACAAATTGAAATATCCATTGTCTCGCTCAGAAATTTAAGCTTTGCATCCATCTCAATTGGAGATGCTTCCCTGCAAAAATCATGCAAGAATTGAGCCTGTAGAGCCGGTCATGCCTACCTCAGCTCGCCGTCCAGTGCATAACACCATACTTTAGGTTTACCATGCATCACCAACAAGAAAGTGTGTATCTTGCTGTCTACAATAGTCATATGCAATGATAGTATATTCAATTTGAATTAAAAAATCCACTCATCCGAATTCTCCTCGCCTGTGAAAATTGGACCATAACTTCTAGACGCCATCTCCACCAATGTAAAAATTATGACTTTTCACCAACAATCAGCGTTCTCCTTAGTGGGAGCACCAGAAGACAGTAAGAGGGAAGGGATACACACTTGGAACACACAATGTACACCTCTCTATGGCCCAAGGAAATCATAGCATCCCTAACCACTCATTTTCACCTTCGAAATCAACAGAAAGTCACATGCACACACTCATTTTGGTGCACCAACACACGCATACACTCCTTGGAGAGCTCAAGCACATACCACACGCTCGAAACTTTGTTTCACAGCGCAAACAAACACGATTAATCCTCTCTCTCTCTCTCTCTCTCTCTCTCTCTCTCTCTCTCTCTCTCTCTCTCTCTCTCTCTCTCTCTCTCTCTCTCTCTCTCTCTCTCTCTCTCTCTCTCTCTCTCTCTCTCTCTCTCTCTCTCTCTCTCTCTCTCTCTCTCTCTCTCTCTCTCTCTCTCTCTCTCTCTCTCTCTCTCTCACACACACACACACACACACACACACTCACTCACTTTGCACACAGAGACCTTGGTTCGGGGTATCACCCAACCACATCGACATCAGCAACACCAAATCAAAGCACATGAGCAAAAAAGAAAGGAGTGGCAGCAGGGAACCGACACCAATAAGGGGGGCAATGGCGAGCTTTTTCTTACAAAAGTTTACACGGCCACCATGGCTTGTATAGAGCAATCCTCTTCTTGCTCTTGTTATTCACCCGTTACAAACTCACAATGGCAAAAATCCCTTACAACTTTTTAAAAACCCTCTTATGCAGAGTTCTACTTTCAAAAAAACAAAAACATAGTAGGGGTTTTTTGCTCGCACAGTTCAAGGGAGCCTCTCTTAGCCTTTTTTATCCGTTTTATCTACTTGGTAGTCCCTATTTATCATTCATGGCACCACTTGGCTTTTCCACAGGTGAATCACCTTGTTGAGCCCTGGGGGGATGCCACGGCGCCATGACAACCCCTTGGGTGCATGTCCTCCTCAATAAAAGAATGGGCACCTAACGACACACTGTGGGCACCTAACGACACACTCTGAATGCCCCCCTGGCCAAACGTCCATATTATCACCTACCCTAAAGTGTCATCGATGGCTAGTTTCCTCACACTCTAATGACTCCAATCGCAAACGCCACCCGCTCCTGCTCAACAGCACCAACGGCACTAAAAGCCATAACCAAGAGATCTCCTCTCTCTCTCTCTCTCTCTCTCTCTCTCTCTCTCTCTCTCTCTCTCTCTCTCTCTCTCTCTCTCTCTCTCTCTCTCTCTCTCTCTCTCTCTCTCTCTCTCTCTCTCTCTCTCTCTCTCTCTCTCTCTCTCTCTCTCTCTCTCTCTCTCTCTCTCTCTCTCTCTCTCTCTCTCTCTCTCTCTCTCTCTCTCTCTCTCTCTCTCACTTGATGCTCTAAAGTGGTGCCCCCCTCTGGGATAAATACTATGTTGCCTACACCCAAACTCCGCATATGGGATAACTTGTGGACACGTGGCAGGCCATGAGGCCTTGCCCTTGCAAGCCCTCCAAAAAACCTCCAAGTTGATTAAAAAACTTTAATAAAACCCTTCTTTTCCCCTTTTCTTCAAGACCCTACAACTCTCTGTCCAGTGATCGAATCCCCAAGCCAACAAAACCCACCAGAATCTATTGTCCTTAATGCTAAGCTCCTCTATCTTCATGGTACTTTGACTTCGGTGGGCCACTCAACCGAGCATACCATAATTGGGAAAAGTTTCCTAGCATTACATCTCCATCTTTTGATCCAAATTTCCAAGTGCAATATCTTGACCCAAGTGACTTCATTTAATGAGCCGCCTCTTTTTTTACCTCCATACAACACATACTACATTTACAAACCTTGTCGAGATTCAAAAAAATACATGATGGCACACTTTTCAAGGCAGACAAATCAGCTCAGAATAGCCCCCCTGACAATTTTTCAATTGACCATATCTTGCACATTTGGGATCTGATTCTCAATCCGGAAGGACGATCTAATTCTCAATCCGAAAGGACGACCATGCTCCACAACTTGAGCGCTCTCCATTTATCTGTTAAAACCAACCCTAACTACCATTCCTCATCTACATTACCCATCAAGAATCTACAAAACCTTCCTGATTGAAACCATCATAACTTTGCCACGAGAGCTCCATTTGAGACGCCATCTAGACCGGCTTCTAGAGCACTTTGAATGCTACATCCCAAACTTCAACACTTTGAACACTTAGACCCACAACCCAAATTAGACCTTTTTGGAGTTCTTTTGGCCTAATAGGCCACATTATACATACTTTTCTACTGCCACTTGCATGCCCAGCGTCTTTAGTCTTGCTTTATCCCTTTACCCCTCAACTGTCAACATCCTTAGTACTGGAAAACAAAGTTCTCAGCATTGACCAACATTGGTCGCAACATCAATGTCATTTGATAGGTGAAGCTTGATACATCTGGCATTAGAGTGATCACGCCTTGAGGGTATGCACCATGTATTCCTGTGTGAGGAGGCTTAACAATGATTGGATTATTCAATACAGATGGCTGTTTTCTTCTCCAAGTATAGTATGACTCCCAAAATCATCATCTTGGGATTGGGTAGTGTTAGGAGACAGATTGAATGGGTGTCCACCTGATCGGACACGTAGCCGGACACCACATTTGTAGTCTATTATTTTGCCGAGCTAGTGTAGTGATACTCTGTGTAAATCTTGATTCCAGAGTAGCAGGTCAATTCCCTGAGTTTTATTCTGTCATGACAGTTGTAAAAGTCTATGTGAGTTGGCCACTAGCCATTTAGAAATCCCTAGGTATAAAGGTCAATAACTTTAATGTGAAAGGAGGCTTAACTTTAGAGAAGAAAGAGCTCTATTGTACGTACACTCAAGCAACTATGAAGCTCCAACTTGTAATCACTGCAGCTAATGATTGGGTAATTTGTTTTCAGTTTTGAAACTTGCATTGTGTTCCTCTCTCTTTGCTCTTTCATTTAAGTGTAAGCATTGTCTGTTTTGATGTGGTTCGCGACTACATGTGTGTGAGCCTTAATTGCAGATTTGAGCCTTAATTTCTAGTTGTTTGACCATAGGTTAGTGTTCTTAGACCATAGGGCGACATTTCTGGATAGTTCTGTTGCAATTTTTAGGACCTTTTTCATGATGTATTTTGATTTTGGTACCTTGTTGGATTGCGACCAAACTTGCTAGGATAGTGCCCCTAGGTGTCCTAGAGCTCTTCCTAAAGTATCGTTGCATTTTGAGTTCGTTCGAGTGCTGAAATGGCGTGATGACCTAGAGATGTGAGAAAGGACATAGACAGATTTCCCTTATCATTGAGTGTTGGTTTTCTTGTAGAGTTGTTGTGTTTGCTTGTCAAGGTTCACTTCTTGAGATTGACGATCTCAAAGAGTCTTCTTGACCCATCCGAATCACTTTCCTGAGTATTGACATTATGTTAGTGCCAGATCGCTATGCTCAGACAATTGCAGCATAGCTTCTTGGTACTAACATAATGTCAATACTCAGGGAAGTGACTCGGATGGGGAACGGAGACTCTTTGAGATCGTCAATATCAAGATTTGAACCTTAACCGACGAGCAAACACAAAAACTCTACAAGCAAACCAGCAGTCAATTATCAGGGAAATCTACCTATGTCATTTTTTACAACTATAGGTCATCACGCCATTTTGGCACTCGAATGGAATTGAAATGCAATGAAACTTTAGGAGGAGGTCTAGGACACCTAGGGACACTATCCTACCAACTCTGGTCGCAATCCGACAAGGTACCAAAATCACGATCCATCATGAAAAAGGTCCTAAAAACTATAAGACATCAGTCCCAAAAGTTCGCCCCATGGTCTACCAACACTCTCCTATGGTGAAAGTGACTGAAAACAGTGATTTAAGCACTCAAATATGAATATTAGGCTCATTAATATGTAGTTGCGAACCTCAACAAAACTGACAATGCTTACACTTGAATGAAAGAGAAAAGAAAGAGGAACACAAAGCACATTTTGGAATTGAAAACTGATTACCCAATCGTTAAAAAAGTTGATTATAAGTTGGAGTAGCTTTGTAGCTTGAGCGTATGTACAGCAAAGCTCTTTCTTCTCTAGAGATAAAGCATCCTTTCACATTAAAGTTATTGACCTTTATACCTAGGGCTTTCTTAATGGCCAGTGGCCAGTTCACATAGACTTTTACATCTGTCATGACAAAATTTAAACTTGAGGAATTGACCTACTACTTTGGAAACAGGGTTTACACAGAGTATCACTACACTAGCTCGACAAAATAATAGACTACATATGTGGTGTTCGGCTACGTGTCCGGCCAGGTGGCCCCCCATTCGATCTGTCTCCTAACATTCCCCCCTTCCTAAATTGTGTCGTCCCTTGATAGGACCTTGTGCAATCGTGTCATAGGGTTGTCTTCAGATTTGTCTTCAAGGTTGGTCTTCATCTTGGGGAGTGCATTGTTGTTGATGATGCTCCCCCCTTCCTTGAGTGATTCATAGATGCCATGAAGAGTTATTTTGATGTTTCTGTCTTTGTCATTGACTTGCAATACTTCACTAGCTTCATCACTATGGAACTCCTTATGTTTTGTTGTTGGGAGATTTTTTGTTGAAGTTATCATTGTTTTTCCATTGTCTTTGTATGACATTCTGTCTTCAAGGTTGGTCTTTACATTCGGAAGAGATTTGGCATTGATGACACTCCGCCCTTCCTTGAGTGATTCATATCTGCAATGTTGATACGTGACTTGATCTTTGATTATCGAGACAAATTTTCTTCGCATTGTGCAATCTTCTCTTTATTGCCAGTCTTGGCCACCATGAAGAGGGATTTTCATGTTTTTGAGTTTATAGAACCAATCCTCTTTGTGGCGTGGACTTTATGATGGGTATGCTTTCCGTGTCCACTGCAATTTCAGTTGTCGGCAATAGGTCACCAATGTCGAAGCACTCTGAGAGCTACTTCTGGTTGTTGTTGACTCTTTTCCAAAATTTGTCATTGCTTGTCATTATAGACCATTCTTTGACTTGTTATTATTTGATGGAGCTTTGTTGTCAACCTTGGAGATAAAAGATTCTCTTGATAAGTGTGTTTTGATCTGCAACTGTATCTCCAAGTTGTTATCGATTGATTTGGGTAGCCACTTTCTTATTTGCTGATTTAGAAGTAATATATACAAGAAGATGTTGATGATGGTTTTAGATTAGGGTCTAAAACTTAGATGATCAAAGGGAAAAAACCTAGTGGGAAAAAAGCGCCTTCGGTATACGCTCTTATTGGAGTTGAGCTTTTGGACTTGAAGTACCTGTCATGCAAGGTGAGTGCTTGGGATAAATAAAGTGCAAGTGCCAATTATGGGACACTCTATAAGCATACGAGAAATCTGTTGAACAAAAGCATACACTGTGGCAAATGGAGTTGATGGGTGCGGGTGCCTCAAGGAACAAATGTAGCTCATGTGGCATCAAAGGATGTCTCAATAGCTTCCATGTTTCCAAGAAGGGTCTTTGATGTAGAAGCTTTTCCACTCATACCTCATTGTGCTGAGTGCGTGAGTGTCTTTTGGACTTCCCCCTTCACTTACCACTATACTACAATGAATTTGACTCTTATGCTCACCTATACCTACATGAGAGACACACGTAATTATTCTCAACTCTTCCAGCTTGGGAGTACCTAGAATAACTAAGACGCTTAGACCATAGAGAATATTACACGAAGGTTTGGGACTAACGCCTCGCTCATTCAGTGCCTCGCTCATTTAGTGTCTTAGCTACCCGACTCTGACTTTAATGCCATTTATTTTTAAAGGCGATTTAGACTTTTATGTTCAAGGCCAAAAACCTAATTCCATAAGTTCTGAAAAGTTAGGCCTCTTCCATTGTGTTGGTCTTTGGATGCCACCATTTTCTTTATTAGACTGGCATGCTTTGGCTCCTCTTGACTTGCTTGCCTTTGCTTTATCTCCCATGAGAAGCGAATGAATCTTTGTGTGGGTTCTTTGTGATAGGTCACCTTTTTCTTGCCTTTTTCTTCTCTTGCTTTTTGTCATCCCTCTTTGAATTATGGTGTGGAGAAGTGTACGATGGCCTTCTCCGTTTAGGAGATGATGGAGAGCGTTTAGCCCGTCATCTTCGTGGAGCCATCTCGACCGAGGGGTTAGGGGACTCACTACTTTCTCGTTCCTTCGGTGGGGGCTCTTGAATTCTCCTTTAGGAAGGAGATGCATCATCAAGAACAAAATTTTTGAGCCCTTCGTATGGATCCTCTTCTTCTTCCCGAATTGGAGAGAGGCCTCTTTTGGGAGTCTCGTTAGGAGGCTTCCTAGATACTCTCTCATCATGGTGGGGAGCTTGGAGAATCCCATGAGTATGAAGCTATCGTTACACCTCACTTTGGAGGGATGGATTGCCCATCTTTTGTTGAAGCCTAGTAACAAGGTAGTTAACAAGCATAGGGGCATCATTAGTAGCCTGCTCATTAGCAAAATCAAAGTTATCAACATTAATTTCACTCACTTTACTATTGTCAGACATTCTAACAACTTTTAGGTGTACTTTGGCACTCAAGCTACTGTACACATGGATTGAATACCATTAATTGCAAGGAATAGAAGAGAGGGTCGTTCAACACCAAAACAGCACCGGCTTCTGTCAAGCTTCTAATAGCTCAATAGTGGTTAAGCCTCGTAGGACTCCACTATTAAGACCATAGCTCTCGACCGTGATGGCCCGTTATTTGCATGAAGGCAGGCACACTGTAAGGCTAAAAAACCCCTATTCTACTTATTCAAATGCAATTGATAATACCAACCATATATAGCTAGCTTGAGGACCTCCCTTCTTGAGCAAAAAAAGGGAAACCTTGTGCTCTGATACCGGTGTAACATTTAATGGCCTAGTAACTTGTGTGTAGTGGAGAAGAACATGAACATAGTGAGCATTTCATTAGAATAGGTTCCTAATGAGCATAACAAGAGTGCTTGGGTGGAGAGAGCAACAAAAATCATAACACCTAGTTAGATAGCATGAACAAACCTTCAAAAGAGAGAGAATTTAAGCTATTGACAATAGTTGAGGATAGGATTTTTATGGAGCCGGTCCCCCTCCAAAAGGCTTTGTATTATAGGTTTCTCCCATCAAGAGAAACATTTTAAAATACAATTCTTTGTGTTCCTTCAATACTATCGATGCATGGTTTTTAGGACCCCTTCTGAAGATGCAATAAAGGCACAGTCAGTTGTTGGGGAGATGAGGATACTCTAGTCCAAGGGATCTCAAAAGAGAAGAAAAATCTACTTCACAAGCACCAAAGATTAAAATGTGCCATGGACAGAAGATACATGGGAACGAGCTCTTATGCATGCCTACAACCTATATCTTACAGAATAGCCCATTCTAGGTGTGAATTTCTAGTGAAATTTACACGAGGATGTTCGTGTGGACTCACAGCACAGCATACTCCGTTTTCACTTTTTTACCGACAGTAAATATTTTTTACCACAGTAAATATTTTTTACCTACAATAAATATTTTTCACCTACATGGTAAATACAAATCACTTTTACCTACAATAACTTTTTTTACCCATAGTAAATGTTTTTTACTGCACCATAAGTATTTGGTAGGTAACAGTTCACTGTTACTAGAAGCAGTGATTGGGCATCAACAATGCAGTTACAAGAGGAGAAAAGGGGAAAATCTTATGGTAAAGGTGAGTCAACAGGGATAAAGACTTTTGAGTTGAAAAGAGACATGCTGATTTTTTCAAAGAACACGTGTCAAAAGAAGCCATGGTTGAGGATTTTTTGAGAATTTGATATTCAGGAGGACCCAGCAGGTCCCCCCCTGACATGTGCAGAACCTCCAGTTTCAACCGCCACCTTACCTACTCTTAAATGCTGGTCAAGGCCTTATCCCCATGTGTCACAATCAGAAAAATCAGCATTTACCCTCCCCTCTCACATCACTCTAGAGAATATCTTGATGGTGACATATCAGGTGACCTCAATCTGTTGACCACCCTAAGCAAAAAGTAACCCCAATCAGCGGATTTAAGCATGTTTATCCCTAATCCTAAACCCTCTCAGAAACCTATATAAGGAGGCCTTCTCTCACTCAAAACACAACACTTCACCCACTTCACCAAGCAATGAAGCTATGACGACATTGCTCACAACGAGGAGCTATGGATGGAGCTCTACTCTCTCTCCTTTTCTCTCCCTCTAGTATGCTACATTACTAGCCCTAAAACCTAAATAAGGAGTCTTCTCTCATGCTCCATGGCCACCATCCTCGCCATCATTCTCTAAGGTATTGATGTGTTGCTAGTGGGATCATACCTACTTGCTGGGTTGATTGTTTTTGACAAGGGATTATGCCATCCTTGGCTTGATTCTCGATATCCTTGTTATGTATGATCAGATGCCATTGTATTGTTAAGCTGATGTCTTGTGTATATATATGCTACATAAGGTCCCTAAGCTTCGTTTCTATGTGTTTTTCCATATGTTTTGATGCCATCATAATGCCAGAAGTCTCACTTGCCAATGTGCACTATGTGTGAGGTCCCTAAACCTCTTAATTTAGGGTGGTGCCCCCTTTGTTTTGTTCTTTGCTTGTTTGCATGAGGCGTGGTTTGTGGAGTGTGCATGAGTACAGAGGCCACCCGATTGCACTGCTCTTTTTCCCGCTATCATTTTGGTGCCCCCACTGAGGACGGCTACACAGACCTTCAGTTCACAAGCAATGAAGATGTGCAATCTACAACATGGACGAATGGCGTGAGGAGTTTGCAAATTGGAGAATAGAAGAGGAGTAGGCTTTAGAGGCCTTAAAAGCTTTCATCGAGGTCTTGTTACCAGGTTGTAGTGTCATTGAAATTCAAGAAGTAAGTTCTTCTACATGCCTTGTTCGTGATCATCGCCAACGAAGGAGAGTAAGAAGAAGAGCTTGATATACCTCTCCTCTCAACCTATGAGTGCTCCAGAAACCTCCAACGCACACGAGCTTGAAATATTCTACATCAACATACACGAAGGTACTGTGACACACATTAAGGGAAGAGAAAGCATCACCAGACCTCTCTTTCCTGAGGAGCCGACTAAGAGGAGGAAGATCACCTCTACACCTAAGTGGCCCAAGGCCTCAACGCGTGCTCAAGCGTAAGGTAACATTTGGCTTAATCTCATTAATAAGGGATTACATGACCACTACAGGCAAGAAAAAGGCTAGTGAGCAACCAACTTCACCCTCTAACTTGCAACCACGACTCTCACCCCTAAATCCTCCTGAAGCAAAGAGGCGAAGGCTTGCCTACAAGATTGCCGCCCGTCTGCGAGTGCTCTCAGTGCACTTTGTGAATCCAGACACCACCAATTCCAAGCCAACCTCCTGTCCGCGTGAAGATCACTTTGGATATTGTCCAAAGTGCTTTGGAGACCGGGTGAAAAGCCTCCCTGCCCTACCTTTGCTGCTAATTTTCAAGAAGTTATCTCAATCTAAGGAAACTATCTTAGTTGATGATGTGTTGCACATTAATGGTGTCACTTTCATTCGTCATGCTGATTATGGTAATAGCATCCAATTGTTGCTTGCTAAAAGGCTCAGCATTGTACAAAGTGTTTCCATCACGCCTTATGTCTTCACAGATGCATCAGGAAGAGTCGAAGTGATCCAGGTGCTGACCTTCTGTGGCTGATCAGGCTCATTGGTCCCAAGGTGGTGCAACTAAGCTAGGCTCTTGTGTGTAAGTATGGATGCCAATAATGAGAATGATGATCCCCGCATGTTTCCTTTCCATTTGGTTCGTCATATCCGTGTGAATATTTGTATTGATAGAAAAATCTTTTATCAGCAAAGAATAGCCCTGTGGTTTGGAGCCGAGAGACTTGGGGAAATCTTGCGCTCTCCTCATCCTGTCATTCTACCCTTACTAGACTATTACCATTCCTTTGATGTGTCGATCTTCATCCTATTTTGAGCTAAGTTGTGCTAAAGCTCCAAATTGTAATTACCATACTCTATTTTAAAATAAATTGGAGCTGTTTGTGTAATTGTTTACTCTCTCACTTGTGGCCTTCCCTAATTTTTATGGTAAGCCTGGGGAGGTTGCTCCAGACTTTTTGGATAATTTGGAAATGGCCTTTCTGGTATCGGGAAGGGATGATGAAGCTACTAAGTTAAGGGCCTTTCCTTTGGTCTTGAGGGAAGGTGCAAAATTATGGTATCAAACTTTGGCACCTGAAGAAAGAAGAGACTGGGAGTCCTTAAAGATGGCCTTCATCGAAGAATTTCGCCGCCATGAGCCTCCAGAGGAGATATGGAGACATCTCTTAGAGCTACACCAAACATCACCCAATGACTATAGAAGCTATGAAGGAAAGTTTTCCAACCTGTGGGAGAAATGGTGTGCATCACTAGGTGAAGGAGAAAGGGTGCCAGAATGCCTAAAGAAGGACTGTTTTCTGGCAGGGCTTTACCCCATCCTTCGAGAAAAGGTAAAAGGTAAATTCCCAGATACCTTTGATAAAGCTATGACTTATGCAAGGGAGAAGGATAAGAAGTTAAAATTCCAAGCTCAACTACAAGGGGGAATGGAGCCTCCACCGCTAGCTCAACCTACGGCAAGGGTAGTAGCAGGGACAGGAGCAACAGACCAAGAGCCCTCTCAACAAGAATTACTTCAACAAATCACCAATCAACTAGAGAGCCTGTCCATCAATCTGGTTCAAGGTGTAAGGGCTCCCCAGCCAGGAAATGAACGAAATAGACAAGAAGGACAAAGGCAAGCACGTGAGTACATTTGCTACAAATGTGGAGAGGTAGGTCACGGCATGTATTATTGCCCCCATCCACGACGCTATCAAGGAAATGGTAATCAAAGACGGCCTCCTCGCCAGCAAGTCACTCCTCCTCGAGCTAAGCTACTAAATGGACAAAATGCACACATGGCTCCACCAATCCAAATATTGAGACCCCCTCCTCCACCACCACAAGCACCAGCAGAGATCCCTCCACTACCATCGGGAGGGGAGGACAGGGCTGTCTCTGTCATAAGTCTTGACAATGGTAAGAATAAAGGGAAAGAAAAAATGGAGGAAGCTGTTGCCATGCCAATAAAGAGAGTTAGGAGACAAAGAACTGATGAAATGGAAGCTTCAGAGCCGGATAAAGGGAATGAGGGTTCCTCCCAAGTGATAGGAGACAAGAAAAGGAAGATTAGGTCAAGGAGGCACATAGGAGTAGAAGACTTTTCACTTGGGGTAGGATCCATACCTTACGACCTGGTAGCAGATGTGAGTAAGCAAGGAACAAAGATTTCATGGCAGCAACTCCTCCACCTTTCCCCAAAGATGCGTAGAACCTGGTCTAAGATGGTCAGCACCAGGAGGGCTAAGGCAAAGTCAGTTGGGTCTATTAGTGCAAGAGGCATGAAGGATATCGTGCCAGTCATTGATGCAGAGATTAAGAGTCAGCGAGTCTCCAATGTGTACGTAGATGGTGGAGCCGAGATTTGTGTTATGACAGAGAAATTAATGCACAGGTTGGGTTTGGAAGTAAACGAGCAAACTTCCTTACAAGCTAAGATGGCAAATAATGTAAGGGTGGCTTGTGTGGGAAAGGTTAATGGAGTGAAGGTTTCAGCTTTTGGTGTGGCAATCTCAATTGATGCTTATGTGATCCCAACTAAGGGGGAGGGCTATCCGCTAATCCTTGGAAGACCTTGGCTTATGGCTATGAAAGCTAGGCAAGATTGGGAGACAGGTTCCCTTGAGTTGCGACCAAATCATAAGGTAGGTGGCAAGCAACAAAAAATTGTGTATGAAATGAAGCAGGGTAGACAACAAGACCTAGAGATGGAGACTTCTATGGATGAATGGAGCACAAGCAGCTGCTCTTCATCTCAGGATGAGTCATCTGAGGAGGATGCTAGCTCTTTGGAATTCAAGGGTATAATACTGCGAAACCCAGAAGGAGAAGGTGGTCAAGACTCTCTAAACAAGGAAGAAGTTACAGGCTTAGAGGAGATGCTAGCTAAGGACCTACTAGAAGAAGAGAGAGAACCCTATTTGCAGGTACTAAAGAAGCATGCTGGCCTCTTTATAACTGATTACGAGCACATTAAAGGAGTGACGGTAACCCAACACCATATCCAATTAAAGGAAGGTGCCGTCAACCTTGTTGGTGATGAGGTATTTGCACAGGTTGAAGCTCTAGTAGGTCATGTTTCTAAGTATAAAGAGATGGTTGTGGAGACGTTTACAGAGGGTTTGGATACAGGTTTGAAAAGTGATCAGGTTTGCTTGGCTATGCAGCAAGTGGAGGCAAATGGCAGGGTCTTGCTATGTTATGTGATGCTATGGATACATGTGTTATTGGAGGTTGCTTTACATTTATTTTTGTGTCAATGGCGAGCTTTTTTTTGAAGTGGACTATACCATGGAGGGTTCTGTAGCAGATGGTAGGATAGCTGCTTATGATTCAGGTTTCTCAAGTGATGGCAAGTATGCTTATAGTGGACACGAAGGATTATGGATGCAGGGTGACGAAGCTCCGTGCTATAAAGAGCTGGAAGGGTGGCCTGTCTATTGGCCTACAAGTGCAAAGGAAGGCTTGGATATACATGTTTTACAGGTTGATGGCAATGAGCAATGCTTTACTTTTGATCCAGGTGGATTCTACACCATGCGTGGGGGAGCTTTGAGCTTTCCATTTGACCCTGGAGGGTGATGCAGTAGTAGATTCTTTTTTCTCTATCTCTATCCTATCTATATAGCCACTATACTATCATTTTTCTTATGCAGTCTATAGCTCTATGTTATATAATTCTCTCTATACAGTCATCTTTTACCTAAATAATACTATGGTTGAGCATGAATGCTCAACGAGGGGTTGGGCAAAAAAAAGGAAAAAAAGAGAAGAAAAAAAGAAAAAGAGAGAATGCTACCAGTGAAAGTGGATATTGACAATGGCTGGGGTATGGCTTTCAAGGGTCTAGGAGACCAGTTGTTAGTCATGGATGGATACAATTATTCATCAGAAAGGACTAAACAGGGTGCATCATCCAAGAAAGCAGTAACATGGCAAATTCAATTGGTACCAGGTGGGTAAGTATTCAAGAGAACCCTATTGTAGCACAACCTACAGCTAGAGGCATCAAATACCTCTAGCTTAAGGGGGAGGGCTATATGATGCATGGTTTTTAGGACCCCTTCTGAAGATGCAATAAAGGCACAGTCAGTTGTTGGGGAGATGAGGATACTCTAGTCCAAGGGATCTCGAAAGAGAAGAAAAATCTACTTCACAAGCACCAAAGAGTAGAAAGTGCCATGGACAGAAGATACGTGGGAACGAGCTCTTATGCATGCCTACAACCTATATCTTACAGAATAGCCCATTCTAAGTGTGAATTTCTAGTGAAATTTACACGAGGATGTTCGTGTGGACTCACAGCACAACATACTCCGTTTTCACTTTTTTACCGACAGTAAATATTTTTTACCTACAGTAAATATTTTTCACCTACATGGTAAATACAAATCACTCTTTACCTACAGTAACTTTTTTTACCCATAGTAAATATTTTTTACTGCACCATAAGTATTTGGTAGGTAACAGTTCACTGTTACTAGAAGCAGTGATTGGGCATCAACAATGCAGTTACAAGAGCAGAAAAGGGGAAAATCTTATAGTAAAGGTGAGTCAACAGGGATAAAGACTTTTGAGTTGAAAAGAGACATGCTGATTTTTTCAAGGAACACATGTCAAAAGAAGCCATGGTTGAGGATTTTTTGAGAATTTGATATTCAGGAGGACCCAGCAGGTCCCCCCCTGACATGTGCAGAACCTCCAGTTTCAACAGCCACCTTACCTACTCTTAAATGCTGGTCAAGGCCTTATCTCCATGTGTCACAATCAGAAAAATCAGCATTTACCCTCCCCTCTCACATCACTCTAGAGAATATCTTGATGGTGACATATCAGGTGACCTCAATCTGTTGACCACCCTAAACAAAAAACAACCCCAATCAGCGGATTTAAGCATGTTTATCCCTAATCCTAAACCCTCTCAGAAACCTATATAAGGAGGCCTTCTCTCACTCAAAACACAACACTTCACCCACTTCACCAAGCAATGAAGCTATGACGACATTGCTCACAACGAGGAGCTATGGATGGAGATCTACTCTCTCTCCCTCTAGTATGCTACATTACTAGCCCTAAAACCTAAATAAGGAGTCTTCTCTCATGCTCCATGGCCACCATCCTCGCCATCATTCTCTAAGGTATTGATGTGTTGCTAGTGGGATCATACCTACTTGCTGGGTTGATTGTTTTTGACAAGGGATTATGCCATCCTTGGCTTGCTTCTCTATATCCTTGTTATGTATGATCAGATTCCGTTGTATTGTTAAGATAATGTCTTGTGTATATATATGCTACATAAGGTCCCTAAGCTTCGTTTCTATGTGTTTTTCCATATGTTTTGATGCCATCATAATGCCAGAAGTCTCACTTGCCTATGTGCACTATGTGTGAGGTCCCTAAACCTCTTAATTTAGGGTGGTGCCCCCTTTGTTTTGTTCTTTGCTTGTTTGCATGAGGCGTGGTTTGTGGAGTGTTCACGAGTACAGAGGCCACCCGATTGCACTGCTCTTTTTCCCGCTATCACTAGCTAGTGCAATGAAGATGAAAGCTTCAAACACTAAACAAAACACTTATAAAAAACAACATCAATTCCCTCACGGTCTCAGACCCAATACCTCACACACCTTCAAAGATTGTGAGAGCTAGTGGGGTATGAGAACAGATTGAGAGGAAGAAGGAATAGTCTTACGAGAAAGATATACATCTCCTCACATAATCACTCATATTAGCATAGCATAGCTTAGTAATTAGCATGGTAGAGGAGATGAGCATGCATTGAAGCTTGGCTCTTGGTTGGATTTGCATCACAAAGCCAAGAGTTGTTAGTGTAGGCCTCCCTTCTCACAAGCTTGGAGTAGGTGATAAGCTTTTCATTAAATCTTGAGAAGAAGAGAGAGAGAGAGAGAGAGACTTCTTGCTCCACACATGATCTAGTGTGAGTGTGTAAGTGATAATGACTTGACAAATTCAGCCCCCTCTCTCTCTTGGTCGACTCCTCTTGCATTTTACTCATGATGACACCCCATTGGACCTCTCCCAGCTTAGCCAATGAATTTAAGAAGCATAACTGATAGCCTTCTAACATGTGTCCCCCTTTTCCCTTTTGTGAGAGCTTTAGGTAATTAAATAATGCATCTAAACTTTCATAAGACCCCTTTGTCTCCTAGCCAATAGGAATCAGGCAAGCCATTAGGCTCTTGAATGCTCATTGGACCCCTTGGGAGACTATCCAATAGTCTTCTAGAGAGCTTAATTCTTATTGGTTCTTTTATTAAGTGTTTTTAAATTAATTAAACTAAATATACTCTAGCCTAATTCTCATTGGTCCACCTTCATGGCCATCCAATAGGATTTGGGTACACCTTGTGGGCATATGGGCTAGGGAGCTGACATGTGTCCCTTATTCCCTTTGTGTAAGAAAATATTGTGTGTGTGTGTGTGTGTGTGTGTTTCTCTCTCATCCCCTACTTCCATGGCTCACCCCCTCCTATGTAGGACTCACTGAAGACGTTTTGTACACACACAAAGCATCCAATTTTCCTAAGCTTTGGCCTTTGGACACAACCTTTGAATTTTGGAACCTTAGCACTTTGGAAGTCTTAATGGAATGAATCTTAGTGTCTTTAAAGCCCATTGTTACACATTGCTCTTTTGCAGATGGCCCCCCCTTTGGATCCCTATTTTCCCTCTGGATCCCTACTGTGGCCGGTCTGCTAGCTTAACCAATATTCTATCTTTTTCTCCCCTAGCACTTTCCCATATTAAATGATCAGTTTAACATGAGAAAATCATTCAGGAGAATTAGATATTAGTTATTATGAAGGTTTTCTCTCTTCAGATGCGATAGCCTCGACATCCCCATATAGAGATCGTATATTCCCTGGGAAAAATTCATGATCCATGTTTATCTCAGGGATAGGTGCTGATTGTACGGTAGCACTACCATTTTTTTGGTTCCTGATCAATTCTCATAAGGATTGTGGCCACGGTTCTTCTACCTCCGAAATAGGCATCACTAATTGTGAGCCCACCCCATCTGTGGTATTGGCTACTTCCCTTGTATCTAAAGGTGCCTCAACTCTTGGCTCTTTCTCTCTGATTACAATACCATGACTTTCCAATTCTTGGATTTTTTTGTGGCTTAGCACCTCTGTTTTTGGATCATCCGGAACATGTGGTTCCCTAAGAGCTTGGGCCTTTTCGATGAGCTCCTTACACATTTGCAACCTCTCTTTTTCATACGCTGGATGAGGATATGTCAGCATCTATCCTCTTGGGTTTGATTGGGTTTTAGCCTAGCTTCATAGGCCTTCAAAATTGCATCTAAAGGTTCAAAGACTTTGTCGACCAAGACTGAATCTCCTGAGTTAGTCTTTGACTCTTTAGGTCCCTTTGCATTTTTCTTGCTTTTCTGCTCTCGTCTAAGATGTTTTCTTTTTTGATTTAATTCAGTTTCTAAATTTGTTTTCTTCTTCAGCCTCTTTGCTTTCATTTTATCTCGTTTGGCTTTCCATGATTTTCTTCCTATTCTCACTGGGTAAGTTTTCGATTTCTCTTTGAATAGGCAACATGGCTTCCTCCTCAAAGATTGCATTTTTAGCTGCTTCTTGAGCTTGAGCTCGAGTCATCACGTTTAAAAGAATGGCAGGTTCTACCTCAGATCTACCTGAAGAAGGCATGATGCCTACAACATTTTTTATTTCTTTCCGCCTATAGTTTGGATTTTTAGCCTACAGTGTTGGCGTAGATGGTCTCTTCCACAACCATCACAGAATGCAAATAATTCTATTTGTGGACCCTTGTTTGGACAAGTTCGTGCCCAATGATCACCTCCACACTCATAGCATGGACCTTCTTGTTTCGTAGTAGCTGGTGATCCAACCAATGGTTGTTCTTGCTTGGTAAGAATGTTCTTTAAACCATACTCTTGATTGGCTATGAACATGAGTGTATTCGTATCCATGGAGTACCGATTTCTCATGGGTTGTGGCACATACGTTGGTTGAGCATAATTGATCATTACTCTACCATCATTTAGAAGTGGTTCTTGTTGCCCTAGAATTTGTTGCGGTTCTGGTTGAGAATTACACCATGGAGTGGGATGATCCCCTCCACAAGTATTACATCTCCTCAATTGAGGATGTCATACATTTAGGTTTTGTTAGGCACTACTAGTCACATTGTCCATATCTTCAGACACCTCTCTATAGGCCTTGCAATCGTCAACTAGATATAGAGCTTCTCTAGGTACTTGATCAAACATTGTGCATCCTTTAAGATGTAGGTCCTTTTTGAGAGTTTCATTCCTCAAGCCCTCTATGAAGAGAACTGATAATATCTCATCTTGCGGTAGCTCTCTCATAGGACATCTGTCTATGTACAATTTGAAGCGAAGCAAAGCTTCCTTCACTCTTTCGTTCTCTTTTTGTTTGAAAGCGTAGATGTGTTACACCATGTTGTGTTTGATTCCCCTTTTTGAGAACTCCTCTGTAAATTCTTGCAAGAGTTGTGCTATGTTGGAAAAATCATCTCTATTCAATGATTGGAGCCAAGTCAAGGATGTTCCTTCCAATGTTAACCCAAATCCCTCATACTGAGTATGAAAATCTGCAATCTATTCAGCTCTCAACACTTGTTTGAAGAGTGAGCCATGAGCATATGGATCCTCTCACTCATCGTATTTTGTCTTCACACATTGGGCCACTTGATATGGTCTTAATCATTGTGGTTTATTCACCAATCTAACCAATTTGTGCTCTTGTGGAAAGATGTTTCTCATGCTCTCCTCTCGTCTTGGAGAGAATCCCGGTAGAATCCTCTCATATATGTGCTCTAAAATCGTTTTTGACTTAAAGTGAGTAGAAATTAGAGGTTGCACTCCTTGGGCATCTTTGTATATGTGAGTGCATAGAGATTCTTATGGGTGGTCAACTCTCTAGCATAGGGCTCTACACACTTGTAGAAGATATATGGATCTCCATTTGTGAACTAATTTAATCCCTCATGAGCATAATCTATAAGCACTCTCATGGATTCAATGGCTTTGATGAATCTCACGTTCGGTTTGTTGATCAAAAGATGCCTCTCCTCTAGGTATTTGTCAGTTCTCACTCTCTAAGGTATTACAGTGTTTGTTGCGTTTTTCATGTCTCTGCATGGAGTAGAAATCCCTGGTGGTGGATTATTTATCATGTTTAAGGATCTCTCAAAAGTCTCAAGATAGTCCTTGACAATCCCACTTTGGCTTACTGCAACTTATCCCTTGCTGCCCCTAATCAGATCTCTCAAAAGTCAAGAATTTGTGACTTTTTTGGTTTTTGAAAAGTAGTCTTGGGGTACCCTAAAAGTTTGAATTTAGGAAACCTGGTATTGCCAACAGGCTTTCTTTGTGGCTATACATGACTCAATTTAGAGTTGTCTATCAAAATTTAGAGAAATATTAGTGAATTGCACTTGAAACAACACTCAAAACAGTCAGGACCAGAACGCAAGAACTTTGGCTTGTATCTTGGTCTTTGGAAGGTATTTTTAGCTCAAAATTAACATTTGGGATGTTCTCAAGTATGTCTACAAGATTATCAAGTCAGATATCCCCATTATGCTTAGGTACATGGATCACGATCCATGTTCAACCACATCTAGACTTAATCTCTTGTCAGCTTGTTGCACTCTATGTCCACAAGAAAAATCTCAAATGTTTTTGGATTTGGACTTGTTTTGAAAGGTCAAATGTCCACCACTAGGTCTGCACAACGATTTTCTGTCTTTCACCTATTTTGATCCCTTTTGATCCAAATTTGCTCAATTTTTTCCAAAACTAGACTTAGGTATATGTTTTTCTGTGTATGCACTACTGATCTAAAATGTTTTAGGTCAAGCTGTCACCATGGGTACATGGATCGCGATCCATGTTTGGAGCCCAAATTGACTTCTCTTGGTACCATCAGATTAAGCATGATTAGTAGGTCCTATGGTATCAATTGTTTTTGAAAATGGACCTTTGGATTGAAAGTTAGGTCAATTTTGACACTTTGTCAAAGTACTTGGCAGTTCAAGGCTTTTGGTTTGGTTTTTGATATCCAAATTTAGTTTTGAAAAGACCACTTGATTCCTTGTGATGTGATCTAGCTATGGTTCAAATTTTCTATCAATCTGTGATCAAGGAACATGGATCACAATCCATGTACCTCTGTGTCAGACGGTAGTGAAACTTGACTCACAACTTGCCCTTGGTCTCCTGATGCTAGCTATATGGATTTTATGTGATTTGGATCACTTTAGGTCAAGCAAAAGTCAATTCACAGGTCTGTTTTAGGGTTTTCACATTGAACTGTTTTTGACACTTTTGACCCAATATTGAACGTTTTTGACAAAAATTCTTTGGGGACTTTTGTTCACAATGGTCTTTACTACATGTTGGAATTTTTCTGTGCAAAATTTTCTCAGGGGTACATGGATCGCGATCCATGTTCCATCACTTTTGGACTTGAACTTTGGTGTGTTGATAGCTTATGATCTTGGTAGCTTGCTCATTGAGAATTTTTTGAATTTGGATAAGTCTTGCCCAACCAAAATTGACTTTTACAGTCTGTTGTGGCAGTTTTGACACTGTTTATCTTTTGCTATTTTGACCACTTTTCACAACTGTTTTGCATATAGTTCTTTTGGGAAAGTTGTTTCAAATTGTATTAGCTATCTACTGCTCACATCTCAGCCAAATTTTTTTGATGAGGTACATGGATCGTGATCCATGTTTGACCTCATTTTTTGACATGAAACTTGCTCATCTTATAGTCCATGTTATGGTAATACTCGTCTCCAAATATTTTTTAATTTGATTCACTTTTTCCTAGTCAAAAGTGACTTTTTCTATCTGCCCTGCGGTTTTTAACTAGTTTTTGTATTTGGCTATTTTGACCAACTTTTTTTAGTTTTTTGACATTGTGCCTTTCGGCAAATTTGCTCCACTAGTTATCAGGGATGTATTTGACAAATATCAACCCCAAATGTGAAAAAGATACATGGATCATGATCCATGTTTGACATCATTTTTTCATGAATTTTGTTTTGATGGTTTAGGGTTCCCTGTAGAAGCCAAATCTCACCCCTTTTCGAATTTGGATCGCAAAAAGTTGGAAAACCCCAAATTTTGTGTCTGAAATGCCTGTTTGTTGTTTTTTTCCCTAATAACCAATTTTGATGTGATTTTTGAAGTTTTCTTTCAAGAAAACTTGATTAGAGCAATATCCCACTGATGCACAATGTCACTGATCACTTTTTTGCAAAATTGGTCTCTGGGATACATGGATCACGATCCATGTTCCTCCATAGAATCTGGCCAAACTTCCCAAATTTCTTCTAGAGAGTCTACTGATGCCCTTGATCGACAATTATTTTTATTTGGATCAATTTTTGAGGTCTCTACCATCAAATTTTCAAAATTTCAGAGTTATGATCATTTCGACCAAAATATGGTTTTCACCCTTTTCTCCCTCAATCTTTTAGCCCAACTTTGATGATTGTAGTTTCTATTTACCCTACTCCTAAGTACTGAAATGAAACATGAAATAAAAATAAACAAAACGGTACAAAATAAAGACGAAATAGAAAATGGTACAACACTCTGAAAGTAATGAGAAAATCAAAGAATGAAATGCTTTTGGCTATCTCACTCACAACCCTCTTTACCTCTCGAGAATAGATTTAGCAAGTCCTCAACTTCTAGACTATATGAAGCACTAAACCCCATGTCTAGCTGCTTCACTGAAAATGTGTAAATGGAATGGAAGACAAATCTTCGAAAAAGAACGCTCTAAATACACACTAGGTCACTCACCATCTAAGGATCATATCCTCGACAACGGCGCCAATGTTAGTGGGTCACCGTGACGGACATCTGCAACATAGCTTTTTGGTACTAATATAATGTCAATACTCAGGGAAGTGACTCGAATGGGGCACAGAGACTCTTTGAGATCGTCAATCTCAAGAAGTGAACCTTAACAAGAAAACACAACAACTCTATATGCAAACCAACACTGATCAATGATAAGAGATATCTGTCTATGTCCTTTCTCACAACTCTAGGTCATCACACCATTTCACCACTCGAATGGAATCGAAATGAAACAAAACGTTAGGAGGAGTTATAAGACACCTCGGGACACTATCCTACCAACTCTGGTCGCAATCCGACAAGGTATCAGAGTCACAATCCATCATGGAAAACGTCCTGAAAATTGCAATAGATCAGTCCCAAAAGGTCACCCTATGGTCTACGAACACACTCCTATGGTGAAAATGACTAAAAACAGTGATTTAAGTACTCAAATCTGAAGATTAGGCTCACTAACGCGTGTAGTCCCGCGAACCTCAACAAAACTGACAATGCTTACACTTGAATGAAAGAGCAAAGAAAGAGGAAGGCAATGTACATTTTGGAATTGAAAACTGATTACCCAATTGTTTTAGAAAATTTGATTATAAGTTGGAGCAGCTTCATAGCTTGAGCATACGTACAGCAGAGCTCTTTCTTCTCTAAAGATACTCCTCCTTTCACATTAAAGTTATTGACCTTTATACCTAGGGCTTTCTAAATGGCTAGTGGCCAGTTCACATAGACTTTTACAAATGTCATGACAGAATTACAACTCAGGGAATTGACCTGCTACATTGGAATCAGAATTTACACAGAATATCACTACACTAGTTTGAGAAAATAATAGACTACAAATGTGGTGTCCGGCTATGTGTCCGGCTAGGTGGACACCCGTTTGATCTATCTACTAACAAGTAGTATGTCAGTGTGGGCCGCACAACCTCATATGGGAGGGCACATTGGGCCTCACACCCCAATATTTAGATCGTAGACCAACCCCCTGTAATGTAAGACAAATTACATTATAAGACGTAAATTTGGACATTTCCTGTAGCTACACGTACACCCGGATATTTGCAGTGGTGCCATGTAAACCCGGGTAGTGTAGGAAAAAAGACAAAGCACTCACTAGATTTGCAGAGCTGCTATCATTTTTGGATTTGACAGGTAACAAACCATGCTCGAGCTCTTTAGCAATGATGATGACCTCTCCACACTTGGGCTGTTTCCTTAAGATTTGAGATTTCTCTCTCTTTGCCTACAACACGAACCCATCCCCTTTCGTGCGGGAGTATCCTTTCAAGGTAGCTACCAATGGAGGGTCTTGCAGATTTCCCTTTGCTTTCTTCTGTGCCATCATCTTTTGAACATCACCCTCCTGTTGATCAACTGCCCTTGCTCTTTTTCTAACAACAAGCTACAAATACAAATAGAAAGAAGAAAATTATCATGATGATATACACCCAAAGAGAACATATAACCTGGCTACCTTACCTCAGACAGAGGTACCTTTTGCTTTACCGAAGGAGGTACCTCCTCCATCACCACATTTGATTCTTGGGGAGTAGTCAGATAACCAACGCCCATTTTTTTATTTCCACCTATTGTTGCATCTTGCATGGTACACGGCCACCCGTAAGCCCTCGACACAACATTACCCGGCATCTTGTAAAATTGGGAACAGTGTAAACCCAGGCACATTGCAAACCCTACCTTTTAGGGAGCCATATTTTTCCCCTTCTCAATCGTCCGCCCCTCCTCTATACCCTTTACGGCAGACCCACATTCCTCCTTTTTATTGCGATGCGGTCATGGTCCCAACATTTCTTCTTGAGGGACAACGGGGACTTCCACAACTGGAGGGACATCCTTCTTTGTACCCAATGCGCAACATTACTAGGCATTATGTAAATCTGGGTACATTCGTCCCCCTACCTTTTTGCCATTCCCCTTCTCAATCACATGTCGCATGTCTGGTTCCTCCCTCATCCTACTTCCAACCATGGCCTGCAAAATCTCACCCAATCAAGCAAGCATCACAAAAAAATGGCACCACGAGCACATTTGACACCCTACCATTTTGCCAACAAGCTTTTTCCCCTCCAATCCCTCATCGGCCAAAGGCAACACCTTTGGTTGTGGGTCCACCGACTCCTCCCTCGTCCTCCTTGACACCCTACCTTTTTGCCAATATATTTTGCCTTTTCTCCATCGAATGTTGCTCCCATGTATCCGTCCTTGCATTCTTGCTCCCCGATTGCTGCTGCGAATGGTCTTGCAGCGGTCCTTCATTGGCCATAGGCGACAGTTGCGGGTCCCCCCCTTCCCCCCCTCGTCCTCCGTCATGTTGCAGCCTGAAAAACCTCACCCAATCAAGCAAGCAATAAAAAAAAAACCAAGGCACGGGTGGTCTTGGCCCCCTCTACCTCCACCATCTTCTTGTCCAAGAGTTTCACCCCCTTTGCCACCTCCTTTGGTGCAGTTGTGTCTCTGTCTTCCCCCCGTTCTTGCTATGTCCCTGCTACGGATGGTCTTTAGCCCCCTTTGCCTCCAAAACCTTTGGCCGGATGGTCTGTGGTCCCCTCCGCCTCTGCAATCTTCTTGTCAAGGAGATGCACCCCCTTTGCCATATCCTTTGCTCTATCCCTGATCTACCCCATTTGCCACCTCCTTTGGTGCAGTTGTGCTCCCTTTCTTCCCCCCGAGTCTTGCTTTGTCTCTACTACAAATGGTCTTTGGACCTCTCCACCTCCATCATATTCTTGTCAAGGAGTTGCACCCCCTTTGGCACCTCCTTTGGTGTAGTTGTGCCCCCTTTCCTCCGCTCCTCCTTGCTTTGTCGTTGTTGCAGATGGTCCTCGTCATCTGCCCGCATACTCCTTCAAGATGCAACCTTCAAAATAGAGCTAGGTCATGCATGTAAACCCGAGAAAAGATCGCCATAGCTAGCTGGTTGAATCTTACCTCCTCCGCCCCCTCCATCTTCAACTTGCCCACAAGCACAGACAATGTGACCACTTTTCTTTGGGGGCTTTGGAGGCGGGGTTGAATACTTCCCCTGCATAGACCTCACACCCTCCCTATTCCAATAGCGCCTAAGCATTGCTCTTCCTAGTGTATGGGCTCGCCATCGCCAAGCTTAAAAAATTCGGGCTCGTTGAGGGCTCTACTTACTCTACAAGCCAAAGCCCCTTCACACCAGGCCTCTCTTCGGCTCGGGCTATCACCGTCCACATGGATTTTAGAAACCAAGATACGTAATCAGTGCCCGACATGCCCCCTTGCCTCTTGATGAGTAGCCAATGTGGTGCACCCCGTCCACGTAAAGCCTGCCTGGCGCCATGTTAGCTTGCTGCCACATCGGATGCCCCACCCCATTCGTGCCCAGGTTTACATTGATGTAAATCCAGGCCCAAATCTCTATGTGGACGGCTCAAACCTCCTGCTTAGTTACCATCCATCCCATTAAACGCTAGGTGCACTTGCCTTGTTTTTAAAAGTGCTACATTGCTTGTAGTTTAGCAACAAAGCCCTGGCCTTCTTCAAATTTCCTTGCCAACTCATGGATTTCATTGGACATTTCTTGAGCCCATTCATGAGTCGTTTCCATAGTGTCATTCTCAATCATGGTCTTCTGAGTGTTAAGATCCAACTTGTTGGAGAGCTTTGTAGCCTCTCTAATCATTTCAACCTTTTTCCTGCAAATCATATTTTGAACTTGTAGCCCTCGGTATGCTGACCCTCGGGGTCTTTATCCCGTGTAAGTGTTTTTCTATCCCTTCTTAATTTGATGTAATTATTTGGCTCTTTTCTTAATTCAAATGCGCTTATTTGGTCAAACTAGTCTTGCTTGGTTGGCCTTTGCTATACATAATTGGTAGATTTTTGAGTGTAGTTAATTAGTTGGTTGTGATTGCTATCTTCCCAGGTTTTCTTGTGGAACACAAGTAGATGAGTAGAACCAATTGATAGGCACCAATAATAGCTTAGCTTGGAACTTGATGAGCATTGGAAAGAAGAAAGTTGTGTCCCATAGCGCTCCCTATGCAATAAAGTACTACTAAAGAGGGTAATTGAATCAAGCAAAAGGGTTGCAGCTTAACCTACTCCTTAATCTACTTTGGTAGTTATTTGCACATTGCCATTCAGCCTAATAATATTGACCATTTAGTCTCTAGACCGTGGTTCTATCTTTGAGACACCCATCTTATTCTCAATCAAGCATAGTCAATTTTTCTTTAATTCTCATAGAACATGAGAGAGAGAGAGAGAGAGAGAGAGAGAGAGAGAGAGAGAGAGAGAATTACATGTTGTCACAATCAAAGAGGTCTTGGCTGTCAATCACAGAACTTGTGCAAAACATATCTCAGGAGGAAAATGTTGGGATAAAGGGTTGTGCTTATGCTACATAATGGTTATGCAAAGGAGAACATTGGAATGCACTGTTTAAGATATATTTCCAAACCAAACAAGGACATACGTAGATTGACACCAACTACCTAGGAATATAGTAAACATGTATAGAGTGCATCGAGTATTCCAATATAAACTTTGAATTTTGAAATGTGGAAAAAGAAGTGCGTCTCTATTTGATATATAGATACGATGATCGAGATTGAGCATGCATTGATGAGGAAAACATGTGACTAAACTAAACTTAAGGAATCTTTGAAAAACTCAAAAAATACAAAAAGAATCAATAGACTATTAAAATTGAATTGCACTACCAACCTGATAATTGTGTACGGCATTGTTGAATTTTTGTACAATGTTTTCGAATTGTACAAGTCGGAGGACAATGTTTGAGTCAAGCTACATAAAAGCTAAACATTTTGTTTTGCAGTGAGGCGCAAAGTGAAAATGTTAATTTTACAGTGCACGTCATGCAAAAGTGCCATACAAAAGTATGGTGGTGGAGAGTTGGCAATGTCGTCTCTCCAAAAATTATAAGAAATGGAAGTCGTGCCCTGCCCCGTAGCATTTATGTGTTGCACCAAGAAAATGCATAGACATGGAGAATTGGATGTAGATAACAAGCCTTGCAGTGTTGTCGAGATGGAGTCATGCTTGTGCAGTCGACTCATTTACTATTGTGAGTGTATGCCCTTCTTGTCACACACAAAACAAGAGTTAACACAAATATCACCTCCTTCATCACATGTGTGTCCTCAGTAGCAATCTACAGTGGCATTTTGGTATCACACTATGTAGAGCATCCTCTACCCTCCTTTCAAAAAAAGATTTTAGGCCAACCCAAGTAAATATAACGAGCCACAACTTGCCCTCCACTTGGCTCACTCTTGTGGTGATGAATGTGGAAAATTTTTTATACTTCCCTACTGTATGCCAACCATCGGTGTTGCAAAATAGAATGTCTTGCACTGCCTTGGTAAAAGAAGCATCAAGCTGTAGAATAGGAGGTTGTAATTGGTTGTCCCTATAGCTCCTTTCAAGGCAAAGTTCTGTGCCTTTCTACATGTTGAGGGTGGCAATGCTTCTCTATGAATGAAGAGAGTGGTAAGAGACCTCTTTCTGAGCACTGACTTCCCTTGTTGCCTCGATTGTTTGCCAATTGGCTCTAAGTCAGTAACCCGCTCCAGCTCCTACTCTTGAATCACCCATACCACAAGACAAAGTCTCTTGCTCTCCATCACCTACACCTGTGCCCTCAAGCTCAAGAGTTGTTTCTCCTCCAAGCACCAAGACACCACCCACAAGGCGTGGAGATTCCCATCCCTAGACTTAAAAACTCCATTAACACACCTTCCTCCTACATAAAGCTTGAACCCACCTGTACCTTCTCCTTCCCCAGCCTCACATGCACCATCGACAGTAGAATCCCAAATACTCAAGAGCTCACTCGCAATGCCCTACCCTTGCTCTTAATCAATGTGTTCAAAGAAACGACATACTAGACATCCCCTAACTAACAATATCATCATGAGTTCTTTTGCCCATCTCATCACCTTCCAAATTTCCACATGCCTTCAAGATGCAAGCATAGGTGAGTACATTTGGAGAGATGTGCTCATGTTGCATCAGCTAAAAAAACTCTTTGGCCCTATCCTTGTCGAGCATATCCAATTATCAATGAGATTCCAAGCAAAAAGCTCTTCAAGCATATCACGTCTGAAATACATGTTAATCAAGCAATGCCAAGCACACAACCCCTGTGTAATTCAAGATGTAAGCATAGCCTTCAAAGCATAGATGATTGCATCTGGAGATATTTCCTCGCTTCTCATTTACTGAAGATAGACAAAAGCCTCCTGGTCATGCCCCGTTCTAAGAGTCGACATTTTGTACAAGATTAAGGCCATGAAGCATTTGTTCTGTTTTTTGAAGTACACCAAATTTGGCATACATGGCAAACAAGGCAATGCCAAGCCTAACATCTTTTTTTAGCATCCCCTAACTAATGATATCATCATGAATTTTGTTTCCCATATTAGTGGCTTGCATAGTGCCACATGCCTTCAAGGAAAAAATAGGTGATTGGATCTGGAAAGATTCCCTCGCTTCTAATTTGCTGAAAACAAGCCAAAGCTTCCTACTTCCCTACGACTTATACATGCCGACCAAGGCAGTCCAAGGGATAACTTTTTTCTTTAAGAGTCCCTGATGCGAGCTCGGGACTACCATGTCGTGAGAGGAGATGCAAACGGAAATGGTGAAAATTAAAGCATCTATAGACGAGCAATGGCCAGTAAGTGGGCAACGGAGCTGGGGGAGAAAAGGGCCACTCACCTGACATTGCCGCTATAGCAGGTCAAACAGGCGGCATCACTGCAGTAGGGGGCGACTGATCTGGCATGCTGGTATACAGGCGTCATCACTGCAGTATGCTGGAGCAGCCCAATATAAAGCAAAGCATCATCGTAGGAGATTTTCATGTACGCGAGCCAAAAAGCGGAGCTGATTCATTAATTAAAACAGGTGAAACTAGAGAGTGCATTGCTGGCCGTGCGATTTTGGTTAAGGGCAATGGTCTAGATCATGCCAAGTGGCCACACCCAGAATCAAGAAATCAAAGAAACTCGTTAGGCTTACCAAGTTAAAACTAGAGTTCTTCGTTAGCCATACCTATATTGAATTAAAGTGGGTCCAAGAGTTAGGAAAAACAAGAACCTAGAAGAAAAATGCTATCTGTGTGTGTGTGTGTGTGTGCGCGCGCGTGTGTGTGTGTGTATGTGAGAGAGAGAGAGAGAGAGAGAGAGAGAGAGAGAGAGCCAGCTTGTGCTTTGTTTTTCACAAATCTTATTACCTTAAGTTGACGTAATCCTATTTTTACAACGTGATGGTCTTCATGTCTCAATGTTGATATGTCTAAATATGTTTTTAGATTTTAGATTGTATCAATTCTTTAATTCAATCTCGCTATATTGTCTAAATTCTTGTCATTTGTACATGCCACTTCACCTCCTTAAATGAATAAAAATCGATAAATTCTATTATTTGATGCTATTAATTATGTCTAAGATATTTATTAATTGGGAGGTGAGATGTTAAAATGAAGTAGAGAGAGAGAGAGAGAGTGTGTGTGTCAAAGCGTGTTAGATTTTTTTACCTGAGAGCGTGTTTGGGATACTGATCATAGTGTTTCAGAGGTGTACCTCGCAAAAAACCACAAAGAGAGTTAGAGTTTTGTCAAGGTCAATGTTTGTAATCATAGAAGATGGCAATGTTATTAATTGTTTGTTGTTCCATTTTTATGTTTTGATAAAAAAAACATGCAAGTCTCCTTGAATGGGGGAGTTTTAACATTCCTCCCCAATTTTTATAATACGAGGGAACGTGCCATTCCCACGGCTGCGTGCAATTTTCAGCGCGTTCATTAACTGCGTCCTCAATGTCAAAAATTAGAAAATGGTAACGCTTACTCACCTTGCGATTATCCTCGATGCACACAACTTGCATTTAACCTTTTGTATCACCACACCGCTCTGAACAAACATGATAGTTGGGACGGAGTGCACATTGCAAAGCATGAAGCTGCATCACCAAGTTTCATAAAACCTAATATCGAACCAATCTAAATGGTTTTCTCATAATAAACTGATCATTTAATGTGGTAGAATAAACAGGAACAAGGGTTAAAATATAGACATGTGCTTATGGATCTATCTCAGTACGGAGCCAAGGTTAAAGGGGTCCAAATGGGAGATGGTCAGTGGGTTTCTTCTTAGTACTCTATGTGATAGCAGAACTCCCAAGTGAGAACATGAATCTGCTGGTAGACCTGCGATTTGCTCTTCTAAGTGCACCACATTCAGCATACGTATCAACCAAGGTATTGCTAAGCGAAATTTTTTTGAAACGGCCCTTGTTGAAGTGCTCCACATTTGGCATGCATATCGACCAAGACAGTTCCTAGCATGCCATCTCTTTTCGTGAGCAATTTGCATAGATCCACATGCCTACAAGATGCACACATAGGTGATAGCATCTGGAGAAAGGTTGGAGAAAGGCCCTCGCTTTGCATCTACTAAAAAAGCCTAGACCTTGCTTGCCCGGTCATTGTTGGGCATACCCTGCAATCAGTGCGTTCCAAAACACATCTCACACATGAGCACCATATCTTGCATACATATTGACCAAGGCATTGCCAAGCATGGCAATTGTTTGCAACAGCCCCTTACTAACAATATCAAAGTTTGCCAACCACAACAATTTTTTGCTGAAGTGTCCCATAGTTGGTGTACATTACCGCAGTCAATGCACTTGAAGAGACGGCATTCGGGACATGAAGCTCCTCAAGCACGTTTTGTGCTTTCTAAATTGCACCACATTCAACATACATATCGACCAAGCCATTGCCAAGCACGAAAATTTTATAAAAAATCCCTAGTGAAAGTGTCCCACATTTGTCATACGTATCAACAAAGGAAGGACCAAGCATTCCATCTCTTTTAGAGAGCGTCTTGCATAGAGCCACATGCCTGCAAGATGCACACGTAGGTGATACCATCTGGAGAAGGCCCCCACTTCGCACTTGTTCAAAACAACCCATAGCTTTTTGGCCTGGCCGTTGTCGAGCATATCTTGCAATCAATGCATTTCAAAAGACGACATCCCGCATAGGAGCACCACATTTGGCGTACATATCAACCAAGGCATTTCCAGACACAACAATTTTCTACAGCAACCCATTACTAACAACATCAGAGTGAATTTTTAAGCCCATATCGGCATCTTGCATACAAACACATGCCTTTTAGATGAATGTGTATGTGATTGCATTGGGAGAGAGGCCCTCGCTTTGGATCCGATGAAAATAGCTGCTGAGAGCTTTCTGTCCCTGCTCTTGTTGCATGTATCCTGCAATCAATGCACTCCAAGAGACAGCATTGGGAATAGGAAGCTCCTCAAGCTCGTTTTGTGCTTTTTGAAGTGCACCACATTTAGCATACATATCAACCAACGCATTGCCAATCACGACAATTTTTATGAACAACCCTTGCTGAAGTGTCCCACATTTGGCATACATATCGACCGAGGCATTGCCAAGCACGCCATCTCTTTTCGAGAGAAATTTTCATAGAGCCAGATGCTTGCAAGATGCACACGTAGGTGATAGCGTCTAGAGAAATGCCCTCACTTTGCACCTGCTGAAAAAATCCCAAACTTGCCAGCCCGGCTATTGTTGGGTATATTGTGCAATTTGTATGTTCCAAAAGATGGCATCCCGCACAGGAGCACCACATCTGGCATAGATATCAACCAAGGCAATTCCAAGCATGGCAATTTTTTTCAACAGTCCCTTACTACCAATATCGGACTGAATTTTTAAGCCCACAACAATGTCTTGTGTGCCTTCAAGATGCACTCTTATGTGATTGCATCTAGAGAGAGGCCCTCGCTCTGCATACATTTTTAAGGCATTGCCAAGCATGGCAATTTTTTTCAACAGCCCCTTACTACCAATATTGGAGTGAAATTTTAAGCCCACAACAGCGTCTTGTGTGCCTTCAAGATGCACTTTTATGTGATTGCATCTAGAGAGAGGCCCTTGCTCTGCATCCATTGAAAATAGCTAAGAGCTTTTTCTGACCTTACTCTTGTTGTGAGTATCTAGCAATCAATGGACTCCAAGAGATGGCACTCGGGACCGGAAGATACACAATCACATTTTGTGCTTTCTCGAGTGCACCACATTTAACATATGTCTCAACCAAGGCATTTCCAAGCATGGAAAATTTTTGCAACAGCCCCCGACTAACAATATAAGAGCGAATTTATAAGGCCATGTCAGCATCTTGCGTACATCAACATGCCTACAAGATGCACGCTTATGTGATTGCATATGGAGAGACGCCCTACCTTTGCATCCGATGCGAAAAGCCATGAGCTTTCTAGCCCTGCTCCTGTTGTGTGCATCCCACAATCAATACACTCCAAGAGATGACACTTGGGACAGGAAGTTTTGGGCGTATTATGCAGAAAACGCATTCCAAGCGAAGAGCATGCCTTAAAGACATCTCATGTTTCCATGATGGCACCACATTTGACATACATATGGACCAACGTTGGAAAGGGGGAATGGGGGAAAACGCCCAGCACGAACTCAAGGGCCTCTCTATAGCTCAGGGTATCCACAACACCCCTATCCTCTCAGAAAACACCTTCAAAGAAACACTTCACACTAGCAGGTCACCGCCTGACCAATTTCCACTGCTCACACACTCCACAAATACATGGCCACACAATGCACACCTACTGCCACGGCTTGTCTCCACCCTTACACACGCTCACAGCCACTCAATCTCACTCTCTCACACAAAACACCGGGTCCAGGGGGCACACACATCCACACGGTTGGCATCGAGGGGAAACATAAAAGCAGGAGAAAGAGAAGGGGGGAAGGGGAAACAATAGCAAGAGGGACAACTGTGGCTTGATTGCACTTCAAAAAACATGTACACTGGCTTGCACTACCATCACCATGGCCATTTTCAAGCAAAAGTTACAAAGGGACTAGCTTGCTAGAGAACTCCCCTTTGCACTCTTCAAACGGCACCAAAAGCCAAGAAAAAAAGCCCCCAATTTGATTCAATTTTGACTTTTATAGGAGGGCCCTTAATTTTGAAAAATTTCCCTCTCATTGGTTCATCTAGTACCCTAATTTGGCATTTTTGGGAAGGGGGCATCGCTTTGCTCTATCTGCTCTCTTCCTCTCTCTTTTGCACTTGGTGGGGGGGGGGGGGGGGGGGGGGGGGTCGCTATTGCCCCCTAGGCATTTTTATTTTTTATCTTTATCCTAATTTTTTTACCACTTCTGAAGAGCTTTGGACTAACTTTGACCCTTTCTCTCTCTATCTGACTCCTCCTGCCACTTCTCCCTTCTTTCCTCTCTCCATTTGGTCCAGCTTTGCCTCTGCTCTTTTTCTCTGCTTGGCCTGCCTTGAAATGGCCCTCCTTGGTCTTATTGCACTTGGTTCACCTCTGTTGGCCCTTGCTCGGACATGCTTTGGAATGGGCCTTTTTGCTTCGCCTTGACCTTTGCTTTTCCCAGACGGCCTTTGCAATGGGCTCCTTGCTGCCCTCAGATCCTCTCTTCCTTTCTCCTTGCTCACTGTCCGTTCTATGGGACCCTCCCCTTTCATGCAAGGGGGAGGCAATAGCGATATCGCTATTGCCCTCCCTCTCTATCTCAAAAGCCCGCGGGACCAACTGCCTGCCACATCAGCATCAGGATACTCATCGCTGCTAGCAACCAGCCCCCCACCGGCCAAAACCGTCGAATGCGCCCAACTCAGCCGCACGCCAACTCGCAGCGCCCGCAAGATCTCGCCATCGCTATGCACCATGTGAGCTTTCCCTCAACAATATACCTTCAAAGGGACTTCTACCTAGCCCATATACTTTTTCCGCTACCCTTTGGCTTCCTAGGTCCTTGGCACCTGCCTTAGCCTTCTACACTGCTCTTGCCTGCTGCTTTTGCTTGGCACAGATCACTTCCTGGCTTAGACGATATTTGGATGCACCATCATTGTCCAGCCCCCTTGTCGAACATTCATGTTCGTCCAAAAGCATATGTACAAAACTTTGAAACTGGCACACCAAATTGACGATTAAAAGCACTCGCAAAATCATAACTGTATATACAAGCTATGTACAAAAGCTTCATCTCTTTTCTCTCGCACACAACATGCTTTAGGTGGGTTTCCCATGTTGGAATTAGGGTTGCAGAGAAACACACACAGCTTGGAGAAGACGAAGGAAGCTCAAGGCACACAATAGAGAGTGTGTTACTTAGTGTGCAATGGAAAGATTGATAGCCCTAGAGTGATGGGCGTATATACAATGCACGGGGGAAAAAACCTCCTAAAGAGGGAAAAAATGCTCCGCCGGTCCTAGTGTGTTCACACACATCACTACCACATGTATATGGTAACAAATCCCCCCTAGAGTGATGCGGTGAACGAGAGATGGCACATGAGTAAAGGGAAGTGCCATGCCCTGAGGACAGGATCAGTCCACAAAGGGGAGTAAGCCCAAAGCTTTGCGTAAAGATTCAAGCTTCTCACGAGACAATGCCTTTGTGAAAAGATCTGCAAGGTTGTCCTGTGTTGGCACATAAGCCAAGCTGATCTCTCCTGCTGAGAGCCTCTCCCTGACATAGTGGTAATGCACCTCAATGTGCTTTGTGCGATCATGAAAAATTGGGTTCCTCGCAACTGCCAATGCGCTCTGACTGTCAGTGTAGATAGTGTTGGCAGTGTCCTGTCCAACACCCAAATCAGCCATAAGGCGCCTGAGCCATACACACTCAACCGTAGCTGTGAAGACTGCCCTGTACTCAGCCTCACAACTCGAAGTGGCCACAGTAGGTTGCTTCTTGCTCAACCATGATATACATGAACTGCCAAGCATGAAACAAAAACCACTTGTGGACACTCGCGTGTCAAAACAACCAGCCCAATCTGAGTCCGAAAAAGCATGTAAGTCTGGCGGCAATGATCCCCCTTGGGATAAAACAAGCCAAGATGTAAAGTGCCACTAAGGTAGCGGAAAATCCTCTTAACAGCCAACGAATGCTTAGACCCTGGGATATGCATAAATTTGCTGATCTGTGAGACTCCAAACTGAATATCCGGCCTCGTGTTGCATACATAAATGAGGCAGCCAACAGCAGTTTGGTAAAGAGTGACATCAGCAGGATCGCCAGCATCATGTAGACTCAACTTCAAACCTGTTTCCATGGGAGTGGCAATAGGTTTGCAATCCTGAAGTCCAAACTTACATAGCAATGTCTCTATGTAACTTTTCTGACACAAGGCAATACCACCATCACACTACTTAAACTGTATACCCAAATAATGATGCAACAGCCCCAAATCTTTCATCTTGAAAGTAGTATGAAAATCAACCTTAAATTCAGCAATATGTCTCTCATTTGGTCCAGTGATCAACAAATCATCAACATAAAGAACCACAATGAGAAGTATATCACCCTCACGCTTTACATACAATGTGCTTTCTGTTGGACTGTTACGAAAACCTTGTTTGACCAAATGAGTGTCAGCTTTCTCATACCAAGCACGAGGAGATTGCTTCAACCCATACAAATCCTTGTTACATTTTCACACTTTCTCCTCTTGTCTCTTTATGACAAAACAAGGAGGTAAGAAAGCTTCTAGCAGCAGGTTTCATTTATCCAGTGGAGAATTCAGAGTGGGTCTCTCCCGTTGTTGTCACTCCTAAGAAAAACGGCAAGTGGAGGGTGTGTGTGGATTACCGTCCACTTAATGAGGCAACAAAAAGAGATCACTTTCCCCTCCCATTTCAGGATGAGATACTAAATGAGGTAGCTGGTCATGAGAAGTACACTGTGCGTGATGGCTACTCGGGTTACTTTCAAATAGGTATCGCATTGGAAGATCAATTGAAAACAACCTTCATCACTCCTTGGGGTTGTTATTCTTTTAGAGTCATGCCATTTGGCCTGACAAATGCTCCTGCAACTTTCCAACGCTTCATGAACATGGTGTTTCAAACATTCTTTGTAAAGTCCATTAGGGTTTTTATTGATGATTTTTGCATTTATAGCTCAAAATCATTGCATCTACAAAGGGTAGAAGAAGGTTTAAAGAAGCTCTATGACATGGGAGGTCAACTCAACCCCGACAAGTGCCACATAGGTGAGGATGAAGTGATCTTGCTTGGTCACAAGGTTTCCTATAAAGGCATTGAGGTGGATCCTTCAAAGGCAAAGGCTCTTATTGAGCTCCCATCACCCAAGAATCTCAAAGAGGTCATCTCATTCATTCAAAAGGTGAAGTATATGTCATGCTTTATTCACTTAGCTTCGGAGTTGTATCATCCTTTGCAAAAGTTGACACAACAAGTAGAATTTGCATGGTCTTATGAGCTTGAAGAGTACTTTTGTAGCATTAAAGTCATTTTGTCAGAGCTACCAATACTCATGCCTCCTTGTTAGGAGTACACATTCTTTGTTAGCTCTAGTGTTGGGAAGGAAACAATTGGTGCAGTTTTATTACAACAAGATCCCCACAGTACCAGGATGCGACCCATCTACTTTGCTAGTAGGGTCATGAATGCTTTGGAGAGAGGCTACACGGAGGCAGAACTCATGATGCTTCCTCTCATGTTTGCGGTGAGAAAGTTTAGATCCTACTTGCTACCAAAACCTTTTGTAATTCTCACTGCAGAAAATTTGTTTCCTTGGGTGTCATCTCAAATGAATCTTAGCACTAGGATCTCAAAGTGGATTATGGAATTGCAAGAGTTCCAATACTCTTTCAAGGTAAAAGTAGTGTGCGTGCACAATAGGAGATTAAGGTGCCTGAAGTAAATACCCTACCATTGCCACCACCTAAAAGTATTCCTAATGCTTTTACCTTGCTCTTTGATGGAGCTTTTCGACGAGTCACAGGTAAAGCAGGGGGAGGGCTAGTATTGCTCAACCCCAGTGGAGAGGTGGTCATGAAAGAGAAGGTCAATCTACCAGGTTCAACTAGCAACAATGAAGCAGAATACGACACACTACTTCATGGTTTAAAGATATGCATTGGCCAAGGTATACATCGTCTCATGGTAAAAGGGGATGCACTTCTCATTGTGAAGCAAATTTTAGGCATTTGGGCATGCAAGAATGAAAGCCTAAGGACAAAAGTTCATGCCATTCGTAGATTGTTTAATCAATTTGAAGAAGTGCAACTATATCATATTCCTAGGAAACATAATGAAGATGCCGATTTACTTGCACAACAAGCAGTTACATGCGTTGAGAAAGAAGTGCAGGTCATCATGGTGGCAGCAACTGTCAAGCAACTGAGATACCAGGGATTGGAGTCATTGACTCCCATTATTAGCTACATTTTGGAGGGTGAGTTTCCACAAGACTTCACGAAGGCTCAGAAGAGGAGACTCATGAAAAAGGCAAGCGCGTATCTCTTCCTAGAAGGATCCCTCTATCAAAGAGGGAAGGATCAAGTGCGCAGAAGAGTACCAACTATCAAGGAGATTCCAGCCATTCTAAAAGGTTTGCATGAAGAGGCATGTGGTGGTCATTTTGCCCAAGAGTTAACTGTGAAGAAGATTTTGCTTGCGGGGTATGTTTGGCCAAGTCTGCATGTGGATGTCCAACATTGGTGTAAAAGTTGTCACAATTGTCAGGTAAATGGGAATAGAAGATTGGTGTATGGTCCAAGGCAAATTGTGCTTGCAAATGGACCCTTTGAAAAGTGGGGCATTGATGCTATGGGTCCTCTCCCTAGGACAAAAAATGGTAAACTCTACATTCTAGTGGCGGTAGACTATATGACTAGGTGGGTGGAAGCACAAAGTGTGGCAAAGGTAACTGAGAGGACAGTGAGCACATTTGTCTACTCTCACATTTGTTGTAGATTTGGGACACCTTTGGAGATTGTTTCTGATAATGGTCCAGGGTTTAGAAAGGGCTTGCTCACAGAGGTCTGTGAAGAACTTCACATTCTACATCGTCATAGTACACCCTACTATCCCCAATCCAATGGTCTGGTAGAAAAAGCTAATGGTGTCATTGCAGGCATCATTAGAAAGATGGTGAAAAACAAGACAAAGTTGTGGGATGACTTCTTGGATGGTGCCTTGTGGGCATATCGAACCACATATAGGGAAGCCACAGAGTTCACACCATTTCACTTGGTCTATGGTCAAGAGGCTTTACAACCAATTGAGCTCAACATTCCAACAATGCGACTTCATGGCCAAGAAGTACAAGATGATCAAGAAGCACGGATGGATCGACTTCTTACCTTAGCTGAGCTTGAGTGGAAAAGAGAAGCAGCATACGAGTGCTACAAGAGGAAAGCTACGCAGGCAAAGGAGAAGCTTGATAAGAAACTAAAGGACAAAGGCATCAATGAAGGAGATCTTGTGCTAAGGTATGACAATCGACTCGATAATCGTTTTGATGCCAAATTTGAAACTAGATGGCAGGGGCCATACATAGTTAAGGAGGCTTTCAATTCAAGTTACTATCAACTTATGGACTTGAATGGGAAAGAGCACTCTAGGAAGGTAAATGGTTATCGCTTGAAGCCCTATTTGAGTCGCCTTCTACCAAAGGATCTACCAAAGATCTGTCAAAGGGAAGTTGTCTCATGTATGTATTGTTACATGAAGCATGAGTGTAACTCCAGCCAAAATTCTGAGGGGCCAAACAATGAAGATCTAGTCAAGGACTTTGAAGCACTCTCTTGGAAGATGCTCTATGATGGTACATGAATATACCATCATCCTGGGGGAGGGCTAATGATAGCCGTTTTTCGCCTTTCCATAATTTCCATAGTAAGCTACCTCACCCTATCAAATCACTCAAACACTGTGGCTATGCCTACCATTTCACTGTACATAAGCGTGTGTGAGTTAGGGGACTTTTCCCATATCTTCTTAAAAACCCTCAATTAGCTAGTCACTGGGCTAGTTGAGCCAAAAAAAATATAAAATATAAAAAATATAAGTATATTATGGCCCATTTGTGTGTAAATATTTTATTGTATATAGGGCCTAAATAAAATGATTTTTCATAATTATTTTGGTATTTATTTAAATATTTATACTTAGGTGTGTGTTATTTATGCTATGTACATTGACTCATCATTACCATATTTTTTCTTACCATTTTGCATACTCTTTATTCCATATAAAAATAATTTCATGCAAGCTTCTCTTATTTTTGGTGTAACTCCATCCCAACAAAAATCCAAAAAAACTAGTTTTATTTATGTGTATATTTTTTCACTATTGTGATTTTTCCTTCCTACATCTATTCTCTTTTACTCTCATAAATTAGAACACCAAAAATATTCATCTTTTTATGGTAGACTTATAATGAGAGAGATTTATTTTAACCCCTTTATATTTTTTCCACCTATATTATTTATATTTGACATGTAAATATTTTTTTAGACCCCTCAATATTTGATTTTCTTAGTTGTACTATTCACTTATATCATGATCTCAACAATATCTTCAATTATAGACCTACCAAATAAAGTCAAGGGTATGTGGAATGCATGCATGCACCATGGGGAGCTCACTCTTGGAGGTATTCAAAAGAATCATCCAAAGAAGGACCTCACAAGGACCTTGTGCAGTGGAAAAAACAGTCGGTTTTGCTGAATTTTTAAAGATCACATGCTCCCCTAATTTGAAAAGGTGATACAAACAAAAGTTGTAGCTCGTGAGCTGAACTTTCACCTCAAATTTTTTCATATTGTTTTGAGCTACGAGGTGTGAGCTAGGATTTTATTTGTGGACCCCAGTTCTCCCATGCTATGCAGCCACACTCCCTCTTCCACTTTATCATTATCCTCTTTCACACACACCTCTCCACTCATCATCCCCACCTCTCTCACCACTCCTCTCTGCACCCTACTCACCTTCTTCTAAACCTTGAAGAATAAGAGAAACCATGGTGAACTCATGTTTCCTACACACACTTCCATTCCAAAATTGACCACCTAGTCTCATTTTTCCTCATCCATATTACCCATATCTATCAAAAAACCATAAAATTCATCCTCTTCTCTTGAAAGACAGCATCATGGTGATTGATTACTCATATTCAATTACCTTGGCTCCCAAAGGAAGGTCAAGAGTGAAAAAAACGTACCGTCAAAGCTAGTGGAACGTCAACAAGCGTCAAAATTGACCCTACTCAAGACACTTGGAGCATCAACATTGTAAGAAATCCATGTTTTCTTACCTATTAAGAGTTTTTTCTTCCTTATTTGTATCCTACTTGGATACTCCCATTGTAAATATCCAATTCCATTTGTAAATCAATAAAATAACTAACTCTACTAATTTACTAACACTAACCTACTATGAAAAGTCCTATCACCTCCACTTCTCTCCTCTCTCTCTTGTTCATCTATCCACACCAACTTCTTGATAATTCCAAGCAAAAGAAATTAGATAAGTGCTGAAAATCTTACCCAACCATGGTTAGAGGAGTAACCGTAGCCTTCAACATTTCTATAAAAGGAGGGTGTAGCTAGCACAAAGGGGAGGACCATAAGCAAGAGCACTATGCTATAGCTTGAGAAGCCAAGCTCAACCTCTCTAGAAGGAGCTCTTGAGTGGAAGCTCAATTTCATATGCTTGTGCATGTGTTGTAATAGGGGTGATTAGCACGGGAACTCTATGCCATTGTAAGAGAGAGAGCGATCATTCAATTGAGAGTGGAAAATCTATCATTCCGCCTACTAGTGTAAGCCCAACATTTGTTGAATCAAGGAGGGTGGATTTGGACTAAGCTTGGATACTTTGTCTCTCTTACAATGTGAAGTAATGGACAACAATGATGTGTAAGTGTCTTGGTGATATTTTTAGTTCTTGATAGCTTGTGTCTGGGTGTTGTCATCAATTTAGCCATAAATCCCACATATTGTAAGAGGGCGACAGGGTGGAGAGGACTCCCCTGGCCTTAAGACAGTGATTGGGGTGGCTTTTCTTGTGATGTGTCATGGTGAAATTTACTCAAGCTATGTTGAACAAATACTAATCTCACTTTGATCGGTCATGACAGATTTGTAAGAAGGTATTAATGCAACAAGCACCCCCTCCCTCTCTCTCTCTTTCTTACATATATAATTGTGTTTGCTTTATCATAGCCGATACATTTCAAAGCAGCCCGAGCACTCTCTCTCTCTCTCTCTCTCTCTCTCTCTCTCTCTCTCTCTCTCTCTCTCTCTCTCTCTCTCTCTCTCTCTCTCTCTCTCTCTCTCTCTCTCTTTACGCGTCCTAGTTCGCATCCAAAACTAGGTGGTGCCCCAAATTTGTGTAGGGTTAGGTTGCGGGTTTGTGTGTGTGTTTGTTGTTGCCCGCCCCGGACCGCCTCAACACCTTTTGCAAGACCTACACCAATGGTGAACATCCTAGTTCAAACTAGGCCATACATACCCCTCTTGCAAAATCTTATGCAATGTGATCTTTAGAGCAAAATGGTTGCCACATGCACCTTCATGATTTTCTTCTAGCACTCTATAAAGCTCCTCCCGCCAAGGTACACGTCTCAACACGAGATCAGCCCCTTTCATGTACAAGACATCACCGATCAATTTGTACATGGATGCTCTACCAACAAAACCATACTTCTTAGACTTCTGAATCTCTTTTGGAATGATTCCTGTTAGCAAAAAATCCTCTTCTTGAGCCAAACTTTCCCGGCCATGATAAAGAGGTAAAGTGGTCCTCAACACAAATAGCTCCCCAATCATGCTTTGAGCTGCTTCATGTGCCTCTCCATTTAGAGCACGTTCAATGTGTCTGATGCTCCATGCCTCAAACTTTTTTAACAGGCCTTTAATTCTGAAACACATTTCCTTCAATGAGGTGTTCTTGCTCTTCCACACACCCAGCACTTGCTTCACAACTAACAAGGCATCACCTTTTATGCTCAAACTTCTAACCCCATGCTTCAAACAAATGTATAATCCGGCTTCCAACGTAGCAAATTCAGCCTCATTGTTACTATGCGCATCCAACTTGAACCCTCTCTTGCATACTAGCTTCCCCTCTGGATCATAAAGTGCTATACCCCCTGAAGCCGCATCATGGCTCTTTCTGTATGAGCCATCAAAGAACAACTCATGTACATTGCTAATCTGTGGCACTTCTTCAACTACCTTTCTCACCACCTCTTCCTTAACAATAAGGGGATTCTCCTTGTAGGTCAACAAATCATCTAGGGTAGCCCTTGTACTATCTTCCACTAGAAAAGAGAACTCAAACTCTTGCAATTCAATTACCCATTTCTTGACCACATTTGACATGTTAGCGCCATTAATTAACTGTGGCAAAAAAGCATAGCTCGTCAAGAAAACAAAAGGTCTTGGTAGCAATTAATGACAAAATCGTCGACAAGAAAATATTACACTGGCCATGACTAGCTCTACTTCCGAGAACTTTCTCTCTGCCCTTCCCCTTTTGCAATAGCATGGCTTCAATGGAATCATCCCCTACTGATGGATTTACATAAAAAACTTTCTCCCAATCAGGAGTCTGCATGGCTGACAGCCCCCCTAACACCTCTTTCACCTCTTGAAACACTTCTTCACACTTGTCATCCCATTGCAATGGATCATGCTTTGCCACTTGTTGTAATGGATAAAGAAGCTGCGAAGACAATGGAATAAACCGTGCCATGTACTTCACTTTGTGTATGAAGGTTTCCAACTGCTTCGTACTCGTAGGTGATGGAAGAAGAATAATAGACTTAACCTTGTCTGGATCAGCCTCAATGCCATTTTCTGACACCATATGGCCCAATAACTTCACCCTTGGCTGTGCTAGATGACATTTCTTTGGATTTAGTTGTCCTCCACATTCATCATATAGAGCCAATACCATCTGCAACTTCTCATGGTGTTCAGCCCTACTGCTGTAGACACAGAAGTCGTCCATAAAAGCCTTAACACAACTACCAATGAATGGTTCCAGCACCCAATTTGCTCTCTCTTGATAGAAAGATGGTCCATTTGACAACCCAAACGGCAACACTGTGTAGCAATAGCAGCCCCATGGTGTAATAAAATTTGTCTTTGTTCGGTCTTTAAGAGCAATCTTCAACTGAAAATAGCCTGAAAAACCATCACACACGCTGTACCTCTCATAACCTGCCACTGAATCCAAGATCTGATCGATGAATGGAAGAGGATATGGGTTCTTATTAGTGGCTGCATTTAAGGGCTTAAAATCTACACAAATCCTCCACTTTCCATCCTTCTTTGGACTGACTACTACTGGACTCACCCATTCTGTGGTCTCCACAGGGACTATGAACCCTGCCTTCAATAACTTATCCACCTCTTCCCGCAAGGCTGCCATCTTCTCTTGACCCATCCTTCTTAGCCTTTGCCGCACTGGCTTAACACCTTCTTTCAGCTCTATATGAATCTCTTCGCCCTTGAATCCTCTGATCTCTTCATATGAAGTAATGAACAAATCAGGAAAAGTAGCCAGCATGTGCAAATATATCTCCTTCTTCATAGTTGAGAGGTCTCCACTGATCATTTGTGTCATCAATTCCTGCTTCTTTGACAACTCAACCTTGGTTTGGATCAGCCCTTCAATCACTTCATAAGGCCCTTCACTTTCATCTTCAACTTCATTCGCAAATGCAACTAAACCACACTCCTGGATTTCTTTATCCATCAAAAGAAATTCAACATCAGCATCCTCATCACTGCTAGTAGTGCTATCACTGTCCTCATTTGTCACCGTGGAAGAGTCTTCATCACTAGACTCATCCTCATCTTCTTTAAGATCCTCTAATCGTTTCCTTGTGTCCATATTGTATAGCTTCTTGGCACCTGTCTTTCCATAGAGGCTAATCGTACCATGTTGCCAACTGATGGTTTGCCAATATGATTCGAAATCCTGACACCCCACTCACTGTAAGACCCATCTTCTCAACGCATGAGTCTGTTATGACGCATATTTGGGCTCCACCATCCACATAACCTTGTCCCAAATTTTTTCTTTTGTGCCACACATCTACGATTGGACAAATGTCTGGTAGCTCATCCATCACCAACACCTTCACTGAACCTCTCTCTGGCTCTTTCTCCATTGGGTTAACCATCCTCTTCCACTATCGCTTTAGTTTAGGAACCATCTCTATGAGCTGCCCAAAAGTAACATCTGCCTTCCTGCTTGTCAGATCCTCCTTTAAGTCATAGCTTAATTGCCCATCCCCTAGTGGAAAATCTGAAACATGAAACTTACGACGAGCCCTTCTTTTCCTCTTGGCCTTGACATCCTCGCCTTCATGGCTCTTTCCCTTCTTCTTACTAGGACCTAGGGCACTTCTTCCTTCCTTGTCCTCTGTGGTCCTCTTCCCAATAGTCATCACTAATGTATCCTCTAGCTTTGATGCCTTCTCCAAGGTGACTACACTTAGCACTTTTGTCTTTTCCTTTTCCTCCTGGGTTAATCCATTGGTTCCTTCATCTCCCTTAATTTCGATGCCATAATCATTTGACCTAGTTAGCACCTGTTTTGGCAATGGATACATGTATCCACCCATCCTTGGTGGCTTATCACATTGCGGGCTGATGTGGCCCAACTCTCCACAATTATAACATGTGGGCGTCTGCCTCCAGAACCTACCATTACTTTGTCCAACACCATTCCTGGGTCTTTCTTCACCTCCTGGCTGATTTGCAAACCTCCCTTGACCTCGATTATTTTCCACTTGACCTAGCATGTTTAGGCTGAGATTCTTCATTAAATCTACCACTTGCCTCATGTCTTGCCTTAGCCCATCATCTTGCACAGATGTAGTGACCACTGCTAGCATAACCTGAGTAGTAACAGGAACCACTGGTTCATGATGAACCCCTAGCATGCGACCTTGCAAAGAATCCATAGGCTGAAATTCAGACCTCATGGGCAAAGACTCTACTCCTAACTGGCTCATTTTCCTCAGCTTCCACTCTTTGTTCCTTGCTACCTCTAGTGCATCTTCATATGTCCTATGCTTCTTTAGCTCCACTCTCCAACGTATATTCTCCCAAAGACCAGCCAAGAACCTGTCCTTCTTCATCATGTCAGGTGGGGGTACTTGTGGTGCTAAGGTCTTGCACATTTGCTCCCATGCCAATGAAAACTTTCGTATGTACGCATCTACCGGCTCACCTTCCTTTTGCACTAAAGACTGTACTTCTTGCCACACTTTGTCAGGATCTTCTATCTTCACAAACTCCACTTCCAATCCATGCCTTAGAATGTCCCAACTCAATTCTACAGGTGGATCAACCACACGCAAATCCTCTTCAAATGCTTTGGACCAAACTCGTGCATCACTCTTCAAACAAATTTAGAGAAGACGTAACATCTGTACAGGGTCATGAATCTGGTTGCTAATGCAGGCGACCTCCATCTTTTCCAAAAAGTCTTCCACATCTTCATCACTTCTTCCATGAAACTCCGGATAAGAGAAAGCCATGGCTACCCAAGCTACGATGCTTTGAGAACCCCTTTGAACACACGTGCAAGAACCCAAGACTTTTGACTGACTCAATTTCCAAAAACTTCAATGGAGCTGAACTTTAGATAAGGACAAACACATGCACATCAAATGAGTTTTCATAGTTGATCATCGGAATTACAACAGGCAAAGGACATTCCAGTATCTCCCTTAATCTTCTTGGCCCGAACATAAAGACTATGCGCTGCTGGAAAAAAATCTTCCTGGACACATGAACATTTATCTGGATTCTCTGAGTTAAATGAAAAGGAGTGAATTGAGGGCCATTTTGATCATCCATCAAAGCCAACCATGAAGCTCCCAAGAAAGCACACCTGTGTTATCCTCTGATTTTGCCAAAATTTCAATAGCATAACAGCATAAATGGCTCAAAAGATCAAAAAACCAGCCATCATAACTTGGAAAAATTTTGACAGAGTTTCCCCAGAAGTAGAGCAGTGAGAACCCAAAATATAGACTGTATATGTATGCATAAACTGCCAACAATAGAACCCGAGCATCAAATAGGAATCACTACTACATAGCCTATGGCGAGGTCATGAAAAGGGTGCTCCAGCTACCTGTATCACAGAAAGGATCTCCACATTTGAGAATCCCCCAGCTCAATAAAACCTCACGCTATCGACCCTCACACGAAGGCTAATGCAAATCGCGTATAGTCAAGTCTCAGAAATGACTATCTTCCAGACCAAGTCTCAGAAATGGTCGGGACTGCCAAATAAAACCAATTATGGCTCCACAAAGGCGTACAATGGTAGTTTCCACAAGTAACGTACAATCCAACAGACAATGCGCTCAAACAGGCGCCAAGTGATGCATACCCACAACAGCTGCAAGGGACATCACTGCTAGTATATCACTGTACTCCAGCTACCTGTACCTATGTGAATCACCTGTACCTGTACCTATCCCTGTAACCTGTAACCTATAACCTGTAACCTGTAACCTGTAACCTGTAATCTGCAACCTGCAACCTGCAACCCCGAATCTCGAAGCTGGAAGCTCGAAGCAGAAGGTACTCGAAGAAGATCCTCAGTGGGGGCACCAAAAGAATGTGGGCGGGATGGAAACACACAGAACGCCTCTATAATGACCCGACACACACTCTTGAGATGATACACACACACACTATGGGGCACCACTCGGCTTACACAACCCTCCTGGCCGAGACAGGGAACACACCGATGGAGCGAGAGGAGAGAGACTACCCGTGTACCCACTCCACACAGAGACACACACACACACCCAAAAAAACTCAGCTCAAAAAAGGAGAATTTATGATGTTTAGATACAATAGAGCTTGGGCCAACACCAATGGGGCAAACAGCTCACACAATATGGGTAAAATATGCCAGATACAATCACAAACTCGAGCAGAAGATTCGCTCATAGGAGAAACTTACACAGCCAAAATAGAAAAAAAAGAGTGAGGAATTTGGAAAAATGGACAGCGCCGTCGCGTCCGGAACGGCCCAAAACCCCAGTCTACAATGTCAAAGTGCTCAAATCGGACTTCTGATGAGCAGTTTAGGGCCAAAACAGGCTCCAAAATGAGCAAAAACACACCTACGGTTGTTCCTCCTCTCTTCTCCACGTTTTTTCTGATCTTCTCTCTTTTTTTTCAGTTCCCACACTTAGCTTTATTAGTTGGGCACCCTTGGCCTTTTAGTTGACCTCAAACGGACCCCGAACAGGCCAAAAACTGACCTCGCAGTGCATAGTTGTCACCTTTTTGCATCCATACGCACACCTGTCACTCAGCTTTTTCCAATAATGCGTCTCGCCACCACGTAAAGTGGCCCCAAAAAGTGGTCCTCATGATGACCTTTCTGCATAATTATCACAAGAGAACATCCACGTTGTGTCCGTACTCATCCACGTGCAAATATTGACCCCGTTCGCCCTCCTTACGCCACTAGATGCCATCTGACGCACCTGCTTACCTCATGTCGTCGGCCCGCGGATAGCTTCCTTGAGAAGTTTTACGTGCTAACAACTCCTCTTTATTGTAGAAAAAACACACTGGTACTGATAATAGTGAAAATCGATGCACTATGTACATGCTATCCTACCTGTACACACGTGGGCCCCACGTAACCACCTAGCCATGGAAATTGGGTAATCCTTTATTCGATGCACCATGCATGTGTTTGTACATATGCGCAATCCCTTGCTCAAAAAAACTCCTGACAACGTGTTGCCAAGCAGTGCTAGTTGATTGTGAATTCTCTTACTCATATGAGAGTCTTGCGTAAGAACATAAGCCAAGTACGACAATTTTTGAAGCAGCCATATCGAAAGTGCCCCAGAGTTGGCGTACATTCCTGCAATCAATGCACTGCAGGAGATGACATTCAGGAGTAGAAGCTCCACAAGCACGTTTTGTGCTTTCTGAAGTGTACTACATTTAGCATACATATCGACCAAGGCATTGCCAAGCATGACAACTTTTTGAAAAAGCCCCAGTTGAAGTGTCTCACATTTGGTGTACGTATTGACGAAGGCACTGCCAAGCATGCCATCTCTTTTACAAAGCATCTTGCATCAAGCCACATGCTTGCAAGATGCATATGTAGGTGATAGCACTGGAGAGAGGCCCTCGCTTCGCACCTATTCAAAACAACCCATAGCTTTCTGGTCCGGCCGTTGTCGAGCATATCTTGCAATCAATGCATTCCAAAATACGACATCCCACACACGAGCACCACATTTGGCATACATATCAACCAAGGCATTGTCAGGCCCGACAGGTCTCTGCCGCAACCCTTGACTAACAATATCAGAGAGAAATTTTAAGCCCAAATAGGCATCTTGCATTCACACATGGCTTCAAGATACACACGTATGTGATTGCTTCTGGAGAGAGGCCCTCGCTTCGGATCCTCTGAAAATAGCCGAGAGATTTTTGGACCGGCTCCTGATGCTCTTATCCTGCAATCAATGCACTAGGGAAAGAAGCTCTTCAAGCTCGTTTTGTGCTTTCTAAAGTGCACCACATTCAACATACGTATCAACCAAGGCATTCCAAAACACGACAAGTTTTATAAACAACCCTTGCTGAAGTGTCCCACATTTGTCATACATATTGACCAAGGCAGTGCCAAGCACGCCATCTCTTTTTGAGAGCAATTTGCATTAGACTATTTTCAGCAGGTGCAAAGCGAAGGCCTTTCTACAAACACTATCACCTACGTGTGCATCTTGCAAGCATGTCGCTCTGAGCTTGCTGGCCCTGCTGTTGTGGGGCATATTCTGCAATCAGTGCGTTCCAAAAGACCACATCCCGCACAGCAGCACCACATATGGCATACATATCGACCAAGGCATTGCCAAGCATGGCAATTTTTTGCAACAGTCCCTTACTAACAATATCGGAGTGAATTTTTAAGTCCAAACCATCGTCTTGTGTGCTTTCAAGATGCATGCGTATGTGATTGCATCTAGAGAGAGGCCCTCGCTCTGCATCCGCTAAAAACAGCTGAGAGCTTTCTGGCCCTACTCTTGTTGTGAGTATCTTGTAATCAATGCACTCCAAGGGACAACATTCCGGATAGGAAGCTCCTCAAGCACTTTGGTGCTTTCTCAAGTACATCACAGTTGGCATTGCATCTTGAACTTTTTGAACAAGCCCTGACTATAGCACTCTCATCATGAATTATCTCATCCAGGGGGAGGCTTTCAAAGTGCTTGTAGGTCTTTGCTTTGAATCTTGTGAAAAGAACCCAAAGCTTCCTTGCCATAGCCGCATGCCTTCAAGATGCATGCGTAGGTGATTGCATCTGGAGAGAGCTCCTCACTTCGCTATGTGTCGCTGCTCTAAAGTCACTGCGTGAAAAGCAATGCGTCGATAAAAAAATATGCATGCGTAGGTGATTGCATCTGGAGAGAGCCCCTCACTTTGCTATGTGCCGCTGCTCTAAAATCACTGCGTGAAAGCGAGGTGTCGACAAAAAAAGATGAGCAAAGGAACGGTCATGTGCCATACCTGTATTGAATTAAAGTGGGTCCAAGGGTAAGAGAAAACAAGAACCTAGAAGAAAAATGTTGTGTGTGTGTGTGTGTGTGTGTGTGTGTGTGTGTGTGAGAGAGAGAGAGAGAGAGAGCTTGTGCTTTTTTTTCCACAAATCTTATTACCTTAAGTTGATATAATTCTATTTTGACAACGCGATGATCTTCATGTCCCAATGTTGATATGTCTAAATATGTTTTCAGATTTTAGATTGTATCATTTCTTTAATTCAATCTCGCTCTATTGTCTAAATTCTTGTCATTTGTATATGCCACTTCAACATTCTTAAATGAATAAAAATCGACAAATTCTATTATTTGATGCTATTAATTATGTCTAAGATATTTATTAATTGGGAGGAGAGACATTAAAATGAAGGGGAGAGAGAGAGTGTGTCAAAGCATGTTAGATTTTTTTATTGAGAGCGTGTTTGGGATACTGATCATAGTGTTTCAGAGGTGTACCTCGCAAAAAACCACAAAGAGAGTTAGAGTTTTGTCAAGGTCAATGTTTGTAATCATAGAAGATGGCAATGTTATTAATTGTTTGTTGTTTTATTTTTATGTTTTTAAAAAAAAACATGCAAGTCTCCTTGCATGGGGGAGTTTGCACAGTCCTCCCCAACTTTTATAATACGAGGGAGTGTGCAATTTTCAGCGCGTTCATTTACTGCGTTCTCAGTGTCAAAAATTAGAAAATGGTAACGCTTACTCACCTTGCGATTATCGTCGATGCACACAGATTGCATTTAACCTTTCGTATCACCGCACTGCTCTGAATAAACATGATAGTTGAGGCGGAGTGGAAATTGCAAAGCCTGAAGCTGCATCACCAAGTTTCATAAAACCTAATATCTAACCAATCTAAATGGTTTTCTCATATGAAACTGATCATTTAATGTGGGAGAATAAACGGGAAAAAGGGTTAGAATATAGACACGTGCTTATGGATCTATCTCAGCATGGGACCAAGGTTAAAGGGGTCGAAATGGGAGATAGTCTGTCAAAAGGCTTGACTAGCTAATGGAGCTTAAATACCTTAGGGTTAGCTTCACTAAAGACCTCCAAAGGTTAGTGTTAAAAGTCCTTTGACCTTAGGACCTTAGGCAATCTAGGGTTGTGCTTGAGGTGGGAACCCGGCCCAAGCTTGAGGTGCTTGAGGTGCTTGTCGTGCTTGCTGTGACTAAGGTGCTTGAGGTGCTTAACGACTAAGATGCTAAGGTGCTACATGACTAAGGTGCTTGAGGGGCTTGAGGTGTTCCACAAAGTCAAAGACATCCCTATACAAGGGGGGGGCGAGCCCTCATTGTAGGAGCTAGAGAGAGAACACACACAATCTCACACAAGAGCCTTGCCTAATGAAGCAACAGGGACACATGTCAAGCTCCTCTTCATGTTTCCATCATAAGGTGCCTGTTGAGCCAGCAGAGGATCACACCCACATTTTTGCTCACACTCATCCTTTTGTAACCATTGATTGTAATAAATGTCTTTCCGACATTAATTTTGATTTGAGCCATTCATTAAGAAACGGGACTCAATTGAGTTTCCAGCTTGTAATCCCGAAGTAATTTCACTTGCTGATGTAATTAGTTAGAGATGTTATCACCTCCAGGGCTGAGGTATATAAACCAAATTTTTTGTAACCTAAGGGAGATCATTTAATCAAAGTGAGTTTTTTGGAGCGTCGTGACTGTGTCTGAGAGAGAGAGAGAGAGAGTGAGAGTCTTATCTACTTGCTATGCGAGCTATGGAGCCGCCATTGGAGAAGCGACACCGCCATTGTGTTAGCAACGGCGAGAGCTACGCACAGATACCAAGAGTGCACGCTATCGGCTTCTATGTGTGGTAAGTTCCTACGAGCTTCGGTGTGAGTTTTCTTCCAACTCGTGTGTCAGAATTGAGCGTGCAGCATATCTATAGAACCACAACGAGTAGAGCTACACATTAGTACCATCGGGGTCAAGTTTCGATCACCTGTATTTTTCGGTCTGTCTTCATACGTGTTTACCGCACGGAGTTGTTATAGGTTGATTTTGCAGTTCAAGTCTTTAGGGTGTTGTTCTTACCTAGTGTATAGACTTTCCCTTGAGTTTGAGATCGATTCAATGATTCTATATCTTGTTTCGTATAGCATTCGTTCGTAGTATGGATTTCAGTCACTTGCGTATTTTAGAACTTAGATTTGATTTCCTTAGTAGTGATTGTCATTAGAAGGTCGAGTAGGTGATTTGACACCCACCTAGTTGTTTCCATGCGCGTGCGGGTCAAGCTCCGTCCTCGTCTGACAAATTCTGTTGTTGGTTGAGTTCTCGCTATTTAGCTTCCGCTAGCGGCGTAACCGCCTTAACATTTGGCGCCGTTACCGGGGACGAGAGCCCTAAGTAGGTGACCTTAGACTAATCCTACGAAGTGAGTCGTATAAACTACTTTGTATACTTTAGTTAGAAAAGATCTAGGAGTGGTGGACTCCGAAGATCTCGAGAGATACTAGGAAGTGGGGTATTCCTGGGTCTTCCGTGTTGACAATATTTTTAGTTTAGCTTAGATTTTTTTGTTGTTTTGTTGGTGTTGAGTAGTTGTTGATAGAAGAATAATTTGCTAGTCCGTGAGTGGCAGTGGATCTCTTTAAAATCACAATTACCAAACCCATTTTATGATTAGGAATAGCTTAGGTAGGACTTCATTTGATCCTGATCTAGAGCTAGTAATCATTGGAGTGTTTGCTTGATATGGTTGATCGCATGTTAGATCACTAAACCGTCGAGTTAGTAGTGAAACTTGCAATAAACAAAAGTCAGAGAAATTTTCTGTGTATCTGGGAGTTGCTGAGCACTTGAGAAATCTTTAGGAAGGATTCTGTGCCAAAAAACTGGAAATCTGCAACTTTAGACATCATATGCGTATGATGTCTAAATGACCAAACAGAGACCAAAACAGAAATTTTGACTTTACCAGAGTGTTCAAAAGGGGGGTTATACCCTAATTTCAACTTAAAACAAGAGCATTAACACTCAAAGAAACCCAAAAAGATAAGTCGGAGTCCAAGAAACGCAAAGAATAGGAAATTTTGGATTTAGATCTTGTTTTTACATTCAAACCTGACAAAAACACTTGAAACTCAATTATAAACATTGGAGAAGGCTTAAAACCAAGAATAGTCAAAATCTGGGACAAAAGACATCATACGCGTATAAGGTCTTTTAGCACATCCACTGCTTATTTTTTATATCTGACCTGACAAGATTATTACAAACACTGTAGAAAGCATAAATATCAAGTCTTGACCCAAATTGATGAAAAAGACATCATACGCGTATGATGTTTTTGACCTAATTTTGGACATATTTTGATACTTTGCCAACACAAATCCATTGTAATAGCTGTCTAGAGGTTATATTTCAAGTTTCATCCCATTTGGATCACAATTGACCCAAAACAAGTCAAAAGAGGAAAATTGCCAAGAAAAGCCTAAATTAGCCATAACTTGCTCAAACAGAGTTCAAACTGAATTTTGTGAGTGGACAGAGCATAAGGGGGCTACTGAGAGTGAGCATAACCAAAATAGTCCAAATCTGTGAAAAAAGACATCATACGCGTATAATGTCTTTTTCAGCATAACTGCAACAAAATTCTCACTTGATGAAACAGAAGTTGTCCAACTGACAAGATTAAACAATTGACCAAGTATCAATCAGTTTGGATCAATTCTGACCACAAAAACTTGGGAAAACAAATTGCCGAGACGGAAAAGTTAAAGTCCTTTAGGGGAAATTGATGAATTTGAAATCGGGCAGGAATCTCCAGAATAACCAACCAAAACAAGGGGAACAAGCAAGTGTCATATTAACCGAGGGAAGTGTGAACCAAAGTTGGGTGCAACCATTAGAGCCGATCTTTGAAGGAAGTGTTTCTGATACTTCTTCTGAGAGATCTTACGAGATTTTCACCGAACACTTGGAACACTTGAACCTGAACAACAGAGAAAATATGGCAGCAGGATCATCAAACCCTTCCGCCACAATGAAGCTATTGTTCATAAAATACCAGTACGACAATGAGCAAGGTGCCAAGATCTACAAAGATGGAATGGACCGCTATTGTGTAAAGATAGAAGATAGACCTAGTGAGTTCAAGGACTTAGTGCCTGTGAGCTATAGCGGAGATAGATATCTAGATGACGAGGGTACCATGTACTTGGTAGTCCTAAACCCTAACATTGTGGACAAGTGGGGATTGATGGGCACCAAAGCCAAAGTAGATGAAGAACTTGAGGAGAAAGCACCAATAATGAACTTCCCTGATGCGAGGTTAAGAAGAGAGAATGAAACTACAAGGATCAACACTGATAACATCTATGTGGGGCTATACAAATATAATAATGGGGAGCAAGATCTCTATTATAGATGTGAAGAACCCTACACCGGAGAGTTGACAGACCAAAAAAGACTTTATGTCTTTACCTACACAGAGGGATCGGAAGTGAAAATTGCCTCTTACGACAAGTATGGGAGGCAATACTCAACAATGGGCAAGAAAGAATTAGAAGGATATACATACTTTGGGGGACCACTACATCAGTATTATGTTACTTCTAGCTCACAAAGACCAGCACCAACAAATGGAGTGCAAAACCCAATGACAACAGGAGGACAAAGAACTCAGGCTGCTGACTCTTTCAGTCAACCTCAGTACTCGAAGCCCGGACCAATGGGATCATTACATTCCAGAGAGTCAATGGATACGAATCGAGGTAGTGCAGTTCCAATCCCCACGTATACCACTCCAGGTCCAAGGTTCGAAGAGGAACCATCACATTTACCTCCTAGTAGTAGACTCAGGGCAGGGGAACCGACAAGGGTAACCCATGAAGTCCATGATGCTAGAGAAAGCTTTAGCCGAGACACGGGAGCAATGAGATTGGTAGCATACCATAGACGTATGAGACCATCTCAAGTAGCCAAGTGTATGCCAAAGAAGTATGGTGGTTCAGGAGATCCGTATGCACATGTGTCACTCTTTAAGCAAGTCTTAAGAGCTGAGCAGATAACAGATTTCCATACACAATACGAGGGATTTGGTCTTACTCTAGAAGGTACGGCATTGACATGGTTTCAACCACTGAACAGAGGGGGATTCCATGACATTGACCATTTGCTAAGAGAGTTTGTTGAGGAATTCTCAAAACGAGGGATTAAGCACAATACGGTCTCACAAATATACGCTTTTAAACAGAGAGAACACGAAAAAGTGAAGGAAGCTTCACTTCGCTTCAAACAATACATTGAGAGATATCCAGTACGTGAACAACCACAAGATGACAGACTATCTGTTCTCTTTATTTAAGGATTGAGAAACGACACTCTCAAGAAGGACTTGCACTTGAAATCTTGTACAAGTTTCGAGCAAGTAACGAGAGAAGCATTGTACTTAGTGGATAACAGTACGGTTTATGGAGAGGTGTCAGCGGATACAGATTTTGCATCCAGTAGCTCTTCCTCCATAGCGAGCGAGACTACCACTAAAAAGAATGTTCAAACAACAACCATGCCAAATGTAGAGAAAATGATAGAAGATGCTCTAAAAAGGATGGCACCATATCAAAAACCATTGCCAAAACCACTGAAATGGTGTGCTATTGAACAAAAATGGACAAACCATCCAACAGAGGAGTGCTATTACAACAAAGGGTATGTAAGGGAGCGTCAGTATGCACCTCCTGCACAATTAGCACCACCTCAGGTACATCCAGTACCTCGATACCCAACGGGAAATGTACCAGGACCTATGGGGATAGAAAGACCGCAACCGATATTAGGACAACAACCACCTTTACCAAGAGCAAGACCAGTGGGCATTAGATATGCACCAACCTTAGAGAATCAGGAAGAACAAGCCTTAGTGCCTGTTCAAGCCTATTATGAAGAATCTGGTGCACACATGTCTCCAACTGTGTATTACCCACCAGAAGAACCCAAACAACCAGAACCATGGGGCATGATTGGGAATGTTGGAACACCAACAGTTACAAGTGCTTCTGATGAAGAGAGATACAATTTGGACACAAGAACATTGATGTTCATAGCTCATGGAGGGTTAACAGGACAAAGACCATCCTATCCACAAAGGCCGAATCAAGTGGGACCAAGACCAGCACTAGGACCCTGTTACAAGTGTGGAGGTGACCATCTAATGAATGTTTGTCCACATACGGAAATCATTAGAATTAACGCTTATTGCACTGAGTGTGGGGTTACTCACTTCATTGAGGATTGTTCAAAGAATCCAAACAAAGTGCAAAAAACGACATTGAATATGCTAGAAACTATTCCTACCAGCAGTGGGTCCGAAAATGAAACTCTGATACCAACTCAAGTTGTTACTAGAGCTCAAGCTAAGAAAACCACTAGAGAACCTGAGAATGGAAAGTTAGCGACTGAAGTGGTTAGTCAAGGACCGCGGAGTCAGAGAAACACATGGAAAGCTAGAAAAGCACGCATGAAGTTGAGAAAAGAACGTGAAGACGCTATTCTAGCTGAGGAACTAAAGCAAACTAAAGATAGATTAGAAAAACTTGAGAGTCAAAACGGGAAACGAGAGATGAGCCCGGAAAGAACGAAACAAAAGAGTATCAAAGAAACAATGAGCTTAAGCTCAGGGGGATCAGTGCTAGTCGACAAAGTACACGAACCATTGGACGCACTGATGAGAGCTTACGAAGCTAGGTTAAAGAACAACCAAACACAAGAACAGAGGTGGATGACATACCCAAACACGGAATCGGAAAAGCAGAGACTTGAAATGTGCCAGAGAATGATCGAGACTGCACAAGCCTTATTAGAACCACCAAGAGAAACAATGAATTGTGGAACGGAAAACCCAATTCAGCAAGAGACTATCATTTCACGGGTAGCTGAAAAGACTCCCAGTGCACAAAAGCCTGAAGATACACACAAGGATGACCGCATAGTATTGAACACAACCGATCAGGAGATAGAGAGTTTTCATCCAGTCATACAGAGGATTTACGAAAGAGATGAGGATTACAATGAATTTTGGAAACAAGTGAGAGAGGCAAACTTTGCAAACGAGCTAAGTTGCCAAGCTAATCAGACAAATTGGGAAAAGGACATCAGGAATCCTCCCATAGTGCAATTTGAGGCAGGACCTCAAGCGGACTTGGATCTGCAATCTTACTGGGGAGATGGGGGCTCTGTTAGAACAATGGAGAGCAAACCTCATTCACTGAATACCTTACCTTCATACTTAGGAGAGTATGAAGCAAAATCCGAGATTAGAGCACTTCCCTCACGAAGAATCTCATCAGAAAAAGTCATGGACTCGCAATGATTGATAGAGATCTTGTCAACACCAATGACATGCACTATCACTCTAGCTGAGCTTTTGAGGCTAAGACCACATATGTGGACCACTGTAGGAAAATGCTTGGAGAAATTTGGGATAAAAGACCCAACATCGAGACTGCAAGAGGGTATACAAGAGCTGAGCAAACCACAAAAGAACGCTAAGCCTGTACCCTTAAACAAGGTCAGAGAGTATTGCGAAGGTGAAGAGGGGAATACAACCTTACCAGTTGAATTCCAAGGCGTGAACACGATGGCAATACTAGACAGCGGAGCTGGGGTAGCCATTGCTACAAAAGAAATCTGGAAAAAATGGGGGAAACCAGCAATAAGGAAGACTAGGTTGAAACTCCAATTAGCAGATGGACACATGGAGAAACCTATGGGGTTATTAGAGAAAGTCGTAGTAACTTCTTGCGGCATTGAATACGAACATACTTTTGCTATTGTCGATTTTGGCAAGGAGAATAACTATGATATCATACTGGGAAGACCATTCATGAGACAGTTGAAAATGGTTCAGGATTGGGGCTACGATCACATATACCTGAGAAATATGGAAACCACTACACGTGTGAACGTGAAAGACCATAGTTACAAAGATGTGAACCGAACACCGGTAGAGGAGTTTGATTCAGCTACTTTGGCGGGATCCAAATTTCCAGCTTGGTTAGGTAAGCCCAAGGAGTTATGGATGTGTGGAGCTTCGAAATGTGGAAGTCTAAGGCGAGAAGAATATGTTTTAGAAAGGGCTATCGAAGACGAAACTTATATAGGAGAACCCTTTCCAGAGGACACGCTTGAACCATTAGAATGGACACACATTCTAGCAACCCTAGATGTTTGTGCAATTCCGGATGGTCCCACAACGAAATTTTGTGACAAGGACGGGTACGACGTGGTTCCGTACTTCATGCTGAGAACTATACTCGAAAAGAAAATGAAAAGAACGATACACTGGAAAAGCTAGACGAGCTTCGCCTAAAAGCAGTAGCTTCTATCTACGCTCAAAAAAGGCGACAAAAGGAATTTTTTGATAAGCATGTGCGGACTAAAGAGTTTAAGGTTGGGGACTATGTCCTAGTTTACACTCTGAAACAGCATGCTAAGAAGCTTAAAAAGCGAGGGATGGGACCTCTGGTGATTAAAGATCTATCACCAAGTGGAGCCGTCAAGCTTGCTACATTAGACGGAGAAGAAATTCCCAATTGGATTAGTGGATGCAGAGTGAAAAAGTATCTTTTGCCGCTAATCCAAGACATGCTTCTCAAAATACATCAAGAAAAGTTCCGTGTCCAGAAAAAGAAAAAGATTGTGGAGGAAGCGCAAGCCGAGGCGAAGGAAAGAATGGAGAAAAGAAGACTACTACATCAGAAACAGCGCAATGAAGGAGCAATACGAATAAACGCAGTCAGTATAACAGAAATGGATAATGACAAAGAAGAACCCATCATTTAATGCAAAGTAGGAACCAACCAAATCAAATCCAGAGCACTATTAGATTCAGGAGCTCAAACTAACCTACTTTCACTCAGTTTGTATAGACAATTGACAAATGACACTAAATTACAAACTGCCAAGCAAGAGTTAAAGAGTTACTCTGAGAATTCAATCAAAACTGTCGGATGCACAGTTTTACATATACAGATTAACCAGTGTGTGTATCCTCATATGTTTTATGTGGTTGAAGACCCAGCTACACAACATCCATTATTGCTAGGACAACCATGGCAGAAGCAATACAATGCAATGATTGACTGGAGTTCTAAATCAGTGCTTATCAAATACGAAGGTGAAGTCAATCAGTTAAGTTCACCAAAGGAGCAGAGCCAACTCCAAAGGAAGAATCCAAGAACAAAGGTAAACAACAACCAGAGAAAAAGAAGAAGCAATGGCAACCAAAAGTTTCTATACAACTGGATTGCTCTTCGACGAGGAACTCTCAACATTGGATAAGGAAGACAAGCAATAATATAACAGCTCAACCTTGGGAAAAAACGGAGTCAAAGTTGGTATGGAGACCAAAAAAGGTTGTGCCAGAGAACACAAAGGTGAAAAACAGAGTCTTCAATACCAGACAACAGAGTGATTCCAGACAATCAAGAATAGTGAAACAGATCTGGATTCCAAAGAAGTTCATGACGGCACAAAGCTATAGCAAGAAAATTTGGATCCCAAGGATTTGTAAACAGGAACTCCCTTCAGTACAATCCACGGAAACTCCTAGGTATTTCAAGGCGAGGAAATCAACACAAAGAACAAAGCAGGTTTGGGTCACAAAGAGTTTGTGGCAAGCACAAGCGAAGCGGAAGCAGAGTTGGATTGTGAAAAAGAACAACCGGGTAAAGAAGAATCCATCTACTGATTCTACTACCGAAGTGCCAAAACCAACCCAAAACCTGACCACCAATCCTTCAATCAAACAAAGAGCAGCTTTATTGGAAAGACTGTTGTATCATCGCTCTACAATTGCATTGGGAACTTATGACCAAAACAACTACAATGCTTCGCCCACAGACACTTCATAGTCGTCCGGGAGGACTCAGACTAGGAGGGGGGGAGGTATACAGGGATTTTGCAATTTTTATGTTTGATTGCGGATATTGATAATATTTATTCCCTTATATACCTTGTTTTGCAACAAGAAGAGATCAAATGATGAATTTGGGTCTCTAGACGTGTAAATATCACTAAATAAGAGTGTTTTTGGAGCTAAAAAGTGAAAAAAAGTGGTAATCCAAGTCCAGAAATCACAAATAAGTGTATATTCATATACACAAGGTTACCAGCTATTTATTGTGTATATTTGGAATTTTTTGGCTTTAATTTGCTATTTTCCTTTATTTTTTATGATTTTCTTAATAAAAGTAAAATAAAAATAAAAAAAGCACGTGAAATGAGATCGGAAAAAAGAAAAGAATAGATGGTGATGATCCTAATGACAAGGGCAACCCATGGTAAAAATTGAGTACAATTCGAGAAAAGTTGCGGAAAGCCCGAAATGACAGAATTTTGGCAAAGTGGACAGATTTCTCAGAAAAAGGTCAAACGGAGTCCAAATTGAGAAATTTCAAATCCTAAAGTGCATTTCACGACAAGATAGGAGCACATGTCAAATTTGGTAACAAGTGATCCAGGAAGTCCAAAGTTAAGTATTTTTGACTTCACTTACAGGCTCATTTGCACTATTACCCACTTGGAGAGAGCAAAGAGCACACAGGAGCATCCAACCTTCTACGACTTCCATGAGAGCTCAGAGGACACCAGACATGAGAGGTAGACTCGTTGCCATAAGCTTTTGATGCTTATCATTAACTTTTGTCGCGAAAACTGACCAAAACCAAGAAACAAGAGCAGACGGGGAATGGGGTAGAATGCTAGGTAGTGGCACAACCGCCTAACCAAACCTTGCAAGAACTTATAGGTGGGTTACCCTAGTATAGAAGATGGGTTTCTAACACTCAAAGCTCGAGAAAGAACGACTGAAAAAACCCTAGGTCAACAGAGCCTGCAAGAGGCAAACAGGAAAAAGTTGTCGAAACGACACAAAACTTCTCAGGAAGATTAACAACATCGAGGGCAATGCAACCATGGAGTATCTCCAGGTTTGGACCACCAAAAGTGGGTCAAAACAACCGATTCGACAACAGACACACACAACGTCATTTTGGCATAACGGCTAAAATTGACGACCGAATGAAATGAAACTTCACAACCAGCTTCAAGTAACTATTGATGACTTATGTTTGCAAGCAAAACCCAAAAGAAAGCTGATTCACTTACCGATGGTGAAAAAGACGCTTTCGGGCAACCAAATGGAGAAAGATGGAGAACGGGGAGCCAAAGTCAAGTTCAACCAAATAGATGGCTTCACAACATATCCAATGAGCTGAAAATACAACTCTCGAGAAGAAAAGTTGAAGAGATTCAACTCCAAGGCAAAAAGACGACTTCGGAGACTGAAATGCCTATAAGGGGGCTTTTTAGCTAAACTGATGACTTTTTCAGTTGAAAACTAGTTAGCAGAGCTTAGGGCACTAGCACAAAGCATTCTTTGCATAAAAAGACCAACATTTCAAGAAAAGACATCATACGCGTATGATGTCTCACAGCATGAATTTCACATCCATTTCAACATTTGAGTGCATAGCCTCATTCCACATGTTAATCACATCCTATGAACCAAGTATCATGAGAATTGGAGTTAGAATACCCAAGGAAAACCAAAAAGACGCAAAGTAGGCCATAAAATTGATTTTTGGTCCTAATTTTGTCAAAATAACTCCAAACTCATTGAAACTTTGTAGGATTGTTGTTAAACACATCTACAAGCTATCTGGAACCAAAAAGCACCATTTTGACACAAAAGACATCATACGCGTATGATGTCTATTTGCACTTACAGAGCCAAAACTGCTCATTTGTCATCATACATCCATTATATATATCTAATACATGCTACATATGAAATTTGGAACCATTTGGTCAAGAGGATCACCCCATTAGCCCAATTGAGGAAAATCCTTCACCTAAAGCCTATTTTTGGCCCAAATCCAACATACTCAAGTCCAAACCAAGATTTGAGTAGGAACAGTCCTTCACTAGTAAATGGGGAATCCACAAAACCAATCCCATGCAAAAGTGATGAAAAAGACATCATACGCGTATGATGTCTCCAGAGCCATTTTTAGCCCAAAATCTATCCAAACTTCATAAATCCACTGAATAAGCCTATCTAAAGCCAAATCCAAGCTTATAGAGAAATTTGGTCCAAAAATACACTAAAAGACATCATACGCGTATGATGTCTCACTATGTGATTTTGGCACCTCAGGGCTTCAACCACCAAACAGAAGTGATCTACATGCCATTTGAAAGTGAACCACCAAGTTTTATCCAATTTGGATTATAAAATCCAATTCCCTTTCAAAATTTTGCCAAGAGCCGGAACTGGACTAAATTGGCCAAAACTTGACCAAATGGTATCCAAACTCAAATCCAAGCATATGATAATCATGTATACACTATCAGCTACAAGCACAACCAATATGAAGTCATTTTGACACAAAAGACATCATACGCGTGTGATGTCTCCAGCATGATTTTGAGCCCATTTTGCTTATTTTTTCACCTACCTTGCATCCTTAGGCCCTGAATAGCTCATGTTTCAATTTTCAAGTCATTTGGATAGTTAAAAGCTTCATTTCGGCTTTCAGTACTAAAAAGACTCTAACTTCTGAAATTGGAGTTACAGGATCCATGGATTCCACCAAGTCATCGGCAACGAAGAGAAAAAGACCGACAATCAAAGATGCTATTGCAGAAGCGGAACCCTTTGACATTCCAGCAGAAACCCTCAAGCCAACCAAAACTTGGGTGGAGGAAGCAGTATTGGAGAAAGAGGGAATAAAGATCTACCAGGGGACTTTCAGAGATCCTCAAGGGCAAGCGGTGGATGTACCGATGATCCCACAGGAATTGGTAGATTATAGCAGGTCAGAAGACATCAGCAGGTACCTGGAAAGGGCAGACTTGCACAGTTTCCTTACCTCGAGACCATCAGGTGTGGATACAAGAAGAGTGTACGAGTTGGCAACATCCATTCAGAAGGATGGAAAAGCCACATTGACAGCCATGGATGGAGAGAAGGTAGAAGTACAGATCACTCCACAGCTAATTGCAGACGCATTGAAGCTGCACAACAAAGGGAGCTCGGTCAGGGAAAGAAGAGAGACCATAGAGGTCTATGGGCCCAAGAAACAGAATGCGACCTATGGAGATATGGCGGACCCAAGAGCGGCAACCCTTTGCCGACTGTACAACCAATTTCTTCATGTTTACAGTAAAATACCTCAAAAGTATACGACACCACCCCATGCCATTGCGACCACCATCACATGGGCATTAAACAGCAATATGCCAAAAGAGGTGAATTACGCTCAACACATCCACGAGCAAGTAATTGCCATGCACAACGAGAAGCCAAAATACATAGGAGGAGCGGAAATTCTTACAAGAATAGCTTATGAAGCTATTGGAGGTAGAGATCAGTGGCCAAAGGCTCCCTCCCAGAATGAGTGGCTTAGAGAAGCCGGCGAGGAGGAAGAACAGCCTGAAGTACCCAAGAGGGCATCCACAAGAGCACGCCGGAAACTAGAAGTAGTTTCAGAACCTGAAGAGGATGTGGACGAGCCACTTAAGAAGAAAGTAAAGAAGAAGGTTGCTCCCAAGCAAACCAAAAATCAGAAAGCGGCAAGGATGGAAAGATTAGTGGAGCAGTTTAGAGCGGAAAGAGCTCTAAAGGGTGACTTTGAAGAAAAGTGGGTGCCAGACCCCACTAAAGTCGGAACTAGCTCGGCCAGGCCACATATTGATCAATACGATCAATATATTAAAGCTTATGAGGAGTCAGAGGCTATTTTGGAGCAGCAACCTGTCGAGCCATACACTGAAGAGGAGGTACAGCAATTAAAAGCTGAGCTGAAAAAAGACGACAAGGGGAAAAGGAAAGTAGATGAGTCTACTAAGCCTCAAGAGAAAGATGGGCAAGCCGACAAGGGGAAAGCCAAGGAAGCTGAGGACAAACATCCCTCTATGACTGATGTACCAAGCCCGAAGAAGACAGAAAAAGTTGTGGAAGAGACCACAGTAGAGGTGGACACAGATGTTTTGGAAAAGCCAGAAGCCGAGACCAAAGAAAAGAAGATAGATCCAGTTCAGCAAAAGAGAAATGATTATGAGGATCTGGTAGAGATAGGATACACCAAAGAAGAGGCCCTTGAGGCAGTTTATGGGATCACCCTACAAAAAAAAGATGAACGGAGAGGGACGGAGAAAAAGACAAAGAGTAAAAAAGAAAGTGAAGAGAAACTGGACGAACCGAAAGTACTAGAAGAGCCAAAGCCAGTGGAGGTGGTGGCGGAAAGAGATTTAGAGTTGACAGTTGATGATGAAAAAGACATGCACATGGTGCATGAACTGCTCAGCAAGATAAAAGAAAGGTCCAAGGCAAAGGAAGTAGAGATTGAGACAGCCAAACAAAGGGAAGCGGAGTTGCAGAGAAATTTAGAGAATGCTATGACTGAATCTGAAAGTCATAAAGCATCACTCTATGACGCGGAAAACGAGAGAGATGGCTTGATACTCCAAGTAGCCGAGGCTTCAAGAGAAGTAACAAGTGCACAGGAAGCAAGGGAGCGGATAGAGGATGAGTTGGAGGCGGCTAAGGATGAGCTCATTGAGCTAAGGGAAAGAGTCGAGCTCCAAGAAAGAACAATCACTAGACTCAAGTCTACCCCTAGAGCTAGCAGATCAGGAACCGAACAAGAGGGAGCTATCGTACCAGTGTTGGAAGACCAGGTCCGAAGCTTACAAAGAGAGCTAAGATTAGAGCAAGTGCAAAGGTTGCACATTGCGGAGGGATCATTGGCCGCAGAGGAGAGGCTCACATTAGAAAATCAAGCACTACGGACAGAGAATGAGGCCCTCCGCAAACAGCTCCAAGATCTACAAGAGCAACAAAGAAGAGAGACAGAGACACCACAAGAAGAATCAGGTGGAGCAGCCATAGAGCTACCAGAAACTGGAGAGGCAACCCCAATTGAAGATCCAGCCCCAGCTCAAGAGGTGGCCTTGACTTCAAGAATCTCTGAAGAAGAAGAACAAAGGCTCCATGACCAAATAGAAAAGTCAGTAGAGGAGAGTGCCAAGGCGGAAATGGAATGGGAGAGGAGACTCCTAATCTCCATTAGACTTCAGGGACTAGACACAAAAGTGCTCCATGAACAGTGGATGCAACCCAGCCTGCCTTTCCCTTCGATGAAATTTGAAGTGCTAAAGACGAAAAAGAGAATAGAGGAGGAGCAGTATGTCGCTCTTTACGAAGGCGACATCACAAAGGAGGAACAATCAAAGAAGATAGTAGATTCACAACCTAGATGGAGGAAAGGTTGGCTGAACAAATACCCAGCCTACCTCATCTACTTGGTGGAAGCACCAAAGGAGATTCGGGAGGATGCAACCTTCTGCCCGGTGCCAAGAGTCAGAAACTGGAAAGAGCATGGCAGGATTGCAGAAAAGAAGCCAAATTGGCTTAATTATCCCAGGATGCCAGGACCAAAGGCAGGAGAGAGAATAGGTAAAGCCTACATGGTGAAAACCCTAACGGGCACCATCAAGATCTTTACTGGCTCTCCTGACCTTTCATGTCAGATGCTCAAGAAAATCTGTAGGACTCTCTTAGCTTGCATTGAAGTGTTCGCGCCAGATAAAGCCACAACCTCAAGTCTACTATCGACGGCCGACACGGTGACTGATATGATGTACGATCTTTCATTGCAGTCTTCTCCAAAAGTGTTACACCGCCTATACCAAAGGATTATGTTTTTGCCTAGCTTCCACATGCAAACATTCGAAGAAGCTTTCTACACCGGCTTTTTCACCCACGAAAGCAAAATATTCGGCCCAACCTTGACCATCGGCAACCTACGATACGAATCACATTTGCAGATGCTCAAGACGACGGGACTTTATTGACCAAGCATAAAAGTCATGTCAGGGACGACATGAACGCGGAGGGGGGGAGTGTTGAGCCAGCAGAGGATCACACCCACATTTTTGCTCACACTCATCATTTTGTAACCATTGATTGTAATAAATGTCTTTCCGACATTAATTTTGATTTGAGCCATTCATTAAGTAACGCGACTCAATTGAGTTTCCAGCTTGTAATCCCGAAGTAATTTCACTTGCTGATGTAATTAGTTAGAGATGTTCTCACCTCCAAAGCTGAGGTATATAAGCCAAAGTTTTTGTAACCTAAGGGAGATCATTTAATCAAAGTGAGTTTTTTGGAGCGCCGTGACTGTGTCTGAGAGAGAGAGAGAGAGAGAGAGTCTTATCTACTTGCTACGCGAGCTACGGAGCCGCCATTGTGTTAGCAACGGCGAGAGCTACGCACAGATACCAAGAGTGTGCGCTATCGGCTTCTATGTGTGGTAAGTTCCTACGAGCTTCTGTGTGAGTTTTCTTCCAACTCGTGTGTCGGAATTGAGCGTGCAGTATATCTATAGAACCACGAGTAGAGCTACACATTAGTACCATCGGGGTCAAGTTTCGATCACCTGTATTTTTCAGCCTGTCTTCATACGCGTTTACCACACGGAGTGGTTATAGGTTGATTTTGCAGTTCAAGTCTTTAGGGTGTTGTTCTTACCTAGTGTATAGACTTCCCCTTGAGTTTGAGATCGATTCAATGATTCTAGATCTTGTTTCGTATAGCATTCGTTCGTAGTACGGATTTCAGTCACTTGCGTATTTTAGAACTTAGATTTGATTTCCTTAGTAGTGATTGTCATTAGAAGGTCGAGTAGGTGATTTGACACCCACCTAGTTGTTTCCATGCGCCTGCGGGTCAAGCTCTGTCCTCGTCTGACAAATTCTGTTGTTGGTTGAGTTCTCGCTATTTAGCTTCCGCTAGCGGCGTAACCGCCTTAACAGTGCCTAAAGCCTATTGCTTGGCCTCTCAAGGGGTCCAATGATAATTTAGCTAATTTAATTAATTGTGTATGCATTTATCAAGTCCTCTCTCTCAAAGGGGAAAGGGGGACACATGTCCCAAGGCTAGCATGCTTGCTTGATATGCACTTTTCATGTGATCGGCAAGGCTTGAAGGGGTCCAATGAGCTTCTATCATGAGCCAGAAGAGGGGGTCAACCAAGGAAACTAGGGGCTAGCTTGGGGGGTATACCCCCCCCCCCCCCCCCCCCCCCACACACACACACACACACACATTGTATGAGGTGCAAAGTGCACGAGCTCCATCTCCTTCTCCAAGCTTGTAGAGAAGTTCAGAGCCTATACCAACACTCTTGGCTATGGAATGCAAATCCAACCAAGAGCCATGCTCCAATGCTTAAGCTTGCCATCTTCTCCATCTTCATTACTATGCTATTATGTATGCTAAGCAATAAGAGTGATTATAAGTGAGGAACTATTTCTTTCTCATATGAATGTTTCTTCTTCCTCTTCCCTACCCTCATTCCTTGCCAGCTCTCTCCACCTTTGAAGGTGTTTGAGGCCTTTGGACTGAGTCCGCCGGGGATGGTTAATGCTTTTACAAAGTTTATGTTATGCTCGTGATGCATGAATCTATCCATATTCATTGCATCACCTAGGTTACAAGGATCATAAAGATTGTATTGTACCAAGTCTGTCTTGCTGGGAGAATCTATAATACAAAAGCCTATTGGAGGGGGAACCGGATCCACATAAATCCGGGCCTCAACTATTGTCAAGTTCTCTAACCGTCTCTCTTGCAAAATTATTTTTCATACCAAGTTAATTAAGTATTCTGGTTATGTTGCTACCGCTAATTAAGTTCACCCTCAATGTTCTCAAAGTAGTCTTACAAAAATGGTCACTCTTAATCTCTTAATTCCGCTATTCTCAAAAGGCATAGGCCATTTACATTACACCAAGCTTTGGTATGGAAGAGCTGAGAGGGCTCTTTTACAGTGGTAGAGGACCATTGTAGTAGGGGGCCCTTTACCCTCTTATAAGAGCACTCTAAGAGACTTTGTTTAGTGAGAAACCTCAATTTCCACACAATTGTTCATATGCATTTGAATGCACTTGAAGAGACGAAAGGCTTTCCTTTCGTATTTGGTTAAAACATCCTCGAGCTTTATTGCCATAGCCATGGTTTTGACTAATCATCATGCTCTTCATGTCTATGCTTGATTTGTGTTGCGAGTATTGCTTCTTTCTTGGAGTTGTTAGTGGATTTTTTGCCTCTCTATGGATATTTATTGGCACCACAATTGGCATACATATCGATTGACGTACATTCTCACCAGTATGGACAGATATGGTCGCTTCGCATCAGCTGAAAATAGTCAAGATCTTCCTTGCAACGCTGATATGCGGCACATCCCACAATCAGTGCATTTGAAGAAGCGGCGTTCTGCACTTGAAGCTCCTTGGGCACTTTTCGTGCATTTTGAAGAGCACCATATGTGACATACACATAGTCCCAAGAAAAGCCAAGCACAACTTATTTCCTGTATCACTCATTGGCCTTGCTCTTGTTGCGCACATCCCGCAGTGAGTGCATTCAAGGAGTCCACACTGCAGATAGAAAGATGAAAATAGCTGAGAGCTTTTTGGGCTTGCTCCTACGGTGCCTATCGCGCTACCAATGCATTGAAAGAGACTCCATTCCCATCATTTAATGCATTCGACAAGCAGCTTTTTGGGAAAAATGATTATGAAGAACATGCCCATGTCATATTGCATCTTTGAAATTAATTTCAAAGCTTCCTCACCTGCCCTTGCTTGGCATAGCTGGATATAAAATCACTCCAAGAGACTTTGACTGGTGAGAAACCGTCAATTTTTTGAAGCGCAACACACGTGTCATACTTATCGACCAAGATTGTGCCAAGTGCGACATCTTTTTTCAGTAGCCTCTGAACAAGAAATAAAAAGCTGATTTTTGTGCCTCTATCAGTCTCTTGCATAGAGACACATGCCTGCAATCTGGACACTTAGGTGATACCATATGGAGAGAGGCCCACATCGGCATCTTGTATACATACATATGCCTTCAAGATGCACGCGTTTGTGATTGCATATGGAAAGAGTCCCTCGCTTCAAATCTGTTGGAAATAGCCGAGTGTTACCATATACATGTGGTAGTGATGTGTGTAAACACACTAGGACCGCCAGGGCATTTTTTCCCTCTTTAGGAGGTTTTTCTCCCGTGCATTGTATATACGTCCCATTACTCTAGGGCTATCCATATCTCCATTGCACACTAAGTAATACACTCTCTATTGTGTGCCTTGAGCTTCCTTCATCTTCTCCAAGCTATGTGTGTTTTCCTGCAGCCCTAATTTCAACAATTGGTATCGGAGCAAGTTGCATCCTCCCGGGCTTAGTCGTCAGCAGCTCCAGCACATGCCTACTCATTTTCTCCGATTTCAGTGAGCTTTGGCGAGCATTTGCAGGTTGACAAAAATTTTGGGGTAGCTCGTAGAGCTAGGTCTGCTCAGATTTCTGATTCGGACTCATTTCGGCCTCCGTTTCCACTACATCCAGGTCTGCACAGGCAATCTTGTCATTTTGTGCGGTCTTTAAGGTAGTGCGACATACCTCAAAGACGAAATCATAGGTGATTGCATATGGAGTGAGGGCATAGCACTCAAACTATCTCTTTCTTGCTTGGATGGTTGCTATTTATACCTCTTGCATTGAATTTTTAGGTTTCGTTTTTGCATAATAAGCCTTGGATTGATTATTGGATGTGTGAGCATTGGATCCCAATTTTGTAGCCTCAATTTCGAGCCCACCGTAGCCCCAATTCTCTGCAAAATTTTGCATGTACAAATAATGCCTGACCATATGAGCCCACTCATGCCCTATTTGGAGCTTATTTGAGCTCCGATAGCTCTCGGGGTCTGTAGAGTCGATTTCAAATAATCTTGTGTGTGTTGTTTCAACAAGGTAACGGGAAAGGAAGCTTCACTTACGGAATAAGATGCGCTATTCTCTGGGGGGCAATTGATTTTGGGTTCAACTCTTGCTTACTGCAGGGTGGTCTACGTGAGCAGGTTCTTTTGCTTACAGGTCCTTTGCATTGCAGGATTTTACATCCAAAGAGCTCGGATTGAGCTTGTTAGTTCTCTTGTTTTGTGAAATATAAGGTTTGCTCTCAGTGAAGAGAGTGTGGGCTGAAAATTTTAGCATATATATGTGCATACGCTGAGAACATCTTGTAAATTTATGCACTCTTGTGGACTCTAAAGGTTTGAGAGTGGATTCATCACAAGTTATGTGCATTGACTTGTGCGCTTCGGCAGATTTTGGAAAGTGTGGTGCATGGATTTGTAGAGAGTTTTGCAAGCATTTCTAGCATGATTGTGAGCTTGATTTTCAGCTGATTTGGATGCTCATTTTATACACATTTGGTGCATGCTTGACGCTTGTTTGTATTGCCTTGTGTGCGCTTTTCGGCGGATGATATTCTTTGCCTTGCAATGGCATATGTGGAGTGATTTTCAGTTGTTGTCAATTTCTGCCATATTTTGGTCGGTTTGCATCCAGGTTTATGCTAGTATATGCCTTGCTTGTAGAGTGTGGTTGATGCACTTTGTGTTTTGGATTACAAGATTGTTTTCTAGGTTCAAGGAGTTGAGACTTTGGGCCAGCTCATGTATGCTTGAGTGCAGATGTTACGCATGATTTGCTCATGGTTTTGAGCATGTTTATGGCATGTACGGTTTTCATGGTTAGATAGCCAAATGGCATGTATGGTTTTCATGGTTAGAAAGCCAAGACACTGTCAAAACTCTGACAGAGTTTTCTTGTGATTTTATTTGTTTATGCGCATGGCGTGTAGTCGTGTTTGATTGCATTTGGCACTCAGTGATTGCTTTGCCATAGTGCTTCGGCATCACATTGTGAGAGTGTTTGCTCACAGGATTATGTCATTTGACATATATGCGGTAATCTCTTCAGAAGGGAGATTGTTGATGATAGATTCATCGATTATCGCATAGTGCTGTTTGATTCGAGCGGAATTTTTGGCATCATTTGAGCGATTTGCCTCACTTGTTTTGTTACATTGATCGCCATATTTTCTGGCAGTTCCCTTGGACAGATTATGTTATATTTTGACAGTACTTGGTGTGTGAGTTAGTCAGGCTTTCGCTATTCAGTTGATCGATTTGTGCTTGATCTTATCACAGGTTATCACCATGAATTTGGCATGTACATCATTGTCAGGGTTTATGCTTTTTCATACGAAGTTTGATGGTTCAAACTTTGAGCATTGGAAAGCATGTATGCATGATGTATTGACTCAATTGAGCCAAGTGTTGCCATTACAGGGCCTGGAGGCTAGGCCAGAGTCAATAATAGTTTCGATTGTTGTAAGAAAAATTCTTCATAGCCATGATCATTCTATGCCCAAGAGCATAGCTAGTAAGAAAAAAAAAAAAAAAAAAAGTTTCGATTGTTGTAAGAAAAATTCTTCATAGCCATGTTCATTTTATGCCCAAGAGAATAGTTAGGGCTCTGATACCATTGCAATAGTCAAGACCATAGCGGTCCCATATAAGAACACATAAAGCATATATGAAATACCAATTGCACATAACTATCAACCTTGGCACAACATCCATGATAGAGCATGAGGTAGAGAGTGAAGGAGAGCATGAGAGCGCTTATGTGGACACCTCCTAGACTGGAGTGCTACCCCTATATGAGAGAGAGAGAGAGAGAGAGAGAGAGAGAGAGAGAGACCAGGGAAGAGAGGAGAGAGGAAGAGGCATAGAGGTCGTTGCCAGAGCACTTTGATTTGCACAACGACAGTAATTGCTTTGAGATGTGTGGATTCTGGATTGCATGACTTAGGCCAGTAATAGGACAATGTTGATGTTGTCGAGTACTTTGTGAAACCCTAGATGCCCAAATATGTAGTACTGAATGTAAAGTTTGTCAAACTGTTTGGGTATGTGGATTCTTGCAAGGTGGTCTTGTTTGACGCAGTACATGATGTGATCCTAACAATCTGCTGTAAGCTCCTAACAATCTCTTGTATCTTGTTGAAATTGTTGTAAGGTTCTAAGTACTGCCTGTTGTATATGCTCTACCCGTGATTAGCCATCGATGACATAATTAGTGATGCCCTTTCAATAGTTGAGCACTAGCAAAGCTATTCCTCATCATTCGCCTAGGCTTGAGAGATGCACCCATTGCTATGTAACTGCTGTTGTGTACAGCCTTTTCTGGGATTGGCGGCGGCCATTGTAGGGTATTGCCCCGTTGCCAACAATGCAATAGGCCTTGGGGGCATCTGCCAAGGATCAAAGTTATGCAACAACGCTAAGTACATCCCACCAGGGCATCCCGAGCATGCCTCCGTGCTGGCAATAGCATCGGCTGAGAGGAGCTAGTAGGCAAGGCAAATCTGAATCCAACACACGCTTTCTAAGCGTAGAGACAAACACCACAAAAAGTCCTTCCTCACCTGATCAAAGTCATGCAACTCCCACGAGGGCATCTCGACCATACCTCCCTGCTTGCAATAGCTTCGGCTGAGAAGAGCTAGTGAATCCAACACACACTAGACCAATCTCTAAGCGTAGAGACAATGCACCACAAAAAGTCCTTCCTCACCTGATCAGTTTAGTAATCCAACAGGATACTAGGGGACCCTCTAGTCATCTCATTCATGACATCCAGGGGGCTTCTCGTCGAGACCCTCTCATTGATGAGCTCCCAAATATGCATGCTCAGGAGAAAGCTGCATCAAGCAATTGGACCAGACAATCCTCTCCCCAAAGCATGTAAATTCTAACATAAAAAGTACAACACTTCAAGCAATCAATTAAAAGAAGCAGATCGGACTTCTCCTTGAGGGATTCAGCAACGCTCCACAAGCATTCATGGTGTTTGCCTTTGATTGTTGAGAGAGTAGGCAATTACAGCAGTGTCTTGAGGTATGCCCCATGTGGAAAGGACAAAGAAGATCACGTGCAAAGTAAGGGCGTGCCTCCAAATCAGATCATGAACACTTGCATCTAGTCCCTACTGCACAGCAACGGCACAGCATCTTGATAGCTTAGTGGAGGGTCAACAGGCTGCCTGAGGAAGACGATGGTGCATGATGTAACTTCAAAATGGAAGATTGAGAGGGGCCCCCTCGCAGAGGAGGAAGCCCTTGCCAAAAATTCAGAGTATGGTGCTTCATCTGGGCCGAGCACACGGTATTCTTTAGTAAAAGGCGAAAGAATAGTTCGCTCTGTGCTCAACCCGCACCTTAACCCAGGAAGGAGCAGGCCTCAGCCTTAGTGGTGCAACAACCTTGCGCCCCCCGCATGTGGGATATTATAGACAGCACCACGTCCACTTGCCCGCATGCTGGATATGATGGACAATACCACGAGCATGCTGTGCACCCTTCTCTTCCCCTTCATTTGCACCCCTCAAGAATGCTCACATGCCACACATCAAACCCTCACTTCACATTTGTTCAAAGCAACCCATAGCTTCTTGGCCCTACCCAAAAATCATTCTCAGTTGTGTCTTATTATTCTCATAAATTTCACTACCATATGTCAGCACAGCCGCATGACTCTAGTACGCTCTACACACTTCCCTACATCTCTTCACAATCTTTTCCCTTGTCAATATCTCCTATTTGGCCCGTATTCTATATCCCTCACCATGATATGGTATTGATGACTGTGAACACACTTCGGACCATTGGGGCACTTGCGTGTGCATTCCTGTAATCCCATCTCCAACATTTGTTATCAGAGTAGACTTTGCAATTCTTCTTCTTCCCCACATTTTTGTACATCTTGCACTCCCATTTCCAACATTTGGTACCATCGCAAACTTCCATATCCCGAGCAGCATTGCCAACACCCTCCTGGTTCACTTTCTCATATCATAGTGATATTTGATGAGCATTTTCATGGGGATAAGAACTTTGGAAGGGCTCATAGAGGTCTCTATTTCCAAAATTTTAATGTAGGCTCTATCATTCTTAACCTCTTTACTTAACATGCGGTATCAACACTTCCATTAGTCTAGGTTTGGATCTTGAAGGCTAGTTGCATGGGCATACACTCCCCATGCTACGTCACCCAAACTATCTCTTTCTTGCTTGGATGGTTGCTATTCATACCTCTTGCATTGCATTTTTAGGTTTCGTTTTCGCATAATAAGCCTTGGATTGATTGTTGGATGTGTGAGCATTGGATCCCAGTTTTGTAGCCTCAATTTCGAGCCCACCGTAGCCCCAGTTCTCTGCAAAATTTTGCGTGTGCAAATAATGCCTGACCATATGAGCCCCCTCATGCCCTATTTGGACCTTATTTGAGCTCCCATAGCTCTCGGGGTTTGTAGAGTCGATTTCAAATAATCTTGCGTGTGTTGTTTCAACAACGTAACGAGAAAGGAAGCTTCACTTACGAAAGAAGATGCTCTATTCTCTGGGGGGCAATTGATTTTGGGTTCAACTCTTGCTTACTGTAGGGTGGTCTACGTTTGCAGGTTCTTTTGCTTTTACAGGTCCTTTGCATTGCAGGAGTTTGCATCCAAAGAGCTCGGATTGAGCTTGTTAGTTCTCTTGTTTTGTGCAATATAAGGTTTGCTCTCGGTGAAGAGAGTGTGGGCTGAAAATTTCAGCAAATTTATGCGCATACGCTCAGAACATCTTGTAAATGTATGCACTCTTGTGGACTCTAAAGATTCAAGAGTGGATTCATCACAAGTTATGTGCATTGACTTGTGCCCTTCGGCAGATTTTGGAAAGTGTGGTGCATGGATTTGCAGAGAGTTTTGCAAGCATTTCTAGCATGATTGTGAGCTGGATTTTCAGCTGATTTGGATGCTCATTTGATACACATTTGGTGCATGCTTGACGCTTGTTTGTATTGCCTTGTGTGCGCTTTTCAACGGATGATATTCTTTGCCTTGCAATGGCATATGTGGAGTGATTTTCAGTTGTCAATTTCTGCCATATTTTGGTTGGTTTGCATCCAGGTTTTTGCTAGTATATGCCTTGCTTGTAGAGTGTGGTTGATGCACTTTGTGTTTCGGATTACAAGATTGTTTTCTAAGTTCAAGGAGTTGAGACTTTGGGGCAACTCATGTATGCTTGAGTGCAGATGTTACGCATGATTTGCTCATGGTTTTCAGCTAGTTTATGGCATGTATGGTTTTTATGGTTAGATAGCCAAGACACTGTCAAAACTCTGACGGATTTTTCTTGTGATTTTATTTGTTTATGCGCATGGTGTGTAGTCGATTTTGATTGCATTTGGCACTCAGCGGTTGCTTTGCCATAGTGTTTTTGCATCACATTGTGAGAGTGTTTGCTCACAAGGTTATGTCCTTTGACATATATGCGGTAATTTCTTCAGAAGAGAGATTGTTGATGATAGATTCATTGGAGAGTGGATTCATCACAAGCTATGTTCATTGACTTGTGCCCTTGAGTAGATTTCGAAAAGTGTGGTGCATGGATTTGCAGAGAGTTTTGCAATCATTTCTAGCATGATTGTGAGCTAGATTTTCCTCTGATTTGGATGATCATTTGATACACATTTGGTGCATGCTTGATACTTGTTTGGATTGCCATGTGGATGCACATGATGTGCGCTTTTTGACGGATAATTTTCTTTGCCTCGCAATGGAATATGTGGGCTAATTTTCAGTTGTTTTGAGCATCAATTTGTGCCATATTTTAGTTGGTTTGCATCTAGGTTTATGCTAGTATATGCCTTGCTTGTAGAGTGTGGTTGATGCACTTTGTGTTTCGGATTACAATATTGTGTTCTAGGTTCTAGGAGTTGAGACTTTGGGGCAGCTCATGTATGCTTGAGTACAGATTTGACACATGATTTGCTCATGGTTTTTAGCATGTTTATGGCATGTATGGTTTTTATGGTTAGATAGCCAAGACACTGTCAAAACTCTGACGGAAATTTCTTGTGATTTTATTTGTTTATGCGCATGGTGTGTAGTCGAGTTTGATTGCATTTGGCACTCAGCGGTTGCTTTGCCATAGTGTTTTGGCATCTCATTGTGAGAGTGTTTGCTCACAAGGTTATGTCCTTTGACATATATGCGGTAATTTCTTCAGAAGAGAGATTGTTGATGATAGATTCATTGGATATCGCATAGTGCTCTTGGATTCGAGCGGAATTTCTCGCATCATTTCAGCGATTTTGCTCACTTGTTTTGTTACATTGATCGCCATATTTTCTGACAGTTCTCTTGGACAATTTATGTTATATTTTGACAGTACTTGGTGTGTGAGTTAGTCGGGCTTTGGCTATTCAGTTGATTGATTTGTGCTTGATCTTATCACATGTTATCACCATGAATTTGGCGTGTACATCATTGTCACGGTTTATGCTTTTTCATACGAAGTTTGATGGTTCAAACTTTGAGCATTGGAAAGCATGTATGCATGATGCATTGACTCAATTGGGCCAAGTGTTTCCACTACAGGGCATGGATGCTAGGCCAGAGTCTATGACTGATGATGAGTGGGAGGACTTGAACGAGCTTGCACGTTCGACGATCATGTTACACCTTGATGAGTCTATCTATCGCATTGGTTTCGATGCATGTACAACTAGAGAGTTATGGCAAAGATTGTGCAATGCTTTTGGCACAAATGAGTCTAGAGAGATGTCTATAGTCAAAGGATGATCTTGAAGACATAGAGATGTCGTGTGTTGGCATTGTGTTCATATAGGGCATGTACATAGGTGTTGTTTTTGGTGGATGAGGCAGCACAAGAGACAACACAGGAGAGATGCTATCACTTTGGATGATGTGGGAGGGTGACTGCTAAATCACCCCATAGACATTGAGGATCACAGTTTGATCTCTCCCCGTTAAATTTTCAAGGAAAGAATTCCGCAATCCACCATACGGTAGCAGACGAATTCAACTTTTCGAGTTGATTCCAATCATTGTGTACAGGGTTAACTATGTTGGTTACTGTTGCTTGCTAGTTGAGCAGTTTCTACAGAGGGTCTTACTAAGGGGTTTGACTACGTAGATGTTAACCACAGGGGTTGGATTGCGCAAGCAACACCCACGGTTTCCAGTGCAAGTCATATAAATACGCTTGAATGTTTCAAAGCCAAGGGCATGTTGGAACAGAGTATTTTGGACCGTAGCGTCCACTATACCTTATGTTGTTAACCTAGTTGTAGGGTTCGATTTGGCACATGTTGTCACATGGGATACAACATGGTCTAGGAACTCCAGGAGTTCAGTTTAGCCAGTGTGGAGCATGATAATGAGGGCCCCTCTCACTCTTGTCGCGGAGTGTTTGCAGTTACCTCCACACACAAGTACCAGCTCGTACTTGATGGATGTCGCTTTTCTTGATATCCTTGTTTGAGACATATTCCACATGTGGAGAATATGAGTATCTCGGACTGACACTGGCGCCAACTTTTTACCAATGTGTCGCAACGAAGTCCCTAGGTACTGGTCGCATCCATTGGTTCGACCATTTTAAGCACACAGTATAATGAGCAATTTCAGTGGTCAAAAATTTTCGGTTACTAAGTACAAACTTGTTATTACGATTACAAGTGTTGTGAAACCACCTTAACGGAGGGTCGTTTCTACATATAGCTACGTATGCTATGTACATGAGAATGTCTCATGGTTGGTACCTGGGTGTGACTGCGTTGTCACATTCTGTTATGGTCCAACTTTTGTTGCAAAATATGTTATATTCATGAGAATGTCTCATGGTTGGTACCTAGGTGTGACCGGGTTGTCACATTCTATTATGGTCCAAATTTGTTGCAAGATTTTCACGTACGTACCGTGGAAAGTCTCGTCATGGAATTGCAGTTCGGATATGTTTGTGTTAAATGCATGCACACTAGGTGTTATGGGCCCTAGTGTTTAACACAAATTTATTCGGAGCGGCATGCAAATTCATGGACATTGTTGTTTCTGCAATTTTTTGCACTGCCAGTGCAATCTCTCTTGCAGATTTAGTATGATTTTACACCCTGCCATACAAGGTGATGGTTGAGTATGGGTGTTCGTGATTGGCTACTTGAAACTCCAATCTGCTTTCAACCTAGTTGGTTGTCTCCATTCCATATCGAGTATATGGATGGATAATCAATGATTGAGTCATAGTTTGTCGTCAGTCGTGGGCGACTGTCTGTAAGTGGTTGGGGGAAAGCACCTCACTCTTACTGTTGCTATTCATCCCGCGTAGGATGGGCAGCTTACAAGCATTCTATTTAGTACTAAAGGATATGCAAAGTGCATACGTTAGTAAAGCACGCTAAAGGATATGCTAAGTGCATACGTTAGCAAGAAGTGAAACAACTAGATCGGTTACCTTTCTGGTTTGGAGTTTGCTTCATATGATGAAAGGCATGTTACGGCTAGTTCTAGTCTCTACATGTTATTCTCAAATTATCAACCTTAATCATCAGTTTGGATGAGGTTGACTATTGGCAAGAAACCACCGCAAGTCAAGGACTTGGTTGCTGCTGATGAATATGTCAGCATAGTACTTTCATGGAAAGATGAGCCGAGGTTATATTGCACATTCCAGTACCTTCAGAAAGTCTGAAACCTGGGTATGCATTTAAACACCTCTTAGTTGTGATAACTCGTTTAGCATTCTGAAGTGAGTTCTAAATGGAGCCTTCATGCTCTTTTGATTATGAGTCGGTTAACCAAGACGGTTGCACAGGGACAACAATGTAGAAAATCAAGATGTTACTCTTGATTTCATTGAACCTCCCAATGAACCGGGTTCCGATTCAACGAACCATTGGATCCATGAGGGATGCCATGGTGGAAAACATTAGTGTTCTTATGAAGATACCACCACTTGTGTTTTTGACGATGAAAACGCTTCTCCAAGGGGGGAGAAATGTCATGCCAAGGGTAGGACTAGATGGGCACGGCCCGGGCAATGTGCCGGACACATATGCAGTAAACGGGTCTATATATGGAAGAGGGCCAGGGGCCTATATATAGGATGGTTGGGAGGTTATTCGCATGTCTGTCTACCCGCTAGTCTAACAGATTTTGGGAGGGTCTTCAATAATTGGTTCATTTGGAGGCTCTCCTTTGTAGGGCTTGAGTAGGCTCCCATGAAAATCATTGTGTATGAGCCAATGGTTAGGCAACTTGAGTTGATAAGCCACCTCATTGATTGGCTTCAAAATTTGAAAAGGACCATAGTATCTTTTTGCTAGTTTAGCATAAATTACTTTTGATGGCCCATAGGATTTTTGCCCGTCGTTTGCCTCAATCCAGCCTTAAGAAACTTAAGTAAGACCCAATCATTTTCTTTGAACATTAAGGCCCTTCTGTGCTTGTCAGCAGCAGCTTTTTGTCTTAGTTGGGAGATGGATATAGCTTTCTTAATCTTTTGAAAAGATGCTTGCAGGTCACGGCTATACTCATCGGCAGTGAAGATCTTCCCATGTACTTTAAGTAGCAAGGGACTTTTAGGTCTTCCCTCTATGATTTCAAAAGGTGCTTTTCCCGTAGAAGTATGGGTAGTATTATTGTATGCAAACTCTACAAGAGGTAAGTACTTTTCTTCCCATTGTCAGCGTTGATCTACTTATGTAACATAGGTCTTTAGTAGATCAAGAATCGTAAGATTGGCTATCTCACTTTGGCCATCCTTTTGTGGGTATATCTCCCAAGCACCAAATGGATTAGTCATCCATCTTGGAATGATGTCGTAGGGTAAAAAGGGATCCTCTACCCGCTAAGACAAAATGACTAATGACTATGACTTTATCTCTTTTACCTCATAGTCGAGGACGACTATGATTTCAAGAGAGAGGAAATGTCATTAAATATCTAATATCTAACCAAACCAAATGATTTTCTCATATTAAACTGATCAATTAATGTGGGATAATAAACAGGAACAAGGGTTAGAATATAGACATATGCTTACGAATCTATCTCAACACGAGGCCAATGGTAAAGGGGCCCAAATTAGAGATGGTCTATCAAAGAGCAAGGTTAACTAATGGAGCTTAAAAGACCTTAGGGTTAGCTTCATTAAAGACCTCCAATGGTTAGTGTTAAAAGTCCTTTGACCTTAAGCACGTTAGGGCTGAGCTTGAGGTGGGAACCCTACCTAAACTTTTCTTTGACCTTAAGCAAGCTAGGGATGTGCTTGAGGTGGGAACCCGACCTAAACTTGCCTTTGACCTTAGGCAAGCTAGGGCTGAGCTTGAGGTGGGAACTCCACCTAAGGTGTTTGTCATGCTTGATGACTAGGGTACTTGAGGTACTTGTCATACTTAATGAAGAAGTTGCTTAAGAAGCTTCCTATGCATGGAGGGTAAGATGCTTGATTCAAAAAGAGACCCTACACACTTGATGAGAAAGTTGCTTGAGAAGCTTCCTATGCATGGGGGGTAAGATGCTTGAGTCAAAAAGAGACCCTACACACTTAAAAGTCCAAATTTAGGGGAATCTTTGACCTAACCTTCCACTCACCCAAGGGGCACCCCTTTTCTAAAAGGGCACATGGGACACATGTCAGACTCTCACTAAGCTTAATTGCATGGGTACTTGAATGCTATTGGTTGGGCTAAAGAGGGGTCCAATGAGCTTCTACTTCCATCCAGCAAATATCTAGATATTTTCAAGCTCTCTCTCTCTCTCTCTCTCTCTCTCTCTCTAAGGGGTAAGGAGGACACTTGTCAAAAGACTACCCATGTACTTGACTGCATGCTGCATGTGATTGGCTAGGGGGAGAGGGGTCCAATGAGATTGAAGCATGTGGAAAAGCTACCACTCACCCAAAGCAAGGAGGGGGGGTGCTAGGGGGATATACTCCACACACAAAGTCATTTGGAAGGGCATTCTCACTTGGTGAAAGTTGAGGAACACCACCTCCTGCTCCAAGCTTGTGGGAAGTGAGAGACTACATCACACTCTTGGCTATGGAATGCAAATCCAACCAAGATCCATGCGTCAATGCTTAAGCTTGCCATCTTCTCCATTTCCATTACTATGCTATTATGTATGCTAGCAAGAAGAGTAATGATAAGTGAGGAACTATTTCTTTCTCCTAAGGAATGTTTCTTCTTCCTCTTCACTACCCTCATTCCCCGCTAGCTCTCTCCACCTTCGAAGGTGTTTGAGGCCTTGGGACTGAGGCTTGGGATAGTTAATTCTTTCTACAAGTTTATGCTATGCTTGTGATGCATGAAGCTTTCCATCTTCATTGCATCACGTAGGTCACAAGGAACACAAAGATTGTATTGTACCAAGTCTCTCTTGATGGGAGAAACTATAATACAAATGTCTATTGGAGGGGGGACCGGCTCAATATGAATCCGGTCCTCAACTATTGTCATGTTCTCTAAACTCTCTCTCTTGCAAAAGTATTGTTCATGGCAAGTTAACTTAGTACCATGTTTATGTTGCTACCATCAATTAAGTTCACCCGCTATGCTCACAAAGTAATCTCTAAAAAATGCTTCACCTAATTTCCTAATTCTGCTACTCTCAAAGTTCATAGGCCATTTTCATTACATTGGTATCAAATCATTTGGCTTCTCTTTTCTTACTTAAGAAGAGAGGTCCTTAAGTAGCCTATTAATGGTTGTTTTTGTTAATTATATTATGGTAAGTGGGTCTGGGATATATTATCGGTTTTGTTGAGCCCACTATGTGGGATATGGTGCACACTTCATAAGATTTGGTCTTAATAATGGAGTCTTTTTAGACTTGCCTACGGCTTTACCATTATTGAGCCATAAGAAGTCTGAAAGGAGCTATCCCTCGGCCATTTTCTATGTTACACTCACTCCACTACTCTCTATAATTAACCAATTCAAGCCGTGGGTGTAGATACTTAAGTGCCTATTTTCAAAGGCTAAGAGGAGTAGCAACTAAGGTTTTGAATTTCCAAAACATACACTAAGTAAACATATAAGTTTAATTAACATGGCTGACAATAACCAAGAGAGTAGAATGAACATTGATAACTTTGATTTTGCACATGAAGGTGCCAATGATGATGCCCCCATGTTTGTTAATTATCTTGTCACTAGGTTGCAACAAGCTATAGGCAACCCTACTTTGCAAGTCGAAGTTACTCAACAACTTCGTGCTTATGGGATTTCCTTTCCTCTCCAAGAGGAGAGAGAGCTTACGAGGCCTCTTGAAGAGACCCCCAAAAGAAGACTCTCTCCCATACGAGAGGAGGAATCCAAAGATCAAGAAAGCAATGAATCCCTAAATTCCTCCGAAGATGTGGCTCCACGAAGAAGGGGGACTAAAAGATCGCCAACTCCTCTCAAGAGGAAACGGTTAACCCATAGTCCTTCTCCTCATCACTCCAAAAGGGAAGAGAGGAAACCAAGGAAGAAAAGGGCAAGAAAGAGGTCACCCTCTTCTCCTTCTTCTTCACCTTCCTCCTCTACTGATGAAAGCTATGGCTATTCTCCTAGAGAATATAAGAGGGGAGGACATCGCAAATCTTACCATGCATGGCGAAGGTCACAAAAGCTCAAGAAGTTCAAAGAGGGAGGAAATAGTATCTCTTTTCTCACCTATGATGGCACCTTTGGTGCTACGACAAAGTATTGGCCTTCATCCAACAAATTGATGAGGCCTTTGGAGATGAGGGCTTCACGGAGTCCTCCAAGCTATGCCATGTAGCTATGCACTTCCAAAAATCGGCTCATCAATGGTGGGCTGGCCTTCGTGGCAATGGCGAAGCCCCAAAGACATGGAAAACTCTACAAGTTTCCATCATGAAGAAATTCCTTGCAACTGATGCAAAGGACAAAGTGCTCATTGAATGGCGGAGCTTAAGGCTTCTCTCTCATGAGTCTATCCACAAATATGTGGACAAGTTTTGGGATTTACATCTCAAGGCTAATGTCTTTGAAAAGATAGACTTTGCTGAGCAAAAATAACAATTCTGTGAGAGATTACCTGAAGAGATGGCCGAGTATGTCAACTCTCAACGGCCTAACTCTATCAGCGAAGTAATCCACCATACCATGGTTGCTTCATGCATCAATTTCCAACAAGAGGTTAGACGGAATGTCAAACCCATGGAAAATAAAGACAAAAGTGATGCAAAGGGAAAAATTAATGCCCTAAATTTTTCCCACAGCCATTCCAATAACAACAACAACAATTGGTCCAAGGAGAAAGGAATTTATAAAGGTAAAAATAAACTCTCCTTAAGAGCTTGAAACTTTTCGCAAGGATCACAAATGTTTTAAGTGTGGGGAGCAAGGACATGGCTGTCGTTCTTTGCCCCAAAAGAAATGCTCGCAATGGGACTCCTAGAGCTTTGACTATCGAAGTTCCAAAAGAGGATACTCATTGCAGAGGATCACCTCTCTCCTATGCTTGGGGAAAGGTAAGGGAGCATGATGCTTTCATCTTGTTTGACCTTGGTTCTACTCTCAACTTCATATCAATGGAGTTGGCCACCAATTTGGGCATTCAAGCTTTTGAGATGGGAGATGCACTAACTGTCGATGCCGCTTTCAAGGGACAACAAGCCTCCGTTACTCCCTTGATTGGGAAGTTGAGGCTTCATGTCCAAAGCTATGTCGACAAAGAAGACTTCTTTATCTCTTCTCTCCAGCATGAGGATACTATCCTAGGGATACCATGGTTCAACTGCATGGCTGCCAACATGAAGTTCCCTGAAAGGAGAATCTACTTCACCTATAGGGGAAAGAATATGTATATGCATGCTAATGAGTCTGGTCGTACTATACCACTTGTAAATCCTCTCGCCCTTGATAAATCAATGAAAAGCTCAGTTTCTATGTACATGATTTTTGTCAAAGAATCCCTAAAAGGTCCTAATGTTTCATCAAAGGTGAATGGTAAGAATCAAGAAGAGTTAGACTTGTCTAACTTCCTAAAAGGATTCCAAGCTGTGTTCATTGATGATATCCCTATGGACTTATCTCCAAAACGAGGGGATGATGACCATCGAATTGAGCTCCTATCAGGAAGCTCACCGCCTAACAAACCTCCCTATCGAGTTTCACAAGCTCAACAAGAGGAGATCATGAGGCAAGTACAAGAATTGGTAGACAAAGGAATGGTGAGGCCTAGCTCCTCTCCCTTTTGCTCTCCAATCCTTTTAGTGCAAAAGAAAGATGGTATATACTGCATGTGTGTGGACTATTGTGCACTAAACCATATCACTATCAAAAACAAATTTCCCGTACCTCGGGTAGAAGGTCTGTTTGATAAGCTACAAGGCTCTACCTACTTCAGTAGGATTGACCTTAAGAGTGGCTACCATCAAATAAGGATAGTGAATGAAGATATCCTAAAGACCGCGTTTTGTACAACATTTGGCCTTTATGAATATCTAGTCATGCCTTTTGGCTTGACTAATGCACAAGCTACATTCAATCGATTAATGGAGAAAATTTTTAGACCCTACCGCAAATTCACTGGAGTGTTCTTTGATGATACCATCATCTACTCCAATTCCTTGGAGGAACACAAGCAACATCTCCAAGTGATTTTTCAAGCATTAAGGGAGAATAAGCTTTTTCTCAATCAAAAGAAAACCGAATTTTTCCTTCAAGAGATTCATTACTTAGGTCATATTATCTCTCGAGATGGTATTCGTATGGATCCATCAAAGTTGTAGGTAATAAAAGTATGGCCTAATCCAAGGAATCTACATGAGCTAAGAAGATTTATTGTTGGTATGTGTGCATACTATATACGCTTCATAGCAAAATTCTCTCAAATAGTAGGACCATTACATGACTTAACAAAGAAAAACGTTAAGTATCATGGACTGCTAAGGAGCAAAGTACTTTTGACAATCTCAAAGAGAAGTTTATCTCCCAACCAGTCCTTATTCTTTCGGATCTCTCAAAGCCATTTGAGCTCCAATGTGATGCTTGTGGTGATTGCCTTGGAGCAGTCCTGCTTCAAGAAGGGCATGCCATAGCATATGAGAGCCAAAGGCTCAACACGGATGAACGGGTCTTAGGCATTTATAAGAAAGAGCTGTTAGTTGTTCTACATGCCCTAAACACATGGAAGCACTATCTATTGGGGACTCCATTCATCTCACGATTAGACCATCAAAGTCTCAAGTACTTCAGGACACAAACAAAGCTTTCCAACAAACAAATGAGGTGGGCAAATTTTCTTTGACAATTTAATTTCCACATTTCTCACATTGGTGGCAAGCACAATCAAGTGGCTGATGCACTTTCACGATAACCAAAAGTTAATGCGGTGTCAATAACAACTCACAATGATCTACCTTCTATGATAGATGAGTATTCTATTGAACCTGACTTTAAAGACATAATGTCAGCCCTTGCTTTGGGGAAGAAAGAGGAAACATTCACCTTGCAGGATGGTTATCTTCTCCATGGCAAATAGGCTATGTGTTCCCACTCCCTTCGTGAGAAAGTCATGTATGAATCCCATGCTCCTCCCTATGCGGGGCATAGAGGCATTCAACCTACTCTTCAAGGAGTAGAGATGTACTTTTATTGGCCTACCATGAAGGTGGACATACAAGAGTATGTTTCAAAATGTGTAGTATGACAAAAGACCAAGTATGATAGAGGGAAGCAACCTCGATTACTCCAGCCATTTCCCATTCCTAATTCACCATGGGAGAGTATATCCATGGATTTTATCTTTGGATTACCATAATCTATCCATGGGAATACGAAAATATGGACAATAGTTGACAGGTTTAGCAAGCAAGAACACTTTATCCCTGTCAAGAAGACTATTAAGGCACACCAAATGGCAACTCTCTTTATATTATAGATTTTCAAACACCATGGATTACCAACATCCATCGTGTCAGATAGAGATCCTAGAATGACCAGTAATTTCTAGAAAGGTCTCTTCAAAAATCTAGGTACAAGATTGAATTTCTCTTCGGCCTATCAGCTGCCGCAAGCATGTCTGCTCTTTAGTCCATTTCATCTTCCCAAGTAGAGTGACAAATTCTACATGGTGTTTGAGAGACGTCGTCATCCCAAAAATGATTCTTAGTATGCATACTACTTAAATTTGTGCACAATAAAGAGAGAATTAGTCTTATAAGACAAAACATTGATCATTAAAAGAAACATGTACATTTGCTTACTCTAATGTAGCATTGTAAGCGTTGACAAGGTTCATACTATCCTTAAGCTGGATTCCTTGCATCCATCTAGCATCTTCAAAAGGATAATTTTTGAACTTAATAAGATACCGTCGAATAATCTTACCATGTCATAGTACCTTGTCTTCATACCGAAGGATAGCTTTGGGTTGTAGTAGCTCTTCTTGATCTTCGATTTCAGGAGGGTCTTCAATAATTGGTTCATTTGGGGCTCTCCTTTGTAGGGCTTGAGTACGCTCACATGAAAAGCATTGTGTATGAGCCAATGGTTAGGAAACTTGAGTTGATAAGCCACCTCATTGATTGGCTTCAAAATTTGAAAAGGACCATAGTATCTTTTTGCTAGTTTAGCATAATACTTTTGATGGCCCGTAGGATTTTTGCCCGTCGTTTGCCTCAATCGAGCCTTAAGAAACTTAAGTAAGACCCAATCATTTTCTTTGAACATTAAGGCCCTTCTGTTCTTCTCAGCAACAGTTTTTGTCTTAGTAGGGAGATGGATATAGCCTCCTTAATCTTTTAAAAAGATGCTTGCAGGTCACAACTATACTCATCGGCAGCGAAGATCTTCCCATGTACTTTAAGTAGCAAGGGACTTTTAGGTCTTCTCTCTATGATTTCAAAAGGTGCTTTTCCCGTAGAAGTATGGATAGTATTATTGTACGCAAACTCTTCAAGAGGTAAGTAATTTTTTTTCCGATTGTCAGCGTTGATCTACTTCTGTAACATAGGTCTTTAGTAGATCAAGAATCGTAAGATTGGCTATCTCACTTTGGCCATCCGTTTGTGGGTATACCTCCCAAGCACCAAATAGATTTGTCATCCATCATGGAATGATGTCGTAGGGTAAAAAGGGATCCTCTACCCACTAAGACAAAATGACTAATGACTATGACGTTATCTCTTTTACCTCATAGTCGAGGACAACTATGATTTCAAGAGAGAGGTAATGTCATTAAATGTCTAATATCTAACCAACCCAAATGATTTTCGCATAGTAAACTGATCACTTAATGTGGGATAATAAACGAGAACAAGGGTTAGAATATAGACATATGCTTACGAATCTGTCTCAACACGGGGCCAATGGTAAAAGGGCCCAAATGAGAGATGGTCTATCAAAGAGCAAGGTTAACTAATGGAGCTTAAAAGACCTTAGGGTTAGCTTCATTAAAGACCTCCAATGGTTAGTGTTAAAAGTCCTTTGACCTTGATCGACCTTGATCGATCACTAAGGTACTTGAGGTACTTGTCATACTTAATGAGGAAGTTGCTTAAGAAGCTTCCTATGCATGGAGGGTAAGATGCTTGAGTCAAAAAGAGACCCTAGACACTTAATGAGAAAGTTGCTTGAGAAGCTTCCTATGCATGGGGGGTAAGATGCTTGAGTCAAAAAGAGACCCTACACACTTAAAAATCCAAAGTTAGGGAAATCTTTGACCTAACCTTCCACTCACCCAAGGGGCACCCCCTTTTCTAAAAGGGCACATGGGGACATGTCAGACTCTCACACTAAGCTTAACCGCATGGATGATTGAATGCTATTGGTTGGGCTAAAGAGGGGTCCAATGAGCTTCTACTTCCATCCAACAAATATCTAGATATTTTCAAGCTCTCTCTCTCTCTCTAAGGGGTAAGGAGGACACTTGTTAAAAGACTACCCATGTACTTGACTGCATGCTGCATGTGATTGGCTAGGGGGAGAGGGGTCCAACGAGATTGAAGCATGTGGAAAATCTACCACTCACCCAAAGCAAGGAGGGGGGGTGCTACGGGGATATACTCCACACACACACTCATTTGGAAGGGCATTCTCACTTGGTGAAAGTTGAGGAACACCACCTCCTTCTCCAAGCTTGTGGGAAGTGAGAGTCTACATCAACACTCTTGGCTATGGAAAGCAAATCCAACCAAGAGCCATGCTTCAATGCTTAAGCTTTCCATCTTCTCCATCTCCATTACTATGCTATTATGTATGCTAGCAAGAAGAGTAATGATAAGTGAGGAACTATTTCTTTCTAAGGAATGTTTCTTCTTCCTCTTCACTACCCTCATTCCCCGCTAGCTCTCTCCACCTTCGAAGGTGTTTGAGGCCTTGGGACTGAGGCTTGGGATAGTTAATTCTTTCTACAAGTTTATGCTATGCTTGTGATGCATGAAGCTTTCCATCTTCATTGCATCACGTAGGTCACAAGGAACACAAAGATTGTATTGTACCAAGTCTCTCGTTATGGGAAAAACTATAATACAAATGCCTATTGGAGGGGGGACCGGCTCCATTGAATCTGGTCCTCAACTATTGGCATGTTCTTTAAACTCTCTGTCTTGCAAAAGTATTGTTCATGCCAAGTTAACTAAGTACCATGTTTATGTTGCTACCATCAATTAGGTTCACCCGCTATGCTCACAACATAATCTCTAAAAAATGCTTCACCTAATTTCCTAATTCCGCTACTCTCAAAGTTCATAGGCCATTTCCATTACATGCTTGATGCTTGTTTGTATTGCCATGTGGATGCACATGATGTGCGCTTTTCCGCGGATGATATTCTTTGCCTTGCAATAGCATATGTGGACTGATTTTTAGTTGTTTTGAGCATCAATTTGAGCCATATTTTGGTTAGTTTGCATCCAGGTTAGTGCTAGTATATGCCTTGCTTGTAGAGTGTGGTTGATGCACTTTGTGTGTTGGATTACAAGATTGTTTTCTAAGTTCAAGGAGTTGAGACTTTGTGACAGCTCATATGTGAACTGATTTTCAGTTGTTTTGAGCATCAATTTGTGTCATATTTTGGTTGGTTTGCATCCAGGTTTATGCTAGTATATGCCTTGCTTGTAGTGTGTGGTTGATGCACTTTGTGTTTCGGATTACAAGATTGTTTTGTAGGTTCAAGGAGTTGAGACTTTGGGGCAGCTCACGTATGCTTGAGTGCAGATTTTACGCACGATTCGCTCATGGTTTTGTGCATGTTTATGGCATGTAGGGTTTTTATGGTTAGATAGCCAAGACATTGTCAAAACTCTGATGGATTTCTCTTCTGATTTTATTTGTTTATGCGCATGGTGTGTAGTCACGTTTGATTGCATTTGGCACTTAGTGGTTGCTTTGCCATAGTGTTTTGGCATCGCATTGTGAGAGTGTTTGCTCACAGGATTATGTCATTTGACATATATGTGGTAATCTCTTCAAAAGGGAGATTGTTGATGATAGATTCATCGGTTATTGGTTAGTGCTCTTGGATTTGAGCAGAATTTGTGGCATCATTTGAGCGATTGTGCTCACTTGTTTTGTTACTTTAATCGCCATATTTTTTGATAGTTCTCTTGGACAGATTATGTTATATTTTGACAGTATATGGTGTGTGAGTTAGCCGGGCTTTGTCTATTCAGTTGATCGATTTGTGTTTCATCTTATCACCGGTTATCATCATGAATTTGGCATGTACATCATTGTCAGGGTTTATGCTTTTTCATAGAAAGTTTGATGGTGTTATGGAATTGATATTTTACTATTTATTGTAGTTGACAGGTCGAAAAGGCTTGACCAAGCTAGGCTATTGCAAAAGGATATCATATTTTATGTATTCAAGTGCTCTTGAGGACCTTTGGCCATTTATGCTTGGCCGGCCAGTTTGTACCCATTTTTGACTGTTCAAGAAATCTATAAATGAAATATGTACAAGAGGGAAATGGTCACTCTTGCACGGGGGAGATTGCACCAAGTGCTTGCATTGTTCTTCTCTCCTCTTCCCTCTTCTCTCTCGTCGTACAAGCATAGCACTCTGCTTTAGGAGGTGCGTCTGCACGTGCTCTGCTAATCTGTCTTGCTCTCTGTCTCTCTCATGTCAGATTTACTATGGTGTCGTACGCGTACAGGATTGTGCAGGTATGTAGATCTATTGTTTACTGTATACATCCCGTTTGTAGCAGATGGTTCAAACTTTGAGCATTGGAAAGCATGTATGCATGATGCATTGACTCAATTGGGCCAAGTGTTGCCACTACAGGGCATGGATGCTAGGCCAGAGTCTAGGCCAGAGTCTATGAATGATGATGAGTGGGAGGACTTGAATGAGCTTGCACGTTCAACGATCATGTTACACCTTGGTGAGTCTATCTATCGCATTGGTTTGGATGCATGTACAGCTAGAGATTTATGGAAAAGATTGTGCAATGCTTTTGGCACAAATGAGTCTAGAGAGATGTCTACAGTCAAAGGATGATCTTGAAGACATAGAGATGTTGTGTGTTGGCATTGTGTTCATATAGGGCATGTACATAGGCGTTGTTTTTGGTGGATGAGGTAGCACAGGAGACAACACCGGAGAGATGCTATCACTTTGGATGATGTGGGAGAAGATGTAACGTATGTGGCACAAATGAGTCTAGAGAGATGTCTACAGTCAAAGGACGATCTTGAAGACATAGAGATGTTGTGTGTTGGCATTGTGTTCATATAGGGCATGTACATAGGCGTTGTTTTTGGTGGATGAGGTAGCACAGGAGACAACACCGGAGAGATGCTATCACTTTGGATGATGTGGGAGAAGATGTAACGTATGTGGCTATACATGACGGAGATGTTGACTTTGCTTCCATGTTTACTCCTGACTTTCTTATGTCAGCTTTTGATGACACATTACCTTTGCATTGGATACTAGATATGAGTGCTAGATTTTGCATCATGTCGAGTCGTTAGTGGTTTAGCATATATGCTAGTGGTATGTTTGGACATGAGTGTCTAGCTGATGGTTCAATGCATGACATAAATGTGAGTGCTAGGTTTCACGTCACACCGAGTCATTAGTGGTTTAGCATATATGCTAGTGGTATGCTGGGACATGAGTGTCTAGCTGATGGTTCAGTGCATGACATAGTTGGTGCAGGAGATGTCAGATTATTGTTGTCGAGGGGTGCATCATACGTGTTGCAAGATGTACGCCATATGCCAGGTTTGACGTAGACCTTGATCTCTGTAGTCAGTTACGAGATAGTGGATGTCAAGAAGTGCTGGACGAGCACAATTTCAAATTGCATCATGGGCAGCTAGGTCATAACGAGAAGTGCCAGTGTTGGTACCATTCATGCAATGCGAGTACATCACGTACAAGACGGCACAATCTTTGTGAGTACGTAGCCATGCAAAGAGATGAGGCATGTCCCCTTTGCGGATAGGTTGCATGATGATCTAGTTTGTGAGCATGTTGAGACAATTGTGCAACAGGGCATGTCATTCGTGGATACGATGATCGATATGGATGGCTTGAGCGCTGATGATTCAGTTGTGATTTGGTCATTCATGGATATGCTTGGGCCACAGGTGGCAAAGGTCATGACACGCTTCAATATTCCCCTAAGGTATGTTGGGTCCAATAGCGGACATTCCCATGCGTTTTTCTTTGCCTTGCTTTGCATCCGGACATTGAGCTCCATCAAGCCACCCTATATTTCTGCCAGGTCTACCTAGAGACATTCCCACACTCTTTAAAAAAAGGCCTGGAAAGGTATAAGAATCCATCCATTTAGTGTTTCCGTTTAAGATAAAGTTCTCTAAAGATCCTTCGTCGTCGTTTTTGAAAAGATAGCACAAGAATTAGATTGAAATCAAAATGGAAATGTGAAAACAAAGAATAGACATGAGATTGGAACTGATATATTCATACACTAGAAAGTGCACAATGGCTTAGGCCATTTCAATGCCATTTTTTGATACAATATGATCTAGAAGTTGCTCCTTCCATACCATAAAGACCAATTTAAAGAGATTCAGACAAATCTCTTTCTCCTTGCATCTCTCAAACACCATTTCCAAAAATAGGAGATGCATATCCTTCCTTGAAAACATTGTGGAATCATCCAAAAATATAGCCACAAAATTATGTAAGAACTCACTAAATATCCCCATCATACATCTCAAAAATATAGCAGGAGCATTACATGCTTCAAATGGCATGACTAAGTACATGAATGCTCCCCATTTAGTCAGATGAACATCATTTTTGCTCTATCTTTTGGTGCTATTCTCAATTGATTATAGCCATTGTATCCATCCATGAAATTGTATATTTCGTGGCCAACAATTTTGTCTAACATCATGTCAGTGAATGGAAGAAAAAATGGGTCTTTGATTCTCCGACTCTTGTTTGAGTATTCAAATTTTAATGATCCACAGATACCCTCAGCTTCCCATTCTTCTTTGGTACAACCGCTATAAAAAATAACTAGTCACTACTCGCTACTTCAGTGATGAACCTTGGTTTCAATAACTTACCAATTTCCTCTTTGATCTTCTTAGCATAACCGGGATTCATCCTATATCTCCGGAGCCTTATTACTAGTCTTGCATTTGGTTTCAGTGGTATCCTATGTTGACAAACCTCTAGATCTTACCCTTTCAGATTTGTATGTTGCCAAGCAAACACATCCCTATACTTGTGAAATAGTTGATTGGCCCTCTCTTTGATCTCTGGTTTCAGATGCTTATTGATTTTCACCATTTTGAGATTCTCCTTTGAATCGAGATTGCATTCTTCAATTTCTTGATCATCTGGCAATAACCAATTTGGTCCACCTCCTTTCCATTTTTCCACTAATTTGCCTCCTTATCTATCTGAATTCCTGCTGCATATTCATTAAGTGGATTCCCTATCTTAGTTGAACCTGCTTACATGTCCATCCATTCACTGCTTTGATAGAAAATCTCTACATTAGTCTACCTTTTGACCCTCCTCTAACCTGAAGTCTTCAATTGCCTGTGCTTATTTTGCTAGTGTTCTTCTATCAAAAGTCACTGGTCTCTCTACTGGGCTAGACTTAGTGAAGTTTTGTGGATATTGTTTCCTTTGTCTTTCTGCTCTATCTCTATCCATTAGCACCGCATTCAAATAGAATTTTGCTATAGGAAATATGTTCATTGATGCGAGCATCCCCTCAACCTTCTTCGTCACATACTCCCTACATAGCTTTTCTACTCGCATAGCTTTCTTTCAGCTTCTAGTATTTTTGGTTTTTACCTGAATATGTCTATTGGGTCCATGGATTGTCAATGTGACCTCTATAGTCACGAATGGCTCTAGCATTCCTGAGCCACGGTCAACCCAACAACATGCTATATGCTCCTTGCACATCCAGCACTAGAAAACTGGTCTTACAGTTTTCTTTTCCAACTCTGATTTGTAAATTTTCTACTAACCCATTGGCCAAGACAACTCTTTGGTCAGACATCCTTATTTGAATGGTGTTGGCTTCATGTCGAATGCCTAATATGTTCTCCCAATATATTAACCTCTGCCCCGCCATCCAAATGACATGCAAGATGATCCTCACTTGCATAGAAGCATTTGATGGCATTGACAAAGTAGAACACCCTCGGGAGGTGTTCCTTGAAGGAACAAATGAATCAACTAGAACCTAGAGACAAAATCTCCCTCAAAGACTGCCATTATGGGAAGTACGCATGAATAATGTTTCTACCCTCACACTACATGCAGACGTTTGAAGAAGCTTTCATGATGGGTTTCTTTGAGATGGACTCCACCATCTCCAACCTACTAAGCAAGGATCTACAAGCAGGCATGTTGCTTATCAGAGCACGCTACTAAACAACCCACTACCTATCAATCAAGGTAGATATTATAGCCAAAGTCACCAAGTTCAACAAAGTCATTAAGACTTTGGTAAAAGAGACAATTTGACTATTGAAGATCTTCCACAACTTGCACGAGGATGTGCATCTGTTAGGAGGGGGGGTGTTTGGCTGAAGCAGTTACGGGCACCCTCCTAGTCAACCACTATAGAAGGCGAAGACAGTTCCAACAACAGGTGGGAACTGTCTCCTGAAAAGCCGAACAATGGATCAGTCACACGTCAGTAATTACCACGGCAGTTACTACAGTAACTTCTGGAAGGCTAAAATAGGACCCATTACATTGTAATCGGGCTTCTTGCTTCTTAGTTCTCTTGGCTTAGCACTTATCTTTTGGATTTAGCTTTCAAGTATTTTTGAGCTACAATCTCTTCACCTTTAACTTCACCTTGTAATCATTACTGCTATAATCATTTGAGCTTCAACCCGTTACACCTTGTACTGGTTGTCCCTGAACTATGAATCTGAAACTACAAACACTTTTCCAGTTGTCCAGTATGTCTCTCATTTCAGTATACTATTTCAGTTCAGATAACTATTTCAGTCCAGTCTCTGTTCTCTATTCTAGTTTCACTAGCTGAACTGACGACTTACCAGTAGCCTTAAATTCTAACACTGGAATCAGCTATCTGAAGAGATGATCAAGACTTTGGAAAAGAGACAATTTGACTATTGAAGATCTTCCACAACTTGCACGAGGATGTGCACCTATTAGGAAGGGGGGGTGTTTGGCTGAAGCAGCTGACGGGCACCCTCCTAGTTGACCACACCTTGTCCAAGCCACATTTTTTAATGTAATATATCTTTTTTTTTTGGGAAGCCTTGTAAATGCAGCTAATGTAATTTTGGTCCAAAAGCTGTAAACTTTGAGCCGTAATATTTGATCATGTGCTCAAAACCCAAGTAGTCAGTCGTTGGCCAATTTTTTAAACCTAGGTATATAAGCCAAACGCCTTATTTTTTATAGGGGTTTTTAAATATTATCTTTGAGAATTTGAGTACACGGGTAGAAGACCTATTTGATAAGCTACAAGGGTCGACCTACTTTAGTAGGATTGACCTAAAAAGTGGCTACCATCAAATAAGGATAGTTGATCAAGACATTGTAAAGACCGCATTTTGCACTATGTTTGGTATTTACAAATACATTGTCATGCCTTTTGGCTTGACCAATGCACCAACCACATTTAACCAATTGATGGAGAAGCTATTCAGGCCTCATCGAACCTTTACTGGAGTGTTCTTTGATGATATAATCATCTACTCTAACTCACTAGACGAACACAAGCAACACCTCCAGGTAATATTTCAAGTCTTACGAGAGAATAAACTTTATATTAATCGAAATAAAAGTGAGTTTTTCTTACAAGAGATTCAATATTTAGGTCACATTACCTCTCGAGATGGCATCCAAATGGATCCATCAAAGCTAGAGGTAATAAAAGGATGGCCTAATCCAAGGAATCTACATGAACTAAGAAGCTTTAGGTATGTGTGTATACTATAGACACTTCATAGAAAAGTTCTCACAAATCACGGACCATTACATGAACTAACAAAGAAAAACGTTAGGTATACATGGTCTGCCAAGGTGAACAATGCTTTCAAAAAGCTTAAAGAAAAGCTTATCTCTCAACATGTGTTGCTTATACTGTCGGATCTCTCAAAGCCATTTGAGGTCCAATGTGATGCTTGTGGTGATTGCCTTGGATTTTTTTTACTCCAAGAAGGGCACGCCATAGCCTACAAAATTCGAAGGCTCGGTCCTGTTGAGCAAGCTCTAGGCATATATTGAAAAAGAGCTCCTCGTAGTTCTACATGCCTTAGACTTGTGGAAGCACTATTTATTGGGGACTCCTTTCATTCTGCGAACGAATCTCCAAAGCCTTAAGGACTTCATGACGCAGACCAAGCTCTCCGACAAACAAATGAGGTGGGAAAATTTCTTTTCGCAATTTCAGTTTCATATTTCTCACATTGCTGGCAAGCATAATCAAGTAGCCAATGCACTCTCAAGACGGCCCGAGAGTGAATGCGGTTTCCATAGCAACTCACAATGATCTATCTTCTATGATAGATGATTACGCTATTGATCCTGATTTTAGAGATGTGATTTTAGACCTTGCACTTTATCTTCTCTATGGCAATAGGCTATGTATCGCTAACTCACTACGTGAGAAAGTAATGTATGAATCTCATGTTCCTCCTTATGCGGGGCATAGAGGGATTCAGTCTACCCTGAAAGGGATAGAAACATATTTCTATTGGCCTGCCATGAAAGAAAACATACAAGAGTATGTTTATAAATATGTGGTATGCCAAAAGACGAAGTTTGATAGAGAGAAGCAACCTGGATTGCTTCAACCTTTGCCAATCCCTAATTCACCATGGGAGAGTATATCCATGGATTTTATCTTTGAATTGCCTAAGTCTATCCATGGCAATATGGGAATATGGACGATAGTAGACAGGTTCAGCAAACAAGCTCATTTTATATCTGTCAAAAAGACTATCAAAGCCCGTCAAATGGCAACCCTCTTCATATCACAAATCTTCAAGTACCATGGCTTGCCAATGTCCATAGTGTCGGATAGAGATCCTAGAATGACTAGTAATTTCTGGAAGGGTCTCTTTGAGAATTTAGGGACAAGGCTAAACTTCTCTTCGGCCTATCATCCGCAAACGGATGGCCAAAGTGAAATAGCTAACCTAACAATTCTTGATCTACTAAAAGCCTACGTAACGGAAGTAGATCAAAGGTCCCAATGGGAGAAGTACTTACCCTTAGTGTAGCATGCCTACAATAATATTGTACGTACCTCCATGGGAAAAGCACCTTTCGAGGTAATTGAGGGAAGATTCAAAAGCCCGCTGCTACTTAAGGTACATGGGAAGATCTTCGCTTAGTATAGCCGAGACCTACAAGAATCTTTCCAAAAGATTAAGGATGTTATCTCTATCTCACAACAAAGACAAAAGGCTGTTGCTAATAAGCACAGAAGAGCCCAAACCTTTAAAGAAAATGATTGGGTCTTGCTTAAATTTCCCAAGGCTCGATTAAGGCATACCACGGGCAAGAATCCTGTGGGACACAAAAAGTACTATGCTAAGTTAGCAAAAAGGTACTATGGTCCCTTCCAGATTCTTAGAACAATCAATGAGATGGCCTATCAACTCAAGTTGCCCAGTCATTGGCTCATACACAATGCTTTCTATGTGAGCCTATTAAAGCCTTACAAAGGAGAGCCACCTCAAGAACCAACTATTGAAGACCCACCGGAGATCAAGGACCAAGAAGAGGTGATGCAGCCTGAGTCCATTCTTGGTGCTGCAGCCCGAGTCCATTTTCCGACATGAAGACAATGTATTGAGAGGTAGTAAGATTATCCAACGGTATCTTATTAAGTTTAAGAACTATCCTTTTGAAGATGCTAGATGGATGCAAGGCATACAATCAAAGGATAACCTAAACCTTGTCAATGCTTACAATGCTTCCCTAGAGTAAGCAAATGTGACAATGTTTAAAATGAACAAAGTTTTTGTCTTATAAGACTTTTTTTTTTAATTGTGCACAAATGTTAAGAAGTATGCATGATTAGGATCAAGTTTGTAGAGACGACGTGTTCCAAACACCACGTAGAGCTTGTCACTCTACTTTGGAAGATTGATAGGACTAATGCGTAGACATGCTTGCGGTAGCTTAGGCTCTCAAGCACCAAATGGATTAGTCATCCATTCTGGAATGATGTCGTAGGGTAAAATAAGGATCCTCTACCTGCTAGGAAAAGGACTAATGAATAGGCTTTATCTTCTCTACCCCATAGTCGAGGACAACTATGATTTCAAGGGGAGGTAATGTCATAATCTAATTCTCCTAAATGATTTTCTCATGTTAAACTGATCATTTAATATGGGGAAGTACCAGGGGAGAAAAAGCTAGAATATTGGTTAGGCTGGTAGACCAGTCACAGTAGGGATACAAAGGAGGGAAAATAGGGATCCAAAGGGGGGGCCATCTGCAAAAGAGCAATGTGCATCAATGGGCTTCAAAGACCCTAAGGTTTAGCCCATTAAGACTTCCAAAATGCTAAGGTTCCAAAATTCAAAGGTAATGTCCAATGGTCAAAACGTAGGGAATATTGGATGCTTGTGGGAAGACTCAAAAGCCTTCCCACATCCCTATCCTTGAGGGGGCTAGTCCTTTTAGTAGGGGATGAGAGAGAAACACACACACACACACACACACACACACACACACACTAGCAAGCTCCTTTTACACAAAGGGCATGGTGGACACATGTCAGATCCCTAGCCCAGTTGCCCCCAAGGTGCATTCAAATCCTATTGGATGGCCATAGAGGTGGACCAATGAGAATTAGGCTAGAGTAAATCTAGTAATTAATTTAAAAACACTTGATAAAAGAACCAATAGAAATTAAGCTCTCTAGAAGACTATTGGGGACAGTCTCCCAAGGGGTCCAATGAGCATTCAGCAGCACAATGGCTTGCCTGATTCCTATTGGCCAGAAGACTAAGGGGTCCAAGGAGAGTTTAATTGCATTATTTAAATACCTAAAGCTGTCACAAAAGGGGAAAGGGGGACACATGTCACAAGGCTATCACTTATGCTTCTTAATTGTCATTGGCTAAGCTTTGCAGGGTCCAATAGGATCCCAGCATGTGCAATTAGCAAGAGGGGTCGACCAAGAGAGAGAGGGGGTTGATTTTTGCAAGGCATTAACACTTACACACTCACAAAAGCTCATGTGGGAAGTAAATAAGACTATCTCTCCTTCTCAAGCTTTAATGGAAAGCTCATCATCTACTCCAAGCTTGTGAGAAGGGAGGCCTACACCAACAACTCTTGGCTTTGTGATGCAAATCCAACCAAGATCCAAGCTCCAATGCATGCTCATATCCTCTACCATGCTAATTACTAAACTATGCTAAGCTATTATGAGTGATTATGTGAGGAGACATACTTCTTTCTCGTAAGAATACTCCTTCTTCCTCTCGATCTACTCTCATACCCCGCTAGCTCTCACCATCTTTGAAGGTGTGTGAGGTCTTGGGTCTGAGACTGTGAGGGAATTGATGTTGTGTTTTACAAGTGTGAGCTTGCTGCTTGAAGCTTCCATCTTCATTGCACCAGCAAGTTATTGAAGGAACACAAAATATTGTATTGTAAAATGCCTCCCTTGATGGAGGAAACCTATAATACAAAGCCTTTTGGAGTGGGGACCGGCTCCATGTAAATCCGGTCCTCAACTATTGTCAATAGCTTAATTTCTCTCTCTTTATGAAGTATTGTTCATGCCTATCTAACTAGGTGTTATGCTTTTGTTGCTCTCTCCATCCAAGCACTCTTGCTATGCTCATTAGGAATATATTCTAATGAAATGCTCACTATGTCTATGTTATTTTCCGCTACACACAAGTTATTAGACCATTAAATGTTACATAATGAATGATGTTTGCTCTAGCCTTTGATAGAGGATCAATTTAATGGATCATTGGCAAGCAAGCACATGACTATCTCTAGCTTAGCTTCATGTCCTTAATAACAATACCAATGCTAGTAGATCAGCACACCTTACTTAGCATTGGGCAAAACAACTCTAGCAGCATAACTATAAGCACTTGTAGTGGATCAACCATAGACATTATATCCACATAATCTGGTTGTACAACAAGACTATGCACAAAGTTTCAGATGCCCTTTGCAACTAGAACGTGCTACGTCATGTAAGCCACACTAAATAATTGTCTCCATAGAATTTTTCCTTTAAAAAGAAGATGTAAAACACATCATTGTTATTCGCAATATAGTTACGATTGCATGAAATGGAAAAGTCGATGATGTAGAGGAAAATTTTCAAAAAATCAATGTGTGCTACATGGCACAACCCACAAAAGACTACTAAAAGTGCCTATATATGCTAAAATTTTCATTGTCCAAAAGCAACACCTCAGAGAGAAACAATTGGTTGCATAGGACAATTTGTAGTCGAAACAAAGGTCAAACCAAAGCAATGGGCAAGGTAGAGCTGACTTCAAAAGGAGAAATTTCAGTTGCTACACTTGCAAGAAGTATGAGCAGTTCGCAGCTCAACGTCCATATAGTTTGAAACCAAAAGCGTTTGAAGCAAAAGGAGTTAAACCAATTCTGGTAAGGGCAACCACAAGGAGTGTTGGACTAGTAATTGAAGACTTAATAAACAAGCTATATTAGGAGATGAAACAAACTGAAGAGGCTCAAAGGTGGGAAAAGTAGTGGGCTACATTGAATGCTAAGGCTAAGGCTAAGGAGGTTGATGAGTGGCAAGAGCAAAGAACTTTGGTAGCCAAGATCACAGAGGATCTGGTTAAGAATATTTCGGAGCAGTCAGGGTGCTCAGATGCTAGAACCATCAACAGACTCATGCCACAACTTTCAAGAGCTCAGGAGAGCAAGCCCACAAAAGGTGTATTTGGTAAGGAAGAAGTTGAAAAGAAATTTGATGAGTTAGTTAAGGCCTTGATGGAGTGCCTAGAAGAGGAGGTACGACAAGTCAACTAGACTTGGCCCATACCCCCTCTCTTGTGCTCACTCACACTCACATCCAACAAGAAGATAAGGTGAGAGAGAAAGAGAGCAAGAGCACTGCATTAGTATTTTGAGAATGAAGAAAACCTAGGTCACAAGCCTTTGTGTGGGGTCATCTTGCTCACAAACGAGCATCCATATTCGGCCAGTTAGCACTAATTTCTTCTCTAAATAAGTTTGTGGTGAGCCTCTCATCAACGATCATGCAATCCCTGACCATGCACCTACGAGACTGAGAAGCCCGACCCATGAATCATTATCAGAGAAATAATAAGAATGTCATGCTAAAGTTAATAGTCAGCAAGAAGCAATCTAACTAGGAAGAATATCTACCCTTTTGAAATTTTCCTATAATAGGTCCAAACATTCAACAATTGGATTTACACCATTCATGTTGATTTATGGTTTCTAATTGAGATCTCCTATGGTTGTAGGCCTAACGAAGGAGAAGATTCAAAGCTCGATGCAAGAGCATTCGTAGCACACAAGATCGCACTACAACTTATGCAAACAAAGAAGACATAAAAGTGAACTTTGTAGAAGGTGGACTTATATTCCTAAAGGTTCCTTTGAAGTCAAAAACCATGAAAACGAGAAAGTGTGATGAAATTTCTCCTAGATATTATGGTCCTTTTAGGATCCTTAAGAAGATTGGGGATGTAACATATAAACTTGAGTTACGTGAGAGTTTTCAAGTACATCGTGTCTTTCATTTTAGCAAATTGAAGAAATAAATTCATAAGTTGCAAAATTTAGTTTCCCTAGAGATTGGCGGCCTTGATAGAGCCACCAAAGATACCCCATGAACTTGAGAGGATTTTAGAGCATCGGGATAGACAAACCTAACATAAAGTATATCAAGCGGCACTTGTTAAATAGACAATCATGTATGAAGAGCAACTGCTTGGGAGCACCATAGTGTGATTGCCAAGAAGTTCCCCTAGTATGTTTTCAAGGACAAAAACTCTTCTCAAGGGGGGGTAGAGTCACATAGCTTGTCATTGCTAGTGATAATGGTCAACCGGATTCCCTGGGCGGTCGGAGTGCAAAGGGAATTTGGGGTTCAAGGGGATGACACCCACCGATGGAGACTAATGGGTGACCATGCAAGTGTGAGTAGGCTTTCCATCACTATAAATGCCCGACCATTAACAATATGGTTGCATTTGGAGTTCAAAATCCCAAAGTATACCAATTTCAAAGGGTCTAGTCAAGTTCAATTCCAATGTATTCTTTGAGGCTAGTAAGGCCACAAATTGCCAAAATTGCCACTTTGTAATAGAAGGGTGCACAGAAAATGATTTTTACTTTAAAAACCCGACCAAGAAGCCTCTTTTTAGGTCTTTGGAGTGGGTCTTAGATCTCCAAATGAGAAAAATTTATAGTGTAGGATTGCTCTACGTACGTACCTATGGAAAGAATGTACAATTCCAATCCCCTATGAAGAGTCCCAGACCTTTGGGCTTTCCTAGGTTTTTGACTCAACTAGTATAGAACCTTGCAACATACTTTGGCAAAATTTGGTCCCTTTCTACATGCAAATGCTCTCCCTATTTACAATCGAATGGAAAAAATCATTAATTATGCATCAATGATATTATTTTTTATGGTTTGATTATAAGATGAATTTTGGAGATCTTTGAGAGAGATTTTAGCCTACGTACCCTACTCCTAGTATGTTGGAAATCAAATGAACTTAAAAAAATCAAAACTCTGATAGTAATCTCAATGTTGTTTTTGAATGGTCTTTGGGGCTCTTGTTTTTTCCAAGGCAAAAAAAAAACAAACAAACTCAAATGTCCATGACAGTCAAGTGTATCACTTGACTCTACCCAAAAAGAGTTAATGAATGCTGTTTGCTCTAGCCTATGATAGAGGATCAATCTAATAGATCATTGGCAAGCAAACACATGACTCTCTCTAGCTTAGGTTCATGTCCTTAATAACAACACCAATGCTAGTAGGTCAGCACGCCTTACTTAGCATTGGGCCAAACAACTCTAGCAGCATCATCAGAACTATCAGCACTTGTACCATCAACCATATTAGACATTATATCCACATAATCTGGTCGTACAACAAGACTATGCACAAAGTTTAAGATGCCCCTTTGCAACTAGAACGTGCTACATCATGTAAGCCTGCACTTGTCTCCATCGAATTTTTCCTCAAAAAACAAGATGCAAAACACATCATTGCTATTCGCAATTTACTGATGATTGCACGAAATGGAAAAGTCAAGTACGTGGAGAATTTTTTTGTAAAAAACCAATGTGTGTTACATGGAACAACCCACAAAAGACTAACCAAAGTGCTTATTCTGCTAAAATTTGCAATGTCCAAAAGCAGCAAAGAGAGAAACAATTGCTTGCATAACACAATTCGTAGTGGAAGCAAAGGTGAAAATGAGCCTAAATTAGAACTTTGAAAATAGAAAGTTCTATGAGCTCTTCCAAAGGTTGTATCCCCGTAAAAATGGTCATCAAATATCATTGTGATATGAGAAAGTGAACTAGGAGGTTGTTGGCAATGCTGCTCAAAGTTTGCCATTGTACCAAATGTTGGAAATGGGAGTGCACGATGTGCATAAATGTGGGGAAGAAAAAAAAGAAGAAGGTCAAGGGCGGGGGCACAACAACACAAATTTCAAAGTCTACTATGATACCAAATGTTGGAGATGGGATTGTAGGAATGCAAATGGATATGGAGAAAAGGAAAAGAAGCTCAAGGGAACATATCACAAGACCAATATCACTGAGTATGCTATTAAAAAGATAAGTCTTGTCCTATGTATGTGGGTGTATATACAAGTGGAGGAATAGAACCTGAAAGAAATTGCCCCGATGGTCCTAAGTGTGTTCACCAATTCGGAGATACCGATGAGCAAAAGATCGTGAAAAGATGTAGGGAAGTGTGTAGAGCGTAGTAGAGTTATGCGGCTGCTGACGTATGGTAGTGAAATTTATGAGGATAGTTAGAGATACTTTCACATAACTGACAATGATTCTTGGGTAGGTCCAAGAAGCTATGGGTTGTTTTGAACAAATGTGAAGTGAAGTTTTGATTTGTGGCATGTGAGGAATGCACTTAAGAAGGGGGCCAACCCTAAGTTGGTGGGCAAGTGTATTCTTGAGGAGCTTATGGATGATATGGTTGGGTGCAAATGAAGGGTACAAAGGTTACTTGAGTCATGCATACTGATATGAAATTAGAGATTCATGTGTGTTTTATGAGGATAATTAGTGAGAATGATTGTGGGCAAGTGCATGCTCATGGTGGGCCTAGTCAAGCTAAGTGGACTAATGTGGCATTGTCCATGATAACCCACATCCAAGAGCACAAGGCTCATGAGCCACTACGCATGAGGCCTATCCTCCTCTCACTCAAGATGCAAGTTGAGCACAAATTAAAGCAAACTATTCTTTTGCCTTTTACTAAAGAATAAAGTGTGCTCGACCCATTTTAAGCACCTTCCATCCATTCCTAAGTAGAAATAGAAACTTGAACATCAAAAACACGAGCAACCTAGAGCTTGATGCTCATTAATTCATCGAAAGCGGTGCCAAAAATGTTAAGAATAGAGGCCTTTCCATGCGTTGTGTGCAAGCCACAAGGGCTGTAAACACACAACCTTGCTGTAGGCAAGCCCGACAGATGTAGGAAGTGTGTCACTCACCGTACTCTGTTGTCATCGAGTGATCCTCATGCCATAGTGAAGAGGGAGCTTGCCATTGCTTCTTGACTGCATCGTTGCCATTGTATCGACGTCGCTACTCTATCATCCATACCCTCTCTCTTGTGCTCACTCACACTAACATGCAACAAGAAGATAAGGTGAGAGAGAAGGAGAGCAAGAGCATTGCATCAATATTTTGAGAATGAAGAAAACCTAGGTGACAAGGCCTTTTGTGGGGACGTTCACAAGCGGGCGTCCACATTCGACCAATCAACACTAATTTCTTCTCTAAATAAGTTTGTGGTGTGCCTCTCATCAACGATCACCCAGTCCTCGACCATGCACCTACATGACTGAAAAGCTCGACCCATGAATCAATATAAGATAAACAATATGAATGCCATCCTCAAGTTAACCATAAGTAAGAAGCAATCTAATTGGGAAGAATATCTACCCTTATTGAAATTTTCCTATAGTAGGTCCAAACATTCAACAACTAGGTTTACACCATTCGTGTTGATTTATGGTTTCTAGTTGAGATCTCCTATGGTTGTATGCCTAGAGAAGGAGAAGATTCAAATCTAGACATGAGAGAATTCGTAGCGCACAAGATCGCGCTAAAACTTATGCAAACGAATAAGACATAAAAGTGACCTTTGCAGAAGGTGCCCTTGTATTCCTAAAGGTCCGTCTGAAGTCAGAAACCATGAAAATGGGAAAGCGTGACAAACTTTCTCTTAGATATTTTGGTCCTTTCAGGATCCATAAGAAGATTGGGGATGCAATGTATAAACTTGAGTTACAGGAGAGTTTTCAAGTACATCGTGTCTTTCATTTTATCAAATTGCAGAAATCAATTTTCTAAGTTGGAGAACATAGTTTTCCCAAATATTGGTGGCCTTGATAGAGCCACCAAAGATACCCCACAAACTTGAGAGGGTTTTAGGCTATCGGGATGGACAAACATGACATACAATATATCAAGAGGCACTTGTTAAATGTGAAGTGCACGAGATCAAGACACACTTGTCTCAACATGCTCACAAACTAGATCATCATGCAACCTATCCGCAAAGGAGACATGCCTCGTCTCTCTGCATGGCTACATACTCAAAAAGATTGTGCCGTCTTGCACGTGACGTACTCGCATCACATGAATGGTACCAACACTAGCACTTCTCGCTAAGACTAGCTGCCCATGATGCAATTTGAAATTGTGCTCGTCCAGCACTTCCTGACATCCACTGTCTCGTAACTGACCATAGAGATCAAGCTCTGCGTCAAACCTAGCACATGGCGTACATCTTGCAACATGTATGATGCACCACTCGACAACAATAATATGACATCTCCTGCACCAACTATGTCATGCACTGAACCATCAGCTAGACACTCATGTCCAAGCATACCACTAGCATATATGCTAAACCGCTAACGACTCAGCATGACGTGAAATCTAGCTTTCACATCTATGTCATGCACATAACCATCAGCTAGACACTCATGTCCAAGCATACCACTAGCATATATGCTAAACCACTAACGACTCGGCGTGACGTGAAATCTAGCACTCACGTCTAGTATCCAATGCAAAGGTAATGTGTCATCAAAAGCCGACATAAGAAAGTAAGGAGTAAACATGGAAGCAAAGTCAACATCTTCGTCATGCATAGCCACATACGTTACATCTTCTCCCACATCATCCAAAGTGATAGCATCTCTCTTGTGTTGTCTCCTGTGCCGCCTCATCCACCAAAAACAACGCCTATGTACATGCCCTATATGAACACAATGTTAACACACAACATCCCTACGTCTTCAAGATCATCCTTTGACTGTAGACATCTCTCTAGACTCATTTGTGCCAAAAGCATTGCACAATCTTTGCCATAAATCTCTAGCTGTACATGCATCCAAACCAATGCGATAGATAGACTCATCAAGGTGTAACATGATCGTCGAACATGCAAGCTCGTTCAAGTCCTCCCACTCATCATCAGTCATAGACTCTGGCCTAGCATCCATGCCCTGTCGTGGCAACACTTGGCCCAATTGAGTCAATGCATCATGCATACATGCTTTCCAATGCTCAAAGTTTGAACCATCAAACTTCGTATGAAAAAGCATAAACCCTGACAATGATGTACATGCCAAAATTATGGTGATAACTTGTGATAAGATCAAGCACAAATCGATCAACTGAATAGCCAAAGCCAAGCTAACTCACACACCAAGTACTGTCAAAATATAACATAATCTGTCCAAGAGAACTGCCAGAAAATATGGCGATCAATGTAGCAAAACAAGTGAGGCAAATCGCTCAAATGATGCCAAAAATTCCGCTCGAATCCAAGAGCACTATGCGATAACCGATGAATCTATCATCAACAATCTCCCTTCTGAAGAGATTACCGCATATATGTCAAATGACATAATCTTGTGAGCAAACACTCTCACAATGTGATGTCGAAGCACTATGGCAAAGCAATTACTGAGTGCCACATGTAATGAAACGTGACTACACACCATGCGCATAAACAAATAAAATCAAAAGAAAAATACGTCAGAGTTTTGACAGTGTCTTGGCTATCTAACCATGAAAACCATACATGCCATAAACATGCTCAAAACCATGAGAAAATCATGCGTAACATCTGCACTCAAGCATACATGAGCAGCCCCAAAGTCTCAACTCCTTGAACCTAGAAAACAATCTTCTAATCCGAAACACAAAGTGCATCAACCACACTCTACAAGCAAGGCATATACTAGCATAAACCTGGATGCAAAGCAACCAAAATATGGCAGAAATTGACAACTAAATATCACTCCACATATGCCATTTCAAGGCAAAGAATATCATCCGCGGAAAAGCGCACACAAGGCAATACAAACAAGCGTCAAGCATGCACCAAATGTGTATCAAATGAGCATCCAAATCAGCTGAAAATCCAGCTCACAATCATGCTAGAAATGCTTGCAAAACTCTCTGCAAATCCATGCACCACACTTTCCAAAATCTGCCGAAGGGCACAAGTCAATGCACATAACTTGTGATGAATCCACTCTTGAATCTTTAGAGTCCACAAGAGTGCATACATTTACAAGATGTTCTGAGCGTATGCGCATAAATTTGCTGAAATTTTCAGCCCACACTCTCTTCACCGAGAGCAAACCTTATATTGCACAAAACAAGAGAACTAACAAGCTCAATCCGAGCTCTTTGGATGTAAACTCCTGCAATGCAAAGGACCTGTAAAAGCAAAAGAACCTGCAAACGTAGACCACCCTACAGTAAGCAAGAGTTGAACCCAAAATCAATTGCCCCCCAGAGAATAGAGCATCTTCTTTCGTAAGTGAAGCTTCCTTTCTCGTTACGTTGTTGAAACAACACACACAAGATTATTTGAAATCGACTCTACAACCCCGAGAGCTATGGGAGCTCAAATAAGGTCCAAATAGGGCATGAGGGGGCTCATATGGTCAGGCATTATTTGCACACGCAAAATTTTGCAGAGAACTGGGGCTACGGTGGGCTCGAAATTGAGGCTACAAAACTGGGATCCAATGCTCACACATCCAACAATCAATCCAAGGCTTATTATGCGAAAACGAAACCTAAAAATGCAATGCAAGAGGTATGAATAGCAACCATCCAAGCAAGAAAGAGATAGTTTGGGTGACGTAGCATGGGGAGTGTATGCCCATGCAACTAGCCTTCAAGATCCAAACCTAGACTAATGGAAGTGTTGATACCGCATGTTAAGTAAAGAGGTTAAGAATGATAGAGCCTACATTAAAATTTTGGAAATAGAGACCTCTATGAGCCCTTCCAAAGTTCTTATCCCCATGAAAATGCTCATCAAATATCACTATGATATGAGAAAGTGAACCAGGAGGGTGTTGGCAATGCTGCTCGGGATATGGAAGTTTGCGATGGTACCAAATGTTGGAAATGGGAGTGCAAGATGTACAAAAATGTGGGGAAGAAGAAGAATTGCAAAGTCTACTCTGATAACAAATGTTGGAGATGGGATTACAGGAATGCACACGCAAGTGCCCCAATGGTCCGAAGTGTGTTCACAGTCATCAATACCATATCATGGTGAGGGATATAGAATACGGGCCAAATAGGAGATATTGACAAGGGAAAAGATTGTGAAGAGATGTAGGGAAGTGTGTAGAGCGTACTAGAGTCATGCGGCTGTGCTGACATATGGTAGTGAAATTTATGAGAATAATAAGACACAACTGAGAATGATTTTTGGGTAGGGCCAAGAAGCTATGGGTTGCTTTGAACAAATGTGAAGTGAGGGTTTGATGTGTGGCATGTGAGCATTCTTGAGGGGTGCAAATGAAGGGGAAGAGAAGGGTGCACAGCATGCTCGTGGTATTGTCCATCATATCCAGCATGCGGGCAAGTGGACGTGGTGCTGTCTATAATATCCCACATGCGGGGGGCGCAAGGTTGTTGCACCACTAAGGCTGAGGCCTGCTCCTTCCTGGGTTAAGGTGCGGGTTGAGCACAGAGCGAACTATTCTTTCGCCTTTTACTAAAGAATACCGTGTGCTCGGCCCAGATGAAGCACCATACTCTGAATTTTTGGCAAGGGCTTCCTCCTCTGCGAGGGGGCCCCTCTCAATCTTCCATTTTGAAGTTACATCATGCACCATCGTCTTCCTCAGGCAGCCTGTTGACCCTCCACTAAGCTATCAAGATGCTGTGCCGTTGCTGTGCAGTAGGGACTAGATGCAAGTGTTCATGATCTGATTTGGAGGCACGCCCTTACTTTGCACGTGATCTTCTTTGTCCTTTCCACATGGGGCATACCTCAAGACACTGCTGTAATTGCCTACTCTCTCAACAATCAAAGGCAAACACCATGAATGCTTGTGGAGCGTTGCTGAATCCCTCAAGGAGAAGTCCGATCTGCTTCTTTTAATTGATTGCTTGAAGTGTTGTACTTTTTATGTTAGAATTTACATGCTTTGGGGAGAGGATTGTCTGGTCCAATTGCTTGATGCAGCTTTCTCCTGAGCATGCATATTTGGGAGCTCATCAATGAGAGGGTCTCGACGAGAAGCCCCCTGGATGTCATGAATGAGATGACTAGAGGGTCCCCTAGTATCCTGTTGGATTACTAAACTGATCAGGTGAGGAAGGACTTTTTGTGGTGCATTGTCTCTACGCTTAGAGATTGGTCTAGTGTGTGTTGGATTCACTAGCTCTTCTCAGCCGAAGCTATTGCAAGCAGGGAGGTATGGTCGAGATGCCCTCGTGGGAGTTGCATGACTTTGATCAGGTGAGGAAGGACTTTTTGTGGTGTTTGTCTCTACGCTTAGAAAGCGTGTGTTGGATTCAGATTTGCCTTGCCTACTAGCTCCTCTCAGCCGATGCTATTGCCAGCACGGAGGCATGCTCGGGATGCCCTGGTGGGATGTACTTAGCGTTGTTGCATAACTTTGATCCTTGGCAGATGCCCCCAAGGCCTATTGCATTGTTGGCAACGGGGCAATACCCTACAATGGCCGCCGCCAATCCCAGAAAAGGCTGTACACAACAGCAGTTACATAGCAATGGGTGCATCTCTCAAGCCTAGGCGAATGATGAGGAATAGCTTTGCTAGTGCTCAACTATTGAAAGGGCATCACTAATTATGTCATCGATGGCTAGTCACGGGTAGAGCATATACAACAGGCAGTACTTAGAACCTTACAACAATTTCAACAAGATACAAGAGATTGTTAGGAGCTTACAGCAGATTGTTAGGATCACATCATGTACTGCGTCAAACAAGACCACCTTGCAAGAATCCACATACCCAAACAGTTTGACAAACTTTACATTCAGTACTACATATTTGGGCATCTAGGGTTTCACAAAGTACTCGACAACATCAACATTGTCCTATTACTGGCCTAAGTCATGCAATCCAGAATCCACACATCTCAAAGCATGCACAATTCGCCAAAAAATCAATGACCCACACAACATGCATGGAGAGTAAGCTCCAGTCAAGGTTAATTGTCCCATTCAAACTTATCGGTTGGGATTTGGTGGGCCCTTGCCCTACATTTGTCATCTCGGCAATCGCTATTTATTGCTCATGACAGAGAAATCTCACCAGGTGGTGTGAGATCCAATGTAAGACCTAGGAGACTAAGACGTAGGATCCCCCTCCCTACCGCCCTTTATATAGGCCTAGCTCCTAGCTCTTGCCCTAAGCGGATCCGCAGTCCACATTGGTCCCGTCCAGGCCCTTGGCATAGGTCCCTGACCCCCTAGGTTGGGCCTTGCCCCGTAGGACCCTTGTCCTGACATTACTCCCCCCTTAAGAAGAGTTTTCGTCCTCGAAAACAAAAGTGGAGAATGAGCATGCATTGAAGCCTTGCTGTTGGTTGGATTTGCATCCACATGCCAAGAGTGTGTTGATGTAGGCTTCTATCTCACAAGCTTGGAGTAGGTGATGAGCTCTCCATTAAAGCTTGGGAAGAGATAGTCTTCTCTTTCTTCACACATGAGATTGTGTGAGTGTGTGTGTGATAATCCTTGCAAAAATCAGCCCCCTCCTCTCTTGGCGATCCCTCTTGCTATTTGCTCTTGCTGAGCCCTCATTGGCTCTCCCCAAGTCAAGCCAATGACTATTAAGCAGCATAAGTGATAGCCTTCTGACATGTGTCCCCTTTCCCCTTTTGTGAGAGCTTTAGGTAATTAAAAATGAAACAAACACTAAACTCTCATTGGACCCCTTTGCCTCCTGGCCAATAGAAATCAGAATTGCCATTGGCTCCTGAATGCTCATTGGACCCCTTGTGAGACTGCCCAATAGTCTTCTAGGAGACTTAATTCTCATTGGTTTCTTTTATTAAATGTTTTTTAAATTAATTAAACTAGATTTACTCTAGCTTAATTCTCATTGGTCCACTTCAAGGGTCATCCAATAGAAACTGGGCACACCTTGTGGGCATCTGGCCTAGGGAGGTCACATGTGTCACTCACTCCCTTTGTGTAAAGGGAGCCTCTATGTGTGTGTGTGTGGCTTTCTCTCTCATCCCCTAGAAGAAGGGCTCCCTTTGGACACAACCTTTGAATTTTGGAACCTTAGCATTTTGGAAGTCTTAATGGGCTGAACCTTAGGGTATTTTTAGCCCATTGTTGCACATGGCTCTTTTGCAGATGGCCCCCCCTTTGGATCCCTATTTTCTCTCCTTTGGATCCCTATTGTGGCCGGTCTGCTAGATTAACCAATATTCTAGCCTTTTCTCCCTTGGCACTTCCCCACATTAAATGATCAGTTTAATATGAGAAAATCATTTAGGAGAATTAGATATTGATTATTATGACATTACCTCTCTCTTGAAATCATAGTCGTCCTCGACTATGGTGTAGAGAAGATAAAGCATATTCATGAGTCCTTTTCTTAGCGGGTAGAGGATCCCTATGTTACCCTACGACATCATTCCACAATGGATGACTATTCCATTTGGCGCTTGAGAGCCTTAGGCTGCCGCAAGCATGTCTGTACATTAGTCCTATCAGTCTTCCATAATAGAGTGCCAAGCTCTACTTGGTGTTTGGGAGACGTCGTCTCCGCAAACTTGATCTAAGCATGCATACTACTTCATTTTTGTGCACAATAAAGAAAAAGAAAGTCTTATAAGACAAAAACTTTGTTCATTTTTAACATTTTGTACATTTGCTTACTCATTGGGAAGCATTGTAAGCATTGACAAGGTTTAGGTTATCCTTTAATTGTATGCCTTGCATCCATCTAGCATCTTCAAAAGGATAATTCTTAAACTTAATAAGATATCGTCGGATAGTTTTACCGCCTCTTAGCACCTTGTCTTCATGTCGGAGAATGGACTCGGGCTGCAGCACCTCCTCTTGGTCCTCGATCTCCGGCGGGTCTTCAATAGTTGGTTCTTGAGGTGGCTCTTCTTTGTAAGGCTTTAATAGGCTCACATGGAAAGCGTTGTTTATGAGCCAATGAATGGGCAACTTGAGTTGATAGGCCATCTCATTGATTGGCCTAAGAATCTGAAAGGGACCAAAGTACCTTTTTGCTAGTTTAGCATAGTACTTTTGGTGGCCCGTAGGATTCTTGCCCGTTGTGTGCCTTAATCGAGCCTTGGGAAACTTTAACAAGACCCAATCGTGTTTTTCAAAGGCTTGGGCCCTTCTGTGCTTGTCAGCAACAACCTTTTGCCTTTGCTGTGAGATAGAGATAGCATCCTTAATCTTTTGGAATGATTCTTGTAGGTCTCGGCTATACTCATCTGCCCATGTACCTTAAGTGGCAAGGGACTTTTTGATCTTCCCTCAATTACCTCGAAAGGTGCTTTTCCCGTGGAAGTATGTACAGTGTTATTGTAAGCATACTCCACTAAGGGTAAGTACTTCTCCCATTGGGATCTTTGATCTACTTCCGTTACATAGGCTTTTAGTAGATTGAGAATGGTTAGGTTATCTATTTCACTTTGGCCATCCGTTTGTGGATGATAGGCCGAAGAGAAGTTTAGCCTTGTCCCTAAATCCTCAAAGAGACCCTTCCAGAAATTACTGGTCATTCTAGGATCTCTATTTGACACTATGGCCATTGGCAAGCCATGGTACTTGAAAATTTGTGAAATGAAGAGGGTTGCCATTTGATGGGCTTTGATAGCCTTTTTGACAGGTATAAAATGAGCTTGTTTACTGAACCTGTCTACTATCATCCATATTTCCATATTCCCATGGATAGACTTAGGCAATCCAAAGATAAAATCCATGGATATGCTCTCCCATGGTGAATTAGGGATTGGCAAGGGTTGAAGCAATCCAAGTTGCTTCCCTCTATCAAATTTTGTCTTTTGGCATACCACACATTTAGAAACATACTCTTGTATGTTCACTTTCATGGTAGGCCAATAGAAATATGTTTCAATTCCCTTTAAGGTAGACTGAATCCCTCTATGCCCCGCATAAGGTGGAGCATGAGATTCATACATTACTTTATCACGTAGTGAGTTAGTAACGCATAGTCTATTGCCATAGAGAAGATAACCATCTTGTAAGTTAAATGTTTCTCCTTTCTTCCCTAATGCAAGGGCTGAAATCACATCTCTAAAATCGGGATCAATAGCGTACTCATCTATCATTGAAGATAGATCATTGTGAGTTGCTATGGAAACCGCATTCACTCTCGGCCGTCTTGAGAGTGCATGAGCTACTTGATTATGCTTGCCAGCAATGTCAGCAATATGAAAATGAAATTGCAAAAGGAAATTTGCCCACCTCATTTGTTTGTCGGAGAGCTTGGTCTGCGTCATGAAGTACTTAAGACTTTGGTGATCCGTTTGCAGAATGAAAGGAGTCCCCAATAAATAGTGCTTCCATGAGTCTAAGGCATGTAGAACTGCAAGGAGTTCCTTTTCATATATGCCTAGAGCTTGCTCAACAGGGTCGAGCCTTCGACTCTCATAGCCTATGGCATGCCCTTCTTGGAGTAAAACAGCTCCAAGGCAATCACCACAAGCATCACATTGGACCTCAAATGGTTTTGAGAGATCTGGTAGCGTAAGCACAGGTTGAGAGATAAGCTTTTCGAAAGCATTTTTCTCCTTAGCAGACCATGTATACCTAACGCTTTTCTTTGTTAGGTCATGTAATGGTCCTGCAATTTGTGAGAACTACTCTATGAAGCGTCTATAGTATACACACATACCTATAAAGCTTCTTAGTTCATGAAGATTCCTTGGTTTAGGCCATCCTTTTATTACCTCTAACTTAGATGGATCCATTTGGATGCCATCTTGAGAGATAATATGACCTAAATACTGAATCTCTTGCAAGAAAAATTCACTTTTCTTTCGATTAACATAAAGTTTATTCTCTCTTAAAACTTGAAATATTACCTGGAGGTGTTGCTTGTGTTCCTCCAATGAATTAGAGTAGATGATAATATCATCAAAGAACACTCCAGTGAAGGTTCGAACAACTTCTCCATCAAGCGGTTGAATGTGGCTGGTGCATTGGTCAAGCCAAAAGGCATGACAATGTATTCGTAAAGACCAAATTTGGTGCGAAATGCGGTCTTTACAATGTCTTGATCAACTATCCTTATTTGATAATAGCCACTTTTTAGGTCAATCCTACTGAAGTAGGTCGATCCTTGTAGCTTATCAAATAGGTCTTCTACCCGTGGAACGGGAAACCTATTCTTGACAGTGATCCTATTTAGTGCTCTATAGTCGACACACATACGATATGTGCCGTCTTTCTTTTGCACTAATAGCACAAGTGAGCAAAATGGAGATGAGCTTGGCCTAACCATACCCTTCTCAACTAACTCATGCACTTGCTGCATAATCTCCTCTTGTTGAGCTTGAGAAACTCTATAAGGAGGTTTGTTAGGCGGTGAACTTCTTGGAAGAAGTTCAATTGCATGGTCATCATTACCTCGTTTAGGGGGTAGCTCACAAGGGATGTCGTCAATAAAAACATCTTGAAACCCCTTGAGAAAATTGGATAACTCTAATTCCTTTGGGTTGCTTTTATTTTCTTTTGCTAAAGCATTAGGTTCATTTTGAGAGTCTTTAACAAAAATCATGTACACGGAAATAGAGCTCTTTATTGACTTGTTGAAAACTGGTGTATGTACAATGGGGATAGTGTTACCCATTTCCTTAGCATCTATATACATGTCTTTTTCCCTGAACTTAAAGGAGATTCTCCTTTCAGGAAATTTAACATTGGCAGCCAGGCGGTCAAACCATGGTGCCCCTAGGATTACATCCTCATGCTTGAGAGGAGAGATAAAGAAGTCCTCTTTGTCCACATAGCCTTGGACATGAAGCCTCAATTTCATTATTAAGGGAGTGACTGAAGCTTCTTGCCCCTTGAAGGCACTGTCTGCGGGTAGGACATCTCCCATCTCGTAGGATTGTATGCCTAGCTTGGTGGCTAACTCCATAGATATAAAATTGTGAGTAGAACCAGGGTCAACGAGAATAAAAGCATCATGTTCTCTTACCTTTCCCCAAGCATGGCATAGAGGAGATCCTTTGTGGTGAGTTTGGTGAGTCTCCTCCTCTTGGATTTCAACCAAGGAATCTCTAGGAGGATCTTGGCGGTTGTTCTTTTGGGGACAAGCGCGGTACGCATGCCCTTGTTTGCCACACTTGAAACACCGGTTATCCTTACGATAACGCTCAAGCTCTTCAGGAGAGAGTTTATTCTTACCTTTGTAAACTCCCTTCTCTTTAACTTTGTTGGAGTTGCCCTTAGGAGACTTTTGGACATTGTCCTTCCCCTTAGGCTGATTGGAACCCTTGTTTTCCGGGGGCTTATTATTTCTTTTAGCCCCCGTTTGGAAATTGATTCGAGAGGCCACCATAGTATGGTGTATTACCGCCGATATGGTACGTGGCCTTTGGGAGTTGACATACTCCGCCATTTCTTCGGTTAAGCCCGCACAAAATTGTTGCTTTTGCTCTCCAAAATCTAACTTTTTGAAGACAGTGGCTTTGAGTTGTAGGTCCCAAACTTGTCTACATATTTGTGGATGGATTCATTGGGGGAGAGCTTTAAGCTTCGCCATTCGGTGAGTACTTTGTCTTTTGCATCGGTGGCCAAAAACTGCTTCATAATGGAAGCTCTTAAAGCTTTCCATGTTCCTGGAGCTTCACCGTTGGCTTGTAGGCTAGACCACCATTGTCTGGCGGACTTTTGAAAGTGCATAGCTACATGGCATAGCTTAGAGGACTCCGTGAAGCCCTCATCTCCAAACGCCGCATCGAATTGCTGGATAAAGGCCAAGACTTTGTCCGTAGCACCAAAGGTGCCATCATAAGTAAGGAAAGAGATGCTCTTTCCTCCCTCTTTGAATGTCTTCAGCTTGGACGACCTCTTCCATGCGGCATAGATTTCCTATGGCCTCTTCTTTTTGATGGTTAAAAGGTTGCACAATCACTTTCTTCAGAAGGTGGAGAAGAGGGTGACCTCTTTCTCACCTTTTTCTTGTCTTGATCTTTGTCGTCTTCACCATCACTTTCATAAGAGGAAGAGGATAAAGAAGATGGAGAAGAGGGTGTCCTCTTTCTCGCCTTTTTCTTCTCTTGCTTTTTATCATCCCTCTTTGAATTGTGGTGAGGAGAAAAATACGATGGTCTCGCTTCTTTCTCGTTCCTTCGGTGGAGGCTCTTGAGTTCTCCTTTGGGAAGGAGATGCATCATCAAGAAGTAAATTCTTGAGACCTTCATATGGATTCTCTTCTTCTTCCCGAATCGGAGAGAGACCTCTTTTGGTAGTCTCACAAGGAGGCTTCCTACGTGTTCTCTCGTCATGGTGATGAGCTTGGAGAATCCCGTGAGCACGGACGTGCCGTTGCACTTCACTTTGGAGAGATGGATTGCCCATGGCTTGTTGAAGCCTAGAAACAAGATAGTTAACAAGCATTGAAGCATCATTAGTAGCTTGCTCATGAGCGAAATCAAAGTTATCAACATTATTTTCACTCTCTTTACTATTATCAGCCATTCTAACAACTTTTAGGTGTTAACTTTTTAGGTGTACTTTGGCAGTTCAAGCCCTTGTTGCTACTCCTCTTTACCCCTTTAGAAAAAGCACTCAAGCTACTGTACCCGCGGCTCGAATACCATTAATTGCAAGGAATAGAAGAGAGGGTCTTTCGACACCAAAACAACACCGGCTCCTGTCAAGCTTCTAATAGCTCAATAGTGGTTAAGCCATAGGCAAGCCCCGTAGGACTCCACTATTAAGACCATAGCTCTCGACGGTGATGCCCTGTTAACTGCACAAAGGCAGGCGCACTGCAAGGCTGAAAAATCCCTATTCTACTTACTCACAGGCAATTAATAATACCAACCATTTGTAGCTAGCTTGAGGACCTCCCTTCTTGAGCAAGAAAAGAGAAACCTTGTGCTCTGATACCAATGTAACATTTGATGGCCTAATAACTTGTGTGTAGAGGAAATGAGCATGAACATAGTGGGCATTTCATTAGAATAGATTCCTAATGAGAATTACAAGAGTGCTTGGGTGGAGAGAGCAACAAAAAGCATAACACCTAGTTAGATAGCATCAACAATACTTTCAAAAGAGAGAGAAATTAAGCTAATGACAACAGTTGAGGACTGGATTTGCATGGAGCGGGTCCCCCCTCCAAAAGGCTTTGTATTATGGTTTCTCTCATCAAGAGAGACATTGTACAATACAATTCTTTGTGTTACTTCAAGACTAGCTAGTGCAATGAAGATGAAAGCTTCATGCACTAAGCAAAACACTTAGCAAACACAACTTGAATTATCCCCGTTCTCAGACCCAAGACCTCACATGATCTTGATAAATTATCATGATTGTATGAGTCTATTTTAATTTCTCTACTATAAAATTTAAAAATAAACCTCCAATATAGTTTTTGGAAAGAGGATTTGTATGACATGAGTGCTTTTCAAAATTCAACAAATGCTTCTAGAAGTAGCTTCTCAAAAAATGAGGTGTCAAAAAAACCAATTGATATGATTTTAAAGCAGCATATAGATTGATTACAGCAACTAAAAAAGATAATATGTAAAGGCAAATACTATTAAACACTCTTGTCATAATTTGGTGACCTTAATCCATGTATAACAAAATACTTGGTCATGGTTTGTAGCATGCTAATCAAGTTTTAAATACACGATAATTTAAACAACATTAAACTAATATTTCACACTTAAAGAGTCAAAACAAATACATATAGTATCCTATGGCTATAAGACCATGAGATGCTAACTATTGCACCTATGAACTTAAAGCCATATGGTGCTCTTTGTAGACATGTCTATGAATTTAATATGTCTCTTTATGACCTCAAGGCCATAGGGTTAGGATTGTTAGCTGGTCCCAACGTATAAAGAGGTCCAGTCCTTCAAAGCTATATGGGACTTTATTTATGTGCCACCCTATGTCCCTAAGGCTGTAGGTTGTCTTAGGGCCACAAGATGTTGTTTATGCCAATAAGAAACCCTTCTATGCTCTATGTTGGCACACTATGTCCCCAGGCGCACAAGGTGTGCCTCGTATGCTAGTTAGAAATCCTTTATTCTATATGTTGTCACCATATGGCCTTAGACCATAGGGTGCCCTCTGTGCTAGTAAGAAATCCTCTATACTCTGTGTTTGCACCCTATGGACCTAGGCCCACAAGGTACCCTCTTTGCTAGTAAGAAATACTCTACGCTCAATATTGAGACCATGTGGCCCCAAAGCCATAGGATATCCTCTATGGTAGTGAGAAAACCCTCTATGATCTATGTTCACAAACAATTAAAAAAATCTAAACAATACTATAGAGTATCTTATGGCCCTAAGACCATAAGATGTCATCTATTGCACCTATAATTCCATTTGGTATTTTATTTAACTATACAAAGTTAGATGAGGCACTTACTTAGATAAACTATCATAATTCTAACTTTGAAATTATTTCTTAACATAAAACTACAATATAAAAACTCCTAATATAAGTTTGTGCCAAAGAATCAATGTTAAGATGAAGATTTTTTACATCAAGTACATGCTTTAAAACTTCACTCAAAGGTTTTAGAGATGGTGTCTCAAAAAAAGGAGGTGTTTAAAAACACCATTTGATGTGAATAATATGAATTGTATACATTGATTATGTCAAAATAGTATAAAGTATAAACATAAAGATTACCACCAACTTGACAGTTTCATAAAAATGATGGTCTTCATCGCATGTACAATAAAAGACTAACTAGAAAGAGTATGATATCTCCAAGATTGATGGTGTTCAAAAAACACCGTTTTGTAACACTACCAAATGTCAAGAAATTTGATTGTTTGGATCACTTAATAAAGAAAACTAATAAGAAGAAAAAGTTAACAATACCATAGAAGCGTAAAACAATGAAAACAAAGAACTTGAATGAGAGAAGTCTCCTGACAATTGGATGCACTTCATTAAAAAAATAGTTTAAAGATGTTTCAAGATATCCCACAACATTCCATCAAGTTTAAATTTTGAAAAGTACACATTGCCAAATACTTGGTAGATGCTATTTAGAATACTTAAGTAGTACACTTAAAATGGCCTCCTTCTCTTGAGATTTTGAGTCCTTTGAGACATATAACATTGCATTACATAGTGAGTCTCAGGATCAGGATGGAACGTTACAAAATTCCTTATGGTATAGTCTCTCTTGTCTTTAGCATACAACCATCCACATAACCATGGAACAATTTCATCTTTTAAAAAACTTTGAAGCAATTGAGTAGGTTGGTTCCAAAACTTTGGAAAAATCATATAAGTTCCTTGCATATTCCACATCACTCGATATGGACTATCATCAAATATTATAGTGTTGCCCCCATCTAAATAATCAAATAGCTTCCATACGGTCGAAAGATTTTTGTGTGATAGGCTCTTTTGTAACCGATGAAATTTGAATTTTGGCAGCACCGGTTATCCATAATCATCTTGAATTTGTGACTTTGTGTACGAAAATAGGTCTTGATTATGTGTTGAGCTTTTGTAAATGATGGCAGCTCCAAATTCAAACCTCAAAGAACTCAAAGCAAAATCTTAAGAAATACTCTGCATCTGGACGCACCGCATACACCTCATTGTTATCTTCTACAATGCACATGCACTTGGTCCAAGTTGGCCTTGATTGAAGCTCAAATGTTGTAAGAAGCACACCCTCTAAATCCAAGATAAGCGTTCTTTTGTCCTGTTTGAAAGATGTTGGTAGATAATGAAACCATTACTCTTGGTTTGAATGTGATATTTGATGTAATATGAAAGGGAGCTCCTCTATTTTGTGATAATCTAATAGAAAAACATTTTTTCTTAGAAGCCCTAAAATGATTTAAAAAGAAATTTATATATAGAGATCTTAAGTGTGTTGAAGACCTTAGGGACATACGGTGCTAATTTGTGGTTACACTTAGTAAGTCCTATGCAAGAACACATGCCAAACTATGACCCTATGGCCTTAGATTCATAGGGTGTTGAGACCATAAAGTGAAATTCCCCGAAGGTTATAGAGCAAGATTTAACTTTATTAGCATGTAGATTGTCCTTGATGGCACAATGAACTCAAATTTCAAAGCAAACAACTATAAAAGCTTTTAAGAAAAAGAGCATTTGGCACATGAAACTCAGAAGTTACTTATAGTATTGAAAGACAATTTAAAAAACTATTAATCATTTACATCTGCATATATCTTGAAACCCTAAGCACTCTAACAAAGTCTCTGAGTACATAAAGATCTTTGTAAATGACAAAATGTTACAAAACATTGCTCCATCATTTCTTGATATAGGGCTATTTGAGATCATACTGAATTTTTAGATGCTTTATATAATTCCTGGCTTCATGTACTTTGATCACAGGCTCCTTGTATCCCAATTTTTGGGCAAGCATGATTGCTTCTGTACCTTTCAAGGCTGATAATGATTTGATATTCTTTAAGACCCTTACTTTTTCTCGATCACGTGCTGAAAGTTTCTTGTCTTGACTTCGAGTGGACATTCCACTAGTGCTAGATGCTGTAACTTTCTCATCGTGAAGAGGACGAGAAAATTTTGGTAGCCTTCCCGTGGAGTAGGTTTTTCCTAGAAAAATTAGATTTCTCTCCTCCCACTGTGCAACAACCTTGTGTATACGGTTATAAAGCTCATGACCTTGAGCAATGGGTGCTTGTCCATATAAATGAGACCCTATAACTATGCGAATGTCATTAACATGATTGAGAGCTTTGATATATGGTCAGCTCCCCAAGGAGGATATTATCCTCCTCATCATCAACATTAAATGATGGTGGAAAAATACAATTCAATGCAGGATTCACACATCCCTTTAATGGTTCATCATCTACAAGAAGCAATCTTCTTGCATCAAGCCCAAATTTTGATGATGCAATAGCCAACGGTTTGAAAAGTGATTCTACTCCTGGATTATCTAAGCGAGTGATCGTTGATTCTACGCATGGTTGACATTGGCTTTGCCCCCAGATCATAAAGAATGGAATTTTTATTTAGCTTCCTTTTCTAAAATCTTGATGATGTCCACAACATGCATGTCATTAGCAGCTGACCATATCCCTACATTGAAATTGCTAAATAGAGCCTTTAAAAACTCAATGCATCCTGGACGAAGAACAATATGCTCATGTCCAAACTTTAAGCTCTTCATTTTCTTGGAATTTTGCCAGCATCTCCTCAGGAACAATCCACACAAGCTCACTATTATAGTCAGCATTGGTTTGTTGGTGGATGGAAGGTCTAACTCACCATGCACTTCGATTTCCAAATCCTGGGGTGCTAAAATATTTGTGTTGGATTCTCCTTCTGGCTTTGCACATGTTCTGGAACTTCCATTGCCTTCTACTTCCATTGTGGTGTCATGCAATCCAATTCCCAAATCTTGGGCTACTAGAATATTTTCATTGGATTCTTCTTCTTCCCTTGCACATGTTCTGGAACTTTCACTGTCTTCTTCCATTGGATTACTCTTTAAATTTATCTCCAGTCGTTGTAGCAGTTGACCTTCAAAGACTTGTAGATTCTTGTCATCTTCGTCAGAAACTCTTTGGTTGACATAGAGATTGATAGAATCTTTCTCAGTAGGGTCAATGGCATTAGCATCCTCTATACCAACAATCTCGAGTAAAACTTTGTCAGTCACAATATCTTGTTGAAGGACTGCAAGTTTAAAGAACACCTAATTTTAGATTCCAAAGTATCTACATTTTCATAACTCTTTTTTGTCACACTCTTAGAAAAAACTAATCGCAAATAGCAAATTTACTAACTGACAACACATCTACAATGAATTTATTTTTATGCTCCTTATTGTCTAGATATTCCTAATCTTTATCTAGCTACATTAGTTCTTTGTCCATGATGGTGGCGCCTAGAAGTATACTTGGAGAAACATTTATGCCTTTAAGCTCTAGAGCAGAAGTCTCATTTTCTATTTCCATGATCTTCTTGCATTGGATGATTTCCTTGACTAAGTTTCTTATGGCCTTCAAGCCATACAGTTCTCTGTGTAGATATCTCTATGAATTTAAGATAATCCAAAATATGTCTCTTTATGGCCTCAAGGCCACATGGTTAGGATTGTTGGGAGGTCTCAACATATAAATAGATATATGGCTTCAAATCCATATGGTACTTTATTTATGTGTCACCCTATGGCCCTAAGGCCATGGGTTGTCATAGGGCCACAAGATGCCCGCTATGAGCACTAGTAAGAAACCATATATGGTTTTTGTTGGCACCCTATGACCCGAGGGCCACAAGGTCTGCCTCTTATGCTAGTAAGAAACCCTTTATGCTACATGTTGTCACTCTATGGCCTTTGGGCCATAGGTTCCCTCTGTGCTAGTAACAAATCCTCTATGCTCTATGTTTGCACCCTATGGACCTAGGGCCACAAGGTACCCTCTATGATAGTAAGAAATCCTCTATTCTCTATGTTTGCACCCTATGGACCTAGGGCCACAAGGTAGCCTCTATGCTAGTAAGAAATCCTCTATGCTCAATATTGAAACCCTATGGACCCAAGGCCATAGGATGTCCTCTATGCTAGTAAGAAAAACCCTCTACGCTCTATGTTGGCACCCTATGAAGACTTGAGGGCCACAAGGTACCCTTTATAATGCTATTAAGAAACCTTGTATGCTCTAGGGGAGCACCAAATAGCCCCTAGGCCACAAGGTTTCCTCTATGCTAGAAAGAAAACCTCTACGGTCTACATTGGCAACCTACAGCTCTCGGGCCATAGGGTGCATCAAATGGCTCCTAGGCCACATGGTGCCCTCTATGCTAGAAAGGAAACCTCTGTGCTCTACATTGACACTCTATGGCCCCAAGGCCATAGGCTGCCCCTTATGCCTAGTATGAAACCATTGAAACTCTATATTAGCATCTAAAGACCGTAGGCCACAAGGTGAGCTCTATGCTAGCAAGAAACCATCTAAACTCTATGTTGGTAGCCAAAGGCCATAGGATAGCCAAGGAACCCTTTAGGAGCATTCCCCACAAAGACCACCTTATGGCCCCATGGTGATTTAGTGGCCTAGGTGCCCTTCTTAAGACTCTTTTATTTTTTGTATCATATGGCCCCAGGGAAATAAGCTATCCACTATGCTATCAAAAAAACCGTTTATGATCTTTGTTGGAATCATATGGCCCCAAGTCCATAGGGTGCTCTCTATGCTAGTAAGAAACCCTCCATGCTATATGTTTGCACCCTATGGCACCAAGGACACAGGGTGTCCTCCATGATAGTAAGAAACCCTCTATGCTCTAAGTTTACACCCCATTTGACTATGTTGACACCCTGTGGCCCTGGGGCCATAGGGTGATCCCTAGGGCCACAAGGTGCCCTTCAACCTAGGAAGAGACCCTTTATGCCCTAAATTGGTACTCTTTGGCCTCAGGGTCATAGGGTGCCTTCTATGCTAGTAGGATACATTATATGGTCTAGGATTCCACTCTGTTGCGTAGGGCTAAAAGGTTTGCTCTATGAAGAAACCATGTATACTATATGTTGGCAGTGTATGGCCCTTGGGATAGAAGGAAACCCTAGGGCTATAGGGTGTCCTCTATGCTACTATCGTATGGTCCAAGGGCCAGATAGTGACCAAGGTATCATGTGTGTCCCAAGGATAACAAGGTGCTAATAAAAAGCCCTCTATGCTCTATGTTGGCACCCTATGGCCCCAAGGCCATAGGGCGATCTTTATGCTAGTAAAATTCCCTCTATGCACTATGTTTACGTGTATACTTATAAGAAGCCATTTATGCACTATGTTGGCATCTTATGACCCTAGACCCATAAGATGTCCTCTGTGATAAAAGAGAAATTGTACATGGGATATGATGGCATCCTATGGTCCTATGGCCATAGGGTGTCCTCTATGCTAGGAAAATGTGTAAGTTAATACTCCGAATTGAAAGAGCTTTTCAAAAAAAAAAGGAAAAAAAAAAACCTTCTATTGCCATTGCGGTGTCATGTAATCCAATTCCCAACTCATTTTCATTAGATTCTTCTTCTTCCCTTGCACATGTTCTAGAACTTTCACTGTCTTCTTCCATTGGATTACTCTTTAAATTTATCTCCAGTCATTTTAGCACTTGACCTTCAAAGACTTATAGATTCTTGTCATCTTCATCAAAAACTCTTTGGTTGACATGGAGATTGATAGAATCTTTCTCAGTAGGGTCAATGGCATTAGCATCCTCTATACCAACAATCTCGAGTAAAACTTTGTCAGCTGCAATATCTTGTTGAAGGACTGCAAGTTTAAAGAACACCTAATTTTAGATTCCAAAGTATCTACATTTTGATAACACTTTTTTGTCACACTCTTAGAAAAAACTAATCGCAAATAGCAAATTTACTAACTGACAACACATCTACAATGAATTTATTTACTAACAAATTTACTAGCTGACAACACATCTACAATGAATTTATTTTTATGCTCCTTATTGTCTAGAGATTCCTAATCTTTATCTAGCTACATTACTTCTTTGTCCATGATGGTGGCGCCTAGAAGTATACTTGGAGAAACATTTATGCCTTTAAGCTCTAGAGCAGAAGTCTCATTTTCTATTGCCATGATCTTCTTGCATTGGATGATTTCCTTGACTAAGTTTCTTATGGCCTTCACGCCATACAGTTCTCTTTGTAGATATCTCTATGAATTTAAGATAATCCAAAATATGTCTCTTTATGGCCTCAAGGCCACAGGGTTAGGATTGTTGGGAGGTCTCAACATATAAATAGATATATGGCTTCAAATCCATATGGTACTTTATTTATGTGTCACCCTATGGCCCTAAGGCCATGGGTTGTCATAGGGCCACAAGATGCCCTCTATGAGCACTAGTAAGAAACCATATATGGTTTCTGTTGGCACCCTATGACCCGAGGGCCACAAGGTCTGCCTCTTATGCTAGTAAGAAACCCTTTATGCTACATGTTGTCACTCTATGGCCTTTGGGCCATAGGGTGCCCTCTGTGCTAGTAACAAATCCTTTATGCTCTATGTTTGCACCCTATGGACCTAGGGCCACAAGGTACCCTCTATGATAGTAAGAAATCCTCTATTCTCTATGTTTGCACCCTATGGACCTAGGGCCACAAGGTAGCCTCTATGCTAGTAAGAAATCCTCTATGCTCAATATTGAAACCCTATGGCCCCAAGGCCATAGGATGTCCTCTATGCTAGTAAGAAAAACCCTCTACGCTCTATGTTGGCACCCTATGGAGATTTGAGGGCCACAAGGTACCCTTTATAATGCTACTAAGAAACCTTGTCTACATTGGCAACCTACAGCCCTCGGGCCATAGGGTGCATCAAATGGCTCCTTGGCCACATGGTGCCCTCTATGCTAGAAAGGAAACCTTTGCGCTCTACATTGACACTCTATGGCCAAGTCCATAGGGTGCCCCTTACGCCTAGTATGAAACCATTGAAAATCTATATTAGAATCTAAAGACCGTAGGCCACAAGGTGAGCTCTATGTTGGTAAGAAACCATCTAACTTAAAGAGTCTTTAGGTGACCTAAAATAACCAACCTATGGTCTAAAGGCCATAGGGTGTCATGTGATGTTTTATAAGATGTGTCCATAAGAGTTAGGTGATTTGCATCCATGGGGTGGTTTAAGTGCCCCTGTGGAGATTCTATGTCACCACCCTATGGCCCTAAGGCCTTAGGGTATCCCAAATGCTCTTGGATAACTTATGTTTCCTTCTAGAATAGCCCAAATACTCACATGCCCGTTTAGAGACTTTATGTAATCTCTCTATATACATAAGATTGTAGGATAGCTGTGTTGACACCCTATGGCCTTAAGGTTTTAGACTAGCCCAAATGCTTATGTGCCCTTTTATAGACTCTATGTAATCACCCTATATCCGTAAGATTGTAGGGTAGCCAAATCCTTTTGGGGGATTCTATGTTGACACCCTATGGGCCTAAGGGTATAGAGTAACCCAGATGCTTATGTGCCCTTTTAGAGACTTGGTGTAATCACCCTACATCTGTAAGGTTGTAGGGTATCCCATTTTCTTTTGGGGTATTCTATGGCCCTAGGGCCATAGGGTGTCATGTCTACAAAGAACTCTATGATCCTCAAGTCATAGTGTATTCTTCCCAAACCTCATATGATCAATTAACTTTAAAGTATTACATAATATATATCTTATGACCATATATAAATGTAGAATTCTATTTACCAAAACATGTCCATTTAATATCATACACTTAAGTCTAATTCATTTATTGTGAAAAAACTCAAACTCACAAGTTCACATTTTTTCAAAGAAAATAAATTGAGAAAAATAACGAGCCAAACATCAATGTTTTTAACATCATGGGCAGATTTGAGATGGGACAAATAAAATAAAATGACAACAATAATAATCTAAATATCAGTAATGTAATATCATGGGTGGCTAGCTTAACTTGTTTCCTGTAGACTTTCTAGAATGGCCTCAGCACTTGCATCCAATGGTTCTTCAATTTCTTCTTCCTCTTGGCATTGACTTTCTCTGTGTTATCTACACCTGCCCACCTTCTAAGATCAAGGTCTTCTTCCACTATGGAATGGCAAAGATATTCCAATTGCGTCATTTGATCACTACTACATGCAACTGATATCACCTTTCTCTGTTGTTGTAGTGCCTCTTTAGTCCCATAGCCTAATGCGAAGATGTCTATCACTTGATCATCTTCTTTGAGATAGATGCATTTGATTGCACGATGTACAAAAAAGGATTTGGCTGTGGTCATAGCATCATTTTCGTCGTCATTGATGCAGAGAGTATGCATTGGCTCCAACAATGACTCTTTTAACACTAGAGTAGTTGGTGTACTGCTCTCCTTGACTGAAAAATACCCAAACCCCAAAAATTACTTCGCGAAGAGCACATGTTTGGATGGTCTCTGATCCCATTAAGGAGCTCAAAGGTAGAACGTGCATTTCATACCATTTAGCTTTTTCAGAAATTGCCTTCTCTAGGGAAGCAGCATGCTGATACTTGACTAAGCCGGCAATTAAAAACTCTGATGGTTGATGTGCTACCCCACATACTCCATCAATTACTTTACCAAATTGGGTAGCACTCCAACCACTAGATGTAAGACTTTTGTGTGTTGTATCTATGATGCAAACACCAACACGAATTTTAGAGCTATTCTCACTGCAGAGAAACTCAATGCCTTCCAAATTATTTCCAACACACTTGATTGTCCATGGTAAAATGAATTGAAAACTAGAAGTGCCATTATTTTGTGCAATGATCCACTGCACATATCCCCTAGTGATCTCAGGAATTGGCTCTTTCTCCTTTCCTTTTTGTAGTAGGAGATTTAGCCATTGCGTACACGTGAAGAGAGATTTATAAATCTCATCTGTAATGTTATAATTAGACTTACATTTATCCCATGAAGTAACTGCTATTGCTGATGGATCTATCTCTTTAAATGCCATCAACATTTGAGGCTCAAAAACCCTGGTCTTCTTTAAAACCGTTGCACGTGCAATGAGGTCGAGCATGCCTGCTTGACGTGGTTGCTTCACTAAGCAGATCTTCTCATCTGCCAGCTCTTGTCGTAGTAGCTTGACATCATTATCTTCTAAACTAGCTAGGCATCTAAAGGTTGTTATGCTTGGTTGTCACCCACGAGAAGTTGATGTCTGATGCTTCTCCAAGATGTGTATCCACTGATCATAGATTTCAACATTGTACATGACCATGTGTGCTTCTTTGTTGGCAAATGATTTATGGTTGAACACGATGTTCGCCACATTTACAAAGGCCTTCAAAATAACGAAAAGAAAATTAACTTTATTTCAAGACATATTTGTAACAAAAACAAGCATAGGGAAGTGGAACTTACATCCCAACTTGCATGACCGACACGAACACCTGCCTTGGGTTTTGTTGGTTTAGAATATGCAAGCCATTGACTATGGCCATGCTTCAAGACCTCCACATACGGCTGGTGTTTCATTGTTGTTATTCTCTCCATGTTCTCCATTTTGGGAATTCGAACAACAACCTTTTTCAGAGCGTCTACCACTATCCTTGCAGTTCTAAACTTGTAGAACTCTTTTCTCAAAGCATACTTAGTGCTGTTGTTACGTGTGTCATAATAATCAATATCTAATTCTCTTAAATGATTTTCTCATATTAAACTGATCATTTAATGTGGGGAAGTGCCAGGGGAGAAAAAAACTAGAATATTGGTTAAGCTAGCAGACCGGCCACAGTAGGGATCCAAAGGAGGGAAAATAGGGATCCAAAGAGGGGGCCATCTGCAAAAGAGCCATGTGCAACAATGGGCTAAAAGGACCCTAAGGTTCAGCTCATTAAGACTTCCAAAATGCTAAGGCTCCAAAATTCAAAGGTTGTGTCCAAAGAGTTAAAGCTTAGGGGGAATTGGATGCTTTGTGTGCTCTCCAAAGTCAATGCACATCCCTACATGGGAGGGGGCGATCCCTTCTTCTAGGGGATGAGAGAGAAAGCCACACACACACACACAAGCCCCTTTACACAAAGGGAATTAGGGACACATGTCAGCTCCCTAGCCCAGATGCCCACAAGATGTGCTCAATTCCTATTGGATGACCCTTGAAGTGGACCAATGAGAATTAAGCTAGAGTAAATCTAGTTTAATTAATTTAAAAACATTTAATAAAAGAAACCAATAAGAATTAAGTCTCCTAGAAGACTATTGGGCAGTCTCCCAAAGGGTCCAATGAGCATTCAGGAGCCCCATGGCTTGCTTGATTCCTATTGGCCAGGAGGCAAAGGGGTCCAATGAGAGTTTAGTTTAATTATTTAATTACCTCAAGCTCTCACAAAAGGGGAAAGGGGGACACATGTCAGAAGGCTATCACTTATGCTGCTTAATTATAATTGGCTTTGACTTGGGGAGGGCCAATGAGGCTGCAGGAAGAGCAAATAGCAAGGGGGATCGCCCAAGAGAGAGGGGGGGCTGATTTTTGCTTGGCATTATCACACACACACTCACACAATCTCATGTCTTGCAGGAACACAAAGAATTGTATTGTACAATGTCTCTCTTGATGGGAGAAACCATAATACAAAGCCTTTTGGAGGGGGGACCGGCTCCATGCAAATCCGGTCCTCAACTGTGGTCAATAGCTTAATTTCTCTCTCTTTTGAAAGTATTGTTGATGCTATCTAACTAGGTGTTATGCTTTTTGTTGCTCTCTCCACCCAAGCACTCTTGAAATTCTCATTAGTAATCTATTCTAATGAAATGCCCACTATGTTCATGCTAATTTCCACTACACATAAGTTATTAGGCCATTAAATGTTACATTGGTTTCAGAGCACAAGGTTTCTCTTTTCTTGCTCAAGAAGGGAGGTCCTCAAGCTAGCTACAAATGGTTGGTATTATTAATTGCCTGTGAGTAAGTAGAATAGGGATTTTTCAGCCTTGGAGTGCGCCTACCGTTGTGCAGTTAACGGGGCATCACCGTCGAGAGCTATGGTCTTAATAGTGGAGTCCTACGGGGCTTGCTTACGGCTTAACCACTATTGAGCTATTAGAAGCTTGACAGGAGCCAGTGCTTTTTTGGTGTTGAAGGACCCTCTCTTCTATTCCTTGCAATTAATGGTATTCGAGCCGCGGGTACAGTAGCTTGAGTGCTTTTTCTAAAGGGGTAAAGAGGAGTAGCAACTAGGGCTTGAAGTGCCAAAGTACACCTAAAAAGATTACACCTAAAAGTTGTTAGAATGGCTGACAATAGTAAAGAGAGTGAAATTAATGTTGATAACTTTGATTTTGCTCATGAGCAAGCTACTAATGATGCTTCAATGCTTGTTAACTATCTTGTTTCTAGGCTTCAACAAGACATGGGAAATCCATCTCTCCAAAGTGAAGTGCAACGGCAGCTCCGTGCTCACGGGATTCTCCAAGCTCATCACCATGACAAGAGAACACCTAGGAAGCCTCCTTGTGAGACTACCAAAAGAGGTCTCTCTCCGATTCGGGAAGAAGAAGATAATCCATACGAAGGGCTCAAGAATTTACTTCTTGATGATGCATCTCCTTCCCAAAGAAGAACTCAAGAGCCTCCACTGAAGGAATGAGAAAGAAGCAAATCTCCCGCCACCTCGGCGGAGATGGCTCCACGAAGACGGCGGGCTAAACGCTCTCCATCACCACCAAAGCGGAGAAGACCATCATATTCCTATCCTCACCACAATTCAAAGAGGGATGATAAAAAGCAAGAGAAGAAAAAGGCGAGAAAGAGGACACCCTCTTCTCCATCTTCTTCATCCTCTTCCTCTTATGAAAGCTATGGTGAAGACGACAAAGATCAAGACAAGAAAAAGGCGAGAAAGAGGCCACCCTCTTCTCCACCTTCTTCAAATTCTTCACCTTCTGAAGAAAGTGATGGTGCAACCTTTGAACCATCAAAAAGAAGAGGCCATAGGAAATCCTATGCCGCATGGAAGAGGTCGTCCAAGCTGAAGAAATTCAAAGAGGGAGGGAAGAGCATCTCTTTCCTTACCTATGATGGTACCTTTGGTGCTACGGACAAAGTCTTGGCCTTTATCCAACAATTCGATGCGGCGTTTGGAGATGAGGGCTTCATGGAGTCCTCTAAGCTACGCCATGTAGCTATGCACTTTCAAAAGTCCGCCAGACAATGGTGGTCTAGCTTACGAGCCAACGGTGAAGATCCACGAACATGGAAGGCTTTAAGAGCTTCCATTATGAAGAAGGTTTTGGCCACCGATGCCAAAGACAAAGTACTCACCGAATGGCAAAGCTTAAAGCTCTCTCCCAATGAATCCATCCACAGATATGTAGACAAGTTTTGGGACTTACAACTCAAAGCCACTGTCTTCAAAAAGTTGGATTTTGGAGAGCAAAAGCAACAGTTTTGTGCGGGCTTAACCGAAGAAATGGCGGAGTATGTCAACTCCCAAAGGCCACGTACCATATTGGCGGTAATACACCGTACTATGGTGGCGTCTAGAATCAATTTCCAAACGGGGGTTAAAAGAAATAATAAGCCCCCAGAAAACAAGGGTTCCAATGAGCCTAAGGGGAAGGACAATGTCCAAAAGTCTCCTAAGGGCAATTCCAACAAAGCTAAAGAGAAGGGAGTTTACAAAGGTAAGAACAAACTCTCTCCTGAAGAGCTTGAGCGTTATCGCAAGGATAACCGGTGTTTCAAGTGCGGCGAACAAGGGCATGCGTACCGCGCTTGTCCCCAAAAGAACAACCGCCAAGATCCTCCTAGAGCTTCCTTGGTTGAAATCCAAGAGGAGGAGACTCACCAAACAACTCACAAGGATCTCCTCTATGCCATGCTTGGGGAAAGGTAAGAGAACATGATGATTTTATTCTCTTTGACCCTGGTTCTACTCACCATTTTATATCTATAGAGTTGGCCACCAAGCTAGGCATACAATCCTACGAGATGGGAGATATCCTACCCGCAGACAGTGCCTTCAAGGGGCAAGAAGCTTCAGTCACTCCCTTAATCGGGAAATTGAGGCTTCATGTCCAAGGCTATGTGGACAAAGAGGACTTCTTTATCTCTCCTCTCAAGCATGAGGATGTAATCCTAGGGGCACCATGGTTTGACCGCCTTGCTGCCGATGTTAAATTTCCTGAAAGGAGAATCTCCTTTAAGTTCAGGGAAAAAGACATGTATATAGATGCTAAGGAAATGGGTAACACCATCCCCATTGTACATACACCAGCTTTCAACAAGTCAATAAAGAGCTCTATTTCCGTGTACATGATTTTTGTTAAAGATTCTAAAAATGAACCTAATGCTTTAGCAAAAGAAAATAAAAGCAACCAAAAGGAATTAGAGTTATCCAATTTTCTCAAGGGGTTTAAAGATGTTTTTATTGATGACATCCCTTGTGAGCTACCTCCTAAACGAGGTAATGATGACCATGCAATTGAACTTGTTCCAGGAAGTTCACCACCTAGCAAACCTCCTTATAGAGTTTCTCAAGCTCAACAAGAGGAGATTATGCGGCAAGTGCATGAGTTAGTTTAGAAGGGCATGGTTAGGCCTAGCTCATCTCCATTTTTCTCACCTGTGCTATTAGTGCAAAAGAAAGACGGCACATATCGTATGTGTGTCGACTATAGAGCACTAAATAGGATCACTATCAAGAATAGGTTTCCCGTTCCACAGATAGAAGACCTATTTGATAAGCTACAAGGATTGACCTACTTCAGTAGGATTGACCTAAAAAGTGGCTATCATCAAATAAGGATAGTTGATCAAGACATTGTAAAGACCGCATTTCGTACTACATTTGGTCATTACGAGTACATTGTCATGCCTTTTGGCCTGACCAATGCACCAGCCACATTCAACCGCTTGATGGAGAAGCTGTTCAGGCCTTATCGAACCTTCACTAGAGTGTTCTTTGATGATATTATCATCTACTCTAATTCATTGGAGGAACACAAGCAACATCTCCAGGTAATATTTCAAGTTTTAAGAGAGAATAAACTTTATGTTAATCGAAAGAAAAATGAATTTTTCTTGCAAGAGATTCAGTATTTCGGTCACATTATCTCTCAAGATGGCATCCAAATGGATCCATCCAAGTTAGAGGTAATAAAAGGATGGCCTAAACCAAGGAATCTTCATGAACTAAGAAGCTTTATAGGTATGTGTGCATACTATAGACGCTTCATAGAAAAGTTCTCACAAATTGCGGGACCATTACATGACTTAACAAAGAAAAGAGTTAGGTATACATGGTATGCTAAGGAGAACAATGCTTTCGAAAAGCTTAAAGAAAAGCTTATCTCTCAACCTGTGCTTACACTACCGGATCTCTCAAAACCATTTGAGGTCCAATGTGATGCTTGTGGTGATTTCCTTGGAGCTGTTTTGCTCCAAGAAGGGCACGCCATAGGCTATGAGAGTCGAAGGCTCGACCCTGTTGAGCAAGCTCTAGGCATATACGAAAAGGAACTCCTTGCAATTATACATGCCTTAGACTCATGGAAGCACTATTTATTGGGGACTCCTTTCATTCTGCGAACGGATCACCAAAGTCTTAAGTACTTCATGACGCAGACCAAGCTCTCCGACAAACAAATGAGGTGGGCAAATTTCCTTTCGCAATTTCATTTTCATATTGCTCACATTGCTGGCAAGCACAATCAAGTAGCCGATGCACTCTCAAGACGGTCGAGAGTGAATGCGGTTTCCATAGCAACTCACAATGATCTATCTTCTATGAGAGATGACTACGCTATTGATCCTGACTTTAGAGATGTGATTTCAGCCCTGGCATTAGGGAAGAAATAATAACCATTCACTTTACAAGATGGTTATCTTCTCTATGGCAATAGACTATGCGCTACTAACTCACTACGTGAGAAAGTAATGTATGAATCTCATGCTCCACCTTATGCTGGGCATAGAGGCATTCAGTCTACCTTAAAGGGAATAGAAACATATTTCTATTGGCCTACCATGAAAGTGAACATACAAGAGTATGTTTCCAAATGTGTGTTATGCCAAAAGACAACTTAAGGTACATGGGAAGATCTTCGCTGCAGATGAGTATAGCCGAGACCTACAAGAATCTTTTCAAAAGATTAAGGATGCTATCTCTATCTCACAGCAAAGGCAAAAGGCTGCTGCTGGCAAGCACAGAAGAGCCCAAGCCTTTAAAGAAAACGATTGGGTCTTGTTAAAATTTCCAAAGGCTCGATTAAGGCACACGACGGGCAAGAATCCTACGGGCCACCAAAAGTACTATGCTAAACTAGCAAAAAGGTACTATGGTCCCTTTCAGATTCTTAGGCCAATCAATGAGATGGCCTATAAACTCAAGTTGCCCAATCATTGGATCATACACAATGCTTTCCATGTGAGCCTATTAAAGCCTTACAAAGGAGAGACACCTCAAGAACCAACTATTGAAGACCCACCGGAGATCGAGGACCAAGAGGAGGTGCCACAGCCCGAGTCCATTCTCCGACATGAAGACAAGGTACTAAGAGGCCGTAAGACTATCTGACGATATCTTATTAAGTTTAAGAATTATCCTTTTGAAGATGCTAGATGGATGCAAGGCATACAATTAAAGGATAACCTAAACCTTGTCAATGCTTACAATGCTTCCCAAGAGTAAGCAAATGTACAAAACGTTAAAAAAACAAAATGAACAAAGTTTTTGTCTTATAAGACTCTCTCTTTTTTTTTATTTGTGCACAAAAATGAAGTAGTATGCATGCTTAGATCAAGTTTGTGGAGACGACGTCTCCCAAACACCAAGTAGAGCTTGTCACTCTACTACGGAAGACTGATAGGACTGATGTGCAGACATGCTTGCGGCAGCCTCAGGCTCTCAAGCGCCAAATGGACTAGTCATCCATTATGGAATGATGTCGTAGGGTAACATAGGGATCCTCTACCCGCTAAGAAAAGGACTCATGAATATGCTTTATTTTCTCTACACCATAGTCGAGGACGACTATGATTTCAAGAGAGAGGTAATGTCATAATAATCAATATCTAATTCTCTTAAATGATTTTCTCATATTAAACTGATCATTTAATGTGGGGAAGTGCCAGGGGAGAAAAAAACTAGAATATTGGTTAAGCTAGCAGACCGGCCACAGTAGGGATCCAAAGGAGGGAAAATAGGGATCCAAAGGGGGGGCCATCTGCAAAAGAGCCATGTGCAACAATGGGCTAAAAGGACCCTAAGGTTCAGCCCATTAAGACTTCCAAAATGCTAAGGTTCCAAAATTCAAAGGTTGTGTCCAAAGAGTTAAAGCTTAGGTGGAATTGGTGCTTTGTGTGCTCTCCAAAGTCAATGCACATCCCTACATGGGAGGGGGCGAGCCCTTCTTCTAGGGGATGAGAGAGAAAGCCACACACACACACACACAAGCCCCTTTACACAAAGGGAATTAGGGACACATGTCAGCTCCCTAGCCCAGATGCCCACAAGATGTGCCCAATTCCTATTGGATGACCCTTGAAGCGGACCAATGAGAATTAAGCTAGAGTAAATCTAGTTTAATTAATTTAAAAACATTTAATAAAAGAAACCAATAAGAATTAAGTCTCCTAGAAGACTATTGGGCAGTCTCCCAAAGGGTCCAATGAGCATTCAGGAGCCCCATGGCTTGCCTGATTCCTATTGGCCAGGAGGCAAAGGGGTCCAATGAGAGTTTAGTTTAATTATTTAATTACCTCAAGCTCTCACAAAAGGGGAAAGGGGGACACATGTCAGAAGGCTATCACTTATGCTGCTTAATTATAATTGGCTTGACTTGGGGAGGGCCAATGAGGCTGCAGGAAGAGCAAATAGCAAGGGGGCTCGCCCAAGAGAGAGGGGGGGCTGATTTTTGCTTGGCATTATCACACACACACTCACACAATCTCATGTGTGAAGAAAGAGAAGACTATCTCTTCCCAAGCTTTAATGGAGAACTCATCACCTACTCCAAGCTTGTGAGATAGAAGCCTACCTCAACACTCTCTTGGCATGTGGATGCAAATCCAACCAAGAGCCAAGCTTCAATGCATGCTCATCTCCTCTACCAAGCTAATTACTAAGCTAAGCTATGCTAATATGAGTGATTATGTGAGGAGATGTACATCTTTCTCGTAAGATACTCCTTCTTCCTCTCAATCTACTCTCATACCCTGCTAGCTCTCACCATCTTCGAAGGTGTGTGAGGTCTTGGGTCTGAGAACGGGGATAATTCAAGTTGTGTTTGTTAAGTGTTTTGCTTAGTGCATGAAGCTTCCATCTTCATTGCACTAGCTAGTCTTGTAGGAACACAAAGAATTGTATTGTACAATGTCTCTCTTGATGGGAGAAACCATAATACAAAGCCTTTTGGAGGGGGGACCGGCTCCCTGCAAATCCGGTCCTCAACTGTGGTCAATAGCTTAATTTCTCTCTCTTTTGAAAGTATTGTTGATGCTATCTAACTAGGTGTTATGCTTTTTGTTGCTCTCTCCACCCAAGCACTCTTGAAATTCTCATTAGTAATCTATTCTAATGAAATGCCCACTATGTTCATGCTAATTTCCGCTACACATAAGTTATTAGGACATTAAATGTTACATTACGCAAAAAAGCTCTAGCCGCTATGATGGAATGCTGACTAGCTAGAATCCAGTAGTGGTATGTTGATAGCTTGTCTCCATGCACTTCAGTTGTTTGTAAAGGCATTTTTGTAATTGGGTTATACGGCATCAAGTCTGCTACACTGGAGACTGGCCTAGAGTGCCCTGCAAATTGCTTCAAGATATTTCACATATACATCTGACAATGGTCTGCATCTATAGCCATCTGGTGCAAGGTTGCATTGCTCAACTGGGATCAATTGGGTAAATTGTACACCAAATTTAAAATAGTGGTCAATTCCGACGTATCCATCTAGCCCACTCTTAGAAGTTTTGGCAACTTCTTTATCAAGATCTTTTTCTTTGGGCTGTATAATAGAGTCCAACACAGTTAAGGATGTTGAGTCCACAACCACTGCCACTGAGGGGGTTTCAACTGTTAGGGTTGCAAGTCCACTAGAATCTCCTGCTTCTAGAGTCTGTAAGGGATTAACTGAAAGATTTTCTTCGGCCACATTTCCACGATTTTCTCCAAGTGAGGGAGTCTGACTCTCCTTGAGCGTCTTAGATTGATTTTCTGTACCTGTGTCTTCATTATTTCTCTTCTTATTCTTCTTTGTGCTGCTCAATTTACCTAAATATTGATTGACTTTCTTAAATCCCTCAATATATAAGTCTATAAATTTCTCACTTGGAGTGTCTTCTTGAAGCTCCACCCACCCTGCTTTTGTCATTGTCACTCCTTCATAATCAACCTTCACCAATTTTTGAGCAAAGGCCACAGGCTCCAACAAGTAGGAGTCACCATTGAGTAGTTTTACTCCAAGGCATGGAGACATTTCAAGATCTGAACAATCTTTCTTTATCTCCTTGACAATACCACAGTCCTTGAAGGGCAATTTCTCTTTATCTTGAAAGAACAAGTGGACTTTCTCATCACTTCCACCATTTGGTAAGTGAAAATCTAGATACCAAGAACTTGGTGTTGAGCCTGTTGCATCAACTGACTTTGACTTTCTCTTCTGAGACATTTTCTGTAAAAAGAATGACATATATTTAGACAAGATGGATATTATTACATCCATATGGACCTAGGGCCATAGAGTCACCTCTATGTTAAACCATGTGGTCCTAGGTCCAAAGGGTGCCAAAAAAATGGTTCTACAAGTGTACCTAGGCCACTCTATGGTAGTGTAATCACATGTTCCCTTATGAAATTAAAGGACCCTCAAAGAAGTATCCCTTGAATGGCCTAAATACCCCTTTAGAGCCTCTACACCAACACCATATGGCATCATGTGGCTGAAGGCCATAGGGTCCCCTGCATGCTAGTAAGAACCTCTCTATGCTCTACATTGGCATCCTATGGCCCCAAGGCCACAAGGTGGCCACAATGTTTTAAAGAAACACTTCATGAGGGTTTTCTGGTAACCTATGACCCCTGTGCCATATGGTGCTCTCCATGCAAGTAAAAAACACTATTTGCTCTATATTGAGGAGACCTTGTGGGATGAAGTCCATATGGTCCCCTCTATGCTAGTAAGAACCTCTGTTTACTCTATAATGGCACCCTGTGGCCTGAAGGTCATAGGGTTCCCTCTATGCTACTAAGAATCTCTTTGTGCTCTATGATCTATCGTCTATGCTCTATGATCTATATTGACTTCCTATGGCCCCAAGACCACAAGGTTCCCTCATCGTTTCCAAAAACACCTCATTGTTTTGCTATGGCCCTAGGGCCATAGCTCTCTATGCCGATATAAAGCACCATGCTCTATATTAGCTCCCTAAGGCCTGAAGGCCATAGGGTTGGCCTCAAGGGCCCCAAGGGTGCATTGTATGCCAATGAAAAATACTATTCGCTCTATATTGAGAAGACCTTGTGGACTGAAGGCCATAGGAACCCTTCTATGATGGATTTTTGACAACCAATCCCCCTAGGTCAGGATGTTCTATATGCTAGTAAAAACACTATTTTCTCTATATTGGCACCATGTGACTTGAAATCCATATGGTCCCCTATATTCTAGTAAGAGCCTCTCCATGCTCTATATTGGTACCCTTTGGCCTGAAGGCCATAGGGTCCGATCTTTGCTAGTAAGAACCGATCTATGCTCTATATTGGCACCCTATGGCCTTCAGGCCATAGGGTCCCCTGTGTGCTAGTAAGAACCTCTCTATGCTCTACACATCCGATGACCCCAAGGCCACAAGTTGCCCTCTATGTTTTGAAGAAAACCTTCAGGAGGGTTTTTTGGCAACCTATGGACCCAGGGCCATAGGGTGCTCTCTATGCCATTGAACAACCCTCATTGTTTTGGTACCCTATGGCCCAAGTATAAAGCACTATTTGGTCTCTCTATGCTAGTAAGAACTGATCTTTGTTCTATATTGGCACCCTTTGGCCTGAAGGCCATAGGGTCCGCTCTGTGCTAGTAAGAACTGATCTATTCTCTATATTGGCACCCTAATTCAGGTAATAGGGTCCCCTGTATGTTAATAAGAACCTCTCTATGCTCTACACATACTATGACCCCAAGGGCACAAGGTGCCCTCTATGTTTTGAAGAAACCCTTCATGATGGTTTTTTGGCAACCTATGGACCCAGGGCCATAGGGTGCTCTCTATGCTAGTAAAAACACTATTTGCTCTATATTGAGGAGACTTTCTGGGCTGAAAGCCATAGGTTCCCCTCTATGCTAGTGAGAACCTCTGTTTTCTCTACGTTGACACCCTTTGGCCTGAAGGCCATAGGGTTCCTTGTATGCTAGTAAGAAGCTCTCTATGCTCTATGCTCTATATTGACATCCTATGGCCCCAAGGCCACAAGGTGCCCTCATTGTTTCGAAAAAACCCTCAATGTTGTTTTGGCACCCTATGGCCACATGTATAAAGCACTATTTGGTCTCTCTATGTTAGTAAGAACCGATCTATGCTCTATATTGGCACCCTATGGCCTGAAGGCCATAGGGTCCCCCCTATGCTAGTAAGTAACTCTCTATGTTCTACACATCCTATATGTTTTGAAGAAACCCTTCATGAGGGTTTTTTGGCAACCTATGGACCCAGGGCCATAGGATTCTCTCTATGCCATTGAGGAGACCTTGTGGGCTGAAGGCCATAGGGTCCCCTCTATGCTAGTAAGAATCTCTGTTTTCTCTATGTTGACACCCTGTGGCCTGAAGGCCATAGGGTTCCCTCTATGATAGTAAGAAGCTCTCTATGCTTTATGCTCTATATTGACATCCTATGGCCCCAAGGCCACAAGGTGCCCTCATAGTTTTGTAAAAACCCTCATTGTTTTGGCACATTATGCTCCCATGTATAAAGCACTATATTGTAATTTTTTTTGTAATTAGAGATTTTTGCAGTTAGAGTTTTACAATTTTACAGTTTAGGTCACTTATGAAGAGTCCCTAATAAGAGTTTTTCGTTTTACAAATTTAGGTCCCTAATTAGTGTCTTCTGTTTTATATTTTTAGGTCTCTAATTAGAGTATTCTGTATTACAGTTTTAGATCTCTAATTAGAGATTTTTCTGTTTTATAGTTCTACAGTCTACAGTTTTACAGTTTTAGAGATGTAAGTAATGATTTTTGTTTATTGTTTTAGAGAGAGGTAATTCACAACTTAGCTAAAACGTAATTAGATTAAGAACAGTTAAAACCGAATTAAGCAAAAAGATTAGGGTTTCTACAGGTTACCTCTTAGTAAATCTGTGTTTGATGAAAACCGGCTGCAGTAGTAGCAAGCAGTCACTTAGGTGTGTTGAGGCCGCGGCGATGATGGTAACAGATCTGTGTTTGGGAGGTCGCGACAGCAGTCCTTCTGTTGAAGGTTGTGATGATGGCTTAGCGTAGATCTGTGTGCGCGTCGCAACAATGGCTTAGAACTGTATGCATAGGGAGAGAGGGAGAGAGAGACAGAGAAAGACAAGCTCTGTGCAAGTTTCTGTGTAGGTTTCGAGAAAGAAACGAGAGAGAGAAAGAGAGCGACAGCGTGGAAAAAATTGTGGTAGAGAGAGAAAGAGAGAGATAAGGTTAGTTAGGTTAGGTTAGAAATTCAAATTTCGAATTTTGAATGTAGGGGCTGTTCTCACGGGTTTGCAGTCGAGATTACTAGAGTTTTAGGCTTTGTGCGAAAATGAGACATAGCTCGTCGGCTCCGAAATTGAAAGAGCTTTTTAGAAAAAAAAAAAGAGTATGGAAAAAAAAAAGTTGGTGCAAGGCTTTGTCAATGTCCATACCTTTGTAGTACGAGTGGAACGACACCCATGAAGCAAAATTTAACTCCAGAATCAAAATCTGCATAGTAAAAATACACTAAAAATAGCTAAATTTTAAAAAAATTATTCCAAAAATTGTGCGCTATTTTTTTTTCCGATATCAATAAGTGTATTTGAAAACCCATTATGACAAAGTTTGTCATAGCGTAAATTTTTTTTTAATTATTTTTTAAATTTATGCCACTTGTGGATATCCCTTGAATGGCCGAAATTATTATGAAGACACCTCAGCCACCCCTGGGCTCACACCATAAGACGGCAATGTTGGAGGTCAAGGATCAAAGCATGCACTCAGTTCCATTTGAAAATCCTATGTCCTATGCTGAGATCCTTGTGGCCCTACGGTGGCAATGTGAAAGCTTGTGGACCTAGGGCCATAGGGTGGCAATGTATAAGCTCAAGATCCATAAGTTGCCCTACATTCCATCTGGAAATCCTATGGCCCTAGGGTTTAGGGGCGACAATGGATAAGCTCCAATACATAGCCCTATGTTCCAGTTGGAGATCCTATGGCCCTAGGGTCATGGGGTGGCAATATGTAAGCTCAAGGGCCATAGGGTGCCACATGTCCCATATGGAGATCCTACGGCCCTAGGGCCATGGGGTGGAAATGTATAAGCTCAATGGCCATACATTGCCTATGTTCCATTCGAAAATCCTGTGGCCCTAGGGTAATGGGGTGGCAATATATAAGCTCAAGGGCCATACATTGCCTATGTTCCATTTGGAAATCCTATGGCCCTAGGGTCATGCGGTGGCAATGTATAAGCTCAAGGTCCATACGGTGCCACATGTCCCATATAGAGATCCTATGGCCCTAGGGCCATGGGGATGCATTGATATCTTGGCCACCCTTAAACCTGCACCCTTGAGCTTAGGGGCCTTAGGTTCTCTTATTGTATGTTGTGAAATCTTGTGGCCCTAGGGCCATAGGGTGGCAATGTATAAGCTCAAGGGCCATACATTGCCTATGTTCCATTTGGAAATCCTATGGCCCTAGTGTCATGGGGTGGCAATGTATAAGCTCAAGGGCCATAGGGTGCAACATGTTCCATATAGAGATCTTATGGCCCTAGGGCCATGGGGCTGCATTGATATCTTGGCCACCTTTGACATCTTGGCCATAGGTTGTCTTTTTGTATGTTTTGAAGTCTCGTGGCCCTAGGGTCATAGGGTGTCAATGCTCACACCCTTGGGCTTAGGGCCATAGGTTGTCTTTTTGTATGTTTTGAAGTCTCGTGGCCCTAGGGTCATAGGGTGTCAATGCTCACACCCTTGGGCTTAGGGCCATAGGTTGTCTTTTTGTATGTTTTGAAGTCTTGTGGCCCTAGGGCCATAGGGTGTCAATGCTCACACCCTTGGGCTTAGGGCCATAGGTTGTCTTTTTGTATGTTTTGAAGTCTTGTGGCCCTAGGGCCATAGGGTGTCAATGCTCACACCCTTGGGCTTAGGGCCATAGGTTGTCTTTTTGTATGTTTTGAAGTCTTGTGGCCCTAGGGCCATAGGGTGTCAATGTATAAGCTCAAGGGCCATATGTTTCCCTATGTTCCATTTGGAAATCCTATAGCCCTAGGGTCATGGGGTTGCAATGTATAAGCTCAAGGGCCATACATTGTCGTATGTTTCATATGCCGATCCTATGGCCCTAGGGTCATGGGGTTGCAATGTATAAGCTCAAGGGCCATACGTTGCCCTATGTTCCATTTGGAAATCCTATAGCCCTAGGGTCATGGGGTTGCAATGTATAAGCTCAAGGGCCATACATTGTCGTATGTTTCATATTCCGATCCTATGGCCCTAGGGTCATGGGGTTGCAATGTATAAGCTCAAGGGCCATACATTGCAGTATGTTTCATTTGGAGATCTTATGGCCCTAGGGTCATGGGGTGCCATAGATGTATATATACTTGACATGAAACTCCCTATGGCCCTAAGGCCATATGATGTATATATACTTAACATGAAACTCCGTGAGGTGATCTTGAGGACAACCCTATGGCCTTCAGGCCTTAGGGAGCTAATATAGAGCAAATATGCTTTATACCGTCATAGAGAGCTATGGCCCTGGGGCCATAGTAAAACAATGAGGGTTTTTTGGAAACAATGAGGGCGCCTTGTGGTCTAGGGGCCATAGGAAGTCAATATAGATCACAGAGCATAGACGATAGAGCATAGAGCACAAAGAGATTCTTAGTAGCATAGAGGGAACCCTATGACCTTCAGGCCACAGGGTGCTTCTCATGAAACACCCACATACATACTTGTTATGCTTTATGCTACGTAAATCAATATACTCTGCAAGCGGGTTGTTTAACAATTATTCTTGCAAATCTTCTTGCAGGAATGGCTAATTTCAATCATGGTGATAGAGTGTGCATGTTTGTAGCGACAAAAAAGATTGCCATTGGGATTGTATTTGAAATAAATCCAAGTGCATATTGTTCTGGCATGCTTATTGGGGAAGGCAATGTATCGGTGTCAGTTGATTTGTGTTTTGAAAAGAAAGCACTCATCCCTTTTCCAACAATGGATGCATTGACAGTGGGAGATGCTTTTCATAGTATTGTGAAATGGAGTAGTGGGTTGTTGCAACATATAAATGAGATGCAGTACAAAGGAGCTTCTATGCATGAGGCTGACAAAGCAGAAGGAGCATTGGATGCACAATGTAATGGAATGAGCTACAGAGAGGTTTGGAAGGATAAGAGGGTTCAACTTTGGATGAAAGCAAAACACATGTAGTAGTCGAAGGGGTTGTCATGCATGTGTATTCGTTTGACTCTGTGAACTTTGGTGAGCTAGGTGAAGATAACATTGGTATTGGTATCGAAACATCCTGTGCAGATGAGGCTACTATTTTTGCAGAAGCTAGTGTATGCAACATTAATCTAGTTTGTTGGACTATCAAGAGAGTGACAACTATGGATGGAAAAGAAATGTTATGCTATGAGGATCTACATGCTATGCATGCGTTACAAGACACATGCATTGAATCAGCTTATTTGGTAGAGCCTATTTCAAAAAAGCGGAAATATTTCTTTGTAAATAGGAAGCCAAAAATGTCAGTGAAAGCTTCTAAGAGATCCAATCAAGCATCTCTAGCATCTGTCCAGCTTGTTTCAACCATAGATTGTTGTTCCAAAAGGTGTTGTCAATATGCCAATCGAGATAAAGTCATGGCTATGCACAATGAATTTTGGGGACAGAGTTTGCAAAATAGAACAAACTATGTGTATGATACAATGTTGACTGCATAGCGTGAGAACAAAACAACTACAAAGACATGCTATGTGTTTTCTTTTAATGGCAGTGAGGTTTGCAGTAGAGCTTGGTACGAAATTCATGGCATTCCAAAAACTTCATTTTATCGTTACCATGAACTTTTTGAGAATGGGGTTAGACGCTCAGTGCATGGTAATGATGGTGTCATGAGAAAAGGAAGAGACCATACAGAAATGGGAAGGGCATTGATGCGCTCTTTTGTTGATGAAAACTCGGAGAGAATGCCACATAAGAGTAGAACCATGGAAGATGGTACTAGGGAAACTTTGCTTGCAATACCAAACACGTACAAGCAAGTAGAAATTTTACATGATGTCAATAAAACACTTGACAATATGAGTCTCAAGCCAATGTCTAGCATGACATTCAATAGGATTTGGAATACAGAGTTTGCTAATGTGACATTGTCAAAAACAAGTGAGTTCTCCAAATGTGTTGTGTGTAGTCGGATAAAGTCTCAACTAGAGTCAACAAAGGATGATGAGATGATGGCACGTTTGAAGGATGAATGTCGAATTCACATGTTGCAACAACAAAGTTGTAGGAACACCTGGCGTAAGTTCTCCCAGTTGCAAAAGGATAAGTATTTATGCATTATACATGATAAAATGGATCAAAAAAAGACAACAATACCTAGGTTGTGTGTGAACTCAAAAGATTATGCGAATGCATATCAATTGCAAGTATCATTAACAGGTATGATAACACATGGACATGGTCATGGAATGTATGGTCACTTCTCACTTGATGGTCTATGGCCTTCAGATCCCATTGCTACAATTGGTTCCCTTGCATCATGCTTACATAATCTGGAAAGAACAGAAAACCATGGACTAGGAGATTTGTGCCATGACGGTATGCCACGCAGCAATGTAACGTTATTCAATGCATTGAACTCAAGGAGAGCTCTAGACCTCCAAAACAAAATGAAGCAAGAGCGTGAGAGGAATGCATCAACAATGAGACCACCGTTGGCCATCCAAGGATGTAATGAAGAGATTGTACACATACAATCAACTTCCTCTCAATGTGTTGTGGATACCATATCCACTCCTGTATTTCAAAAATTGCCTGAGAATCTTTTGCTACAGCTAGATAATTGTGCAGGAGAGAATAAAAATCGATATTTGTTTGCATACTTATCCTTGTTAGTAGCAAAAGGAGTTTTCAAAACCGTGCATTTGGGATTCTTAATGGTGGGTCATACACATGAGGACATAGATGCAATGTATAGTAGGTTCTCAGAAAGATTGCGAACAGGAATGACATTCACTTTTCCACATCTGATGGAACATTTTCAAAAATGTGAAAGCTCATCTCCAACACCATTTTTGATGACACAAGTTCCCGACTTTAAATCCTTTGTGCAAGGGTACATGTGTGACGGACAAGATGCTCTAGTCGAACACTCTAAGCCACTTCAATTTCGTTTCTATATGCAAGGTGAAGTCCCAGTAATGCAGTACAAAATTCATCCCAAATCACCCGATTGGATGCCAAAGGAGTCGGGAATTGAGTTGTGGAAAAAAGATGACCAGGGAAAACCAAAATTACCAACAGGCTATCCAGATGTGGTACCTATAGCAGACTATGTGAGAGATAGTCCGCTTGTTATTCAAGGGATTAAGTCATATCTTGAATTTTGGAAAAGATGTTCTCTATTAAAGGGAAAGGACCATGACTCCACAAAATACATGGAGCTTGTTATCACTTATTGGCAAAACATAATCAATGAGCTTGAACAACCAACCAATAAACACATTGGTGAATATACAACATTTTGGCCAAAGACTATAGGGAGTCATCGAATGCAAGAGATAGAGGAAGACAGAGATGAGTTTCAAGGATATGAAGAATTGAATGATCACTATGTTGGTCCTCAAAGTGCAAGGCCACAAGAGGCCTTTAGGCCTCAAATTGATGTAAGAAAAGGGGATCTTGTTCTTGTGAGACCCGCAGATCCTGAATATCCGATATGGCTAGGAGTGGCAAAGTCAAACGTTGATGTAGACAAATCATCTCCTAAGTACAAGAAAGTTCTGATTCAGTATTGGGCACCAAAACATCAAAACCGAAATCCCACAATCCAAGAACAGTATGAGGATTGTTGGAAAAAGAGTTGGTGCTATAATCTTGCTGACCCAAAGCGCTGGGAGTGTGTTGATACAATTGTATGGTCATGGACTCCAAGGGGTGGAAGAATTGCGGAAACAATCAAGATCCCATCAAATGTCATGGAGAAGGCACAGGCTAGCTTAATAGGAGAAATTGAATAGCATTTCATATCTTGCTCATTGTTTTATTTCCCCAGCTTATGTATGATTTTATGAAGTATTTTTAAACACCCACATAAAAATAAAAATTCTAAAAGGTGTTTCTCAACACCACCATTTTCTTGGGAATCTATCTCTTTTATGAAGTGTTTTAAAACACCCACATAAAAATAAAAATTTTAAAAGGTGTTTCTCAACACCACCATTTTCTTGAGAATCTATCTCTTTTATGAAGTGTTTTGAAACACCCACATAAAAATAAAAATTTCAAAAGGTGTTTCTCAACACCACCATTTTCTTGAGAATCTATCTCTTTGTCACATTCCCAAATTAAATGAAATTTTTCCAAATTTAATGGGAAATAGGAATCCATAGGCGTTGAAATTAGTCCCAAAGTTGTGGGATTTTCCCATTTCATCTAAAATAGTGTTCACACTCTATACCTGTCAAAAAGACTATTAACGCACATCAAATGGCAACCCTCTTTAGATCTCAAATTTTCAAACATCATGGATTTCCAACATCCATAGTGTCGAACAAAGATCCTAGAATGACCAACAATTTCTAGAAGGGTCTCTTTTGGAATCTAAGAAGTAGATTAAATTTCTCTTTTAGCCTATCATCCACAAACGGATGACCAAAGTGAAATAACTAATCTAATGATTCTTGAATCTACTAAAAGCGTATGTCATGGAAGTAGATCAATGTTCTTAATGATAGAAGTATCTACCTCTTATAGACTATGCGTACAATGACATTGTACATACTTCCATGGGGAAAGCGCCTTTTGAGGTTAAAGAGGGAAGATCCAAAAGTCCCTTACTACTTCAAGTACATGAGAAGATCTTCACTGCTGCTGATGAATATAGCTGAGACCTACAAGAATCTATTTTAAAGATTAAAGGGGTTATATCCATCTCACAGGAAAGGCAAAAAGGGCTGCTACTACTAAGCACAAAAGAGCCTCAGCCTTTAAGGAAAATGATTGGGTCTTGCTAAAGTTTCTCAAGGCTCATCTAAGGCATACTACGGGCAAGAGTCCTACGGACCACCAAGAGTATGATGCTAACCTAGAAAAAAGGTACTATGGTCCTTAGAATTCTTAAGCTAGTCAATGAGATGGCTTATCAATTGAAGTTGCCCAACCGTTGGCTCATGCACAATGTTTTCCATGAGAACCTACATAAGCCTTGCAAAGGAGTGCCACAAAAGAAGCAATAGTTGCAGACCCTCCAAAAATCGAAGAGCAAGAAGAAGTACTTCAATCTAAGTCCATCCTATGACATGACGACAAGGTATTAAGAAATGGTAAGATTATTTAACGATATCTTATTAAGTTAAAGAATTATCCTTTGAAAGATGCTACATGGATGCAAGGTACCTAGCTTAAGGATAATATGAACCTTGTCAATGCTTACAATGCTGCACTAGAGTAAGCATATGAAAATGCATTTTAAATGAAAAATGTTTTTGTCTTACAAAACTAGTTCTCCTTTTATTGTGCATAAATTTAAATAGTGGGCATGCTTAGAATCATGTTTGTGGTGACGACGTCTCCCAAACACCAAGTATAATTTGTCACTCTACTTTGGAAGTATGATATGGACTAAAGAGTAGACATGCTTATGACAGCTATGTCTCCCAAGCACCAAATGGATTAGTCATCCATCTTGGAATGATGTCGAAGGGTAAAAAGAGATCCTCTACCCGCTAAGTAACATGGACTAATGACTAGGCTTTATCTTCTCTACCTCATAGTCGAGGATGACTATGATTTCAAGAGAGAGGTAATGTCATAAAATATAATATCTATCTTTACCAAATGATTTTCTCATATTAAACTGATCATTTCATGTGGGAGAATAAACGGGAACAAGAGTTAGAACAGAGACATGTGCTTCTAGACCTATCTCAATACGGGACCAAAAGGAGAGATGGTTGCATCTCAATAGGGGAAAAAAAGGAGATGGTCTATCAAAGAGCAATGTGAAATAAGTGCTTCTAGACTTACCTCAACAGGGGACCAAGAGGAGAGATGATTACATCTCAATAGGGGTCCAAAAGGAGGTAGTCTATCAAAGAGCAATGTGCATCTAATGGAGCTAAAAAGACCTTAGGGTTAGCTTCATTAAAGACCTCCAATGGTTAGTGTTAAAAGTACTTTGACCTTAGTCAAAGCTAGGGATGAGCTTGAGGTGGGAACCCAACCTAAACTTACCTTTGACCTTAGGCAAGCTTGATGTGGGAACCCGACCTAAACTTGCCTTGGACCTTAGGCAAGCTAGGGCTGAGCTTGAGGTGGGAACTCCACCTAAGGTGCTTGTCATGCTTGATGACTAAGGTACTTGAAGTACTTGTCATACTTAATGAGGAAGGTGCTTGAGAAGCTTCCTATGCATGGGGAGTAAGATGCTTGAGTCAAAAAGAGACTCTACACACTTAATGAGAAGGTTGCTTGAGAAGCTTCCTATGCATGGGGGGTAAGATGCTTGAGTCAAAAAGAGACCCTACACACTCAATGAGGAAGCTTCTTGAGAAGCTTCCTATGCATAAAAGTCCCAAAAATAGGGGAATCTTTGACCTAACCTTCCACTCACTCAAGGGGCACCCCTTTTCTAAAAGGGCACATGGGACACATCTCAAACTCTCACTAAGCTTAACCACATGGTGTGCTTGAATGCTATTGGTTGGGCTAAAGAGGGGTCCAATGAGCTTCTACTTCCATCCAACAAATATCTAGATATTTTCAAGCTCTCTCTCTCTAAGCGTTAAGGACACTTGTCAAAAGACTACCTATGTACTTGAATGCATGCAGTATGTGATTGGCTAGAGGGAGAGGGCTCCAATGAGCTTGCAGCATGTGGAAAAGTTAGCCCCAAGCAAGAAAGGGGGGTGCTAGGGGGATATACACCACACACACACACACACACACACACACACACACACACACACACACACACACACACACACACACACACACACACACACACACACTCATTTTGTGGATTCATTCTCACTTGGTGAAACTTGAGGAACTCCACCTCCTTCTCCAAGCTTGTGAGAAGTAAGAGCCTACACCAACACTCTTGGCTATGGAGTGCAAATCCAACCAAGAGACATGCTTCAATGAGTAAGCTTGCCATCTGTTGGAATTAGGGTTGCAGAGAAACACACACAGCTTGGAGAAGACGAAGGAAGCTCAAGGCACACAATAGAGAGTGTGTTACTTAGTGTGCAATGGAAAGATAGATAGCCCTAGAGTGATGGGCGTATATACAATGCACGGGGGAAAAAACCTCCTAAAGAGGGAAAAAATGCCCCGGCAGTCCTAGTGTGTTCACACACATCACTACCACATGTATATGGTAACAAATCCCCCCTGGAGTGATGCGGTGAACGAGAGCTGGCACATGAGTAAAGGGAAGTGCCATGCCCTGAGGACAGGATCAGTCCACAAAGGGGAGTAAGCCCAAAGCTTTGCGGAAAGCTTCAAGCTTCTCACGAGACAATGCCTTTGTGAAAAGATCTGCAAGGTTGTCCTGTGTTGGCACATAAGCCAAGCTGATCTCTCCTGCTGAGAGCCTCTCCCTGACATAGTGGTAATGCACCTCAATGTGCTTTGTGCGAGCATGAAAAACTGGGTTCCTCGCAACTGCCAATGCGCTCTGACTGTCAGTGTAGATAGTGTTGGCAGTGTCCTGTCCAACACCCAAGTCAGCCATAAGGCGTCTGAGCCATACACACTCAACCGTAGCTGTGAAGACTGCCCTGTACTCAGCCTCACAACTCGAAGTGGCCACAGTAGGTTGCTTCTTGCTCAACCATGATATACATGAACTGCCAAGCATGAAACAAAAACCACTTGTGGACACTCGCGTGTCAAAACAACCAGCCCAATCTGAGTCCGAAAAAGCATGTAAGTCTGGCGGCAATGATCCCCCCTTGGGATAAAACAAGCCAAGATGTAAAGTGCCACTAAGGTAGCGGAAAATCCTCTTGACAGCCTGCCAATGCTTAGACCCTGGGCTATGCATAAATCTGCTGACCTGCGAGACTGCAAACTGAATATCTGGCCTCGTGTTGCATACATAAATGAGGCAGCCAACAGCAGTTTGGTAAAGAGTGACATCAGCAGGATCGCCAGCATCATGTAGACTCAACTTCAAACCTGTTTCCATGGGAGTGGCAATAGGTTTGCAATCCTCAAGTCCAAACTTACATAGCAATGTCTCTATGTAACTTTTCTGACACAAGGCAATACCACCATCACACTGCTTAAACTGTATACCCAAGTAATGATGCAACAGCCCCAAATCTTTCATCTTGAAAGTAGCATTCAAATCAGCCTTAAATTCAGCAATATGTCTCTCATTTGGTCCAGTGATCAGCAAATCATCAACATAAAGAACCACAATGAGAAATACATCATCCTCACGCTTTACATACAATGTGCTTTCTGTTGGACTGTTACGAAAGCCTCGTTTAACCAAATGAGTGTCAGCTTTCTCATACCAAGCACGAGGAGATTGCTTCAACCCATACAAAGCCTTCTTACATTTGCACACTTTGTCCTCTTGTCCTTTTATGACAAAACCGCGAGGCTGCGTTACATAAACTTCCTCAAATATGTCACCATTCAAGAAAGCAGTAACAATGTCTGATTGATGTACATCCCAACCAAAATGAGCTGCCAATGCACATAGAAAACGCACAGTAGTCATACGACAAGTGGGAGCAAAAGTCTCTTCATAATCTATGCCTTTTTGTTGTGCATAACCCTTTGCAACAAGTCGAGCCTTATGGCGATCGATCTCACCATCCGGCTTGCGTTTCAACTTGTAAACCCACTTCGTACCAATGGCCTTTTTGCCAGGAGGCAAATCACATAAAGTCCATGTGTCATTCTCTATAAGTGCATTATATTCTGATTTCATGGCAGCAATCCAATTTTCTGAATTCTGTGCTTCATCAAAAGACAGAGGCTCCTCAACATCATGTAAACTAGACACAGCCAAAGCATAACAATCTGATGCATAAGATGCATGGCGAGAGCCTGAACGAGTACGACTAGATAAAGGTGCATCCAATTTACTGTCACGCAAAGTGTGCACCAGCCATTTTGGCATACCTCTAGCCTGCTCATTTTCAGCCCTTTCCTCATCAAGTACATCATGTACATCTGCATCAGTAATAGGCTGTTCTAAAACATTTTCAGAAACCCCCATAGGCTGTACATTTGCCTCATTGGAACTTACATTCATATTTCCACCACTGAAAAGAGGCAACAAAGTGTCATAAATGTCCTGTGAGCTTACATTACTGTCTCTAGTACATGACAGCAAGGGTTGAACAGAATCTTCCACAAACACTACATCCCGTGAAACCAAAATACGTTTTGTTTGCGGATGATACAACCTGTAACCTTTGCTTTCAGCACTATAACCAACAAAAATACATTTGACAGCCTTATCATCCAATTTTCTGCGCTGCACTTGTGGCACCAAAGCATATGCCAAACAGCCAAAAACACGCATGTGCTCAATAGAAGGTTTTCTATCATGCCATGCTTCATATGGAGTAATAGACTGCAAAGCTTTCATAGGACACCTGTTAAGTACATAAGTGGCACACATGATGGCCTCAAGCCAAAAAGAATGCGGCAAAGCTTGACTTTTGACCATACATCGTGCCATTTCCGTTAGTGACCTGTTTTTCCTCTCAGCAACACCATTTTGCTGAGGTGTATAAGGCACTGTACATTGGTGTTTTATCCCACGACTAGCCAGAAATGCATTAAATTCATGAGACATATACTCCCCCCCTCGATCGGAACGGAGGGTGCCCATAGTACATTTTGAGACATTTTCAGCCATAGCCAAAAATTGTTTGAAGCACATAAAAACTTCGGACTTCGCTTTAAGCGGAAATACCCACGCATGCCTGGAGTAATCATCAATGAAAGTCACGAAGTACAGGTAATTGCCCAAGGACGGAGTTTGCATGGGCCCACAAACGTCACTATGCACAAGCTGCAACCTGCATGTGGCCCTAACTGAACCATCCTTTGGAAACTTAGAACGCTGCATTTTACCCAGAATACAGCCTTCACAAACATGTTTGATAGGTGCTTCAAGAGGCGGCAAAGAAGCAACCATATCAGATTTCTGCAAACGCAGCAAACTGGCAAAATTCAGATGACCAAAACGTGCATGCCAAAGTTTTGCATCTGAAATAGCCCTTGAATCTGCAACAGCATTTGCAAAATTTTGTCCACACTTGTCATACAAAGTGAGCTTATACAGCCCACAGCACAAAAGCCCAGATGCAACAATTTCATCACCAAAACTGAGATCATGAACTGTACATCTGTCATCCACAAATTTGACTACAAATCCAAGTCTAGCAAGTGCGGATACAGACAAGAGATTCTTCTTGATCCCAGGTACATAAAGTGCATCAACAAGTGTGAAGGAACTGCCATTAGCAGCAGTGAGCACAATCTTTCCAACTCCCTGAACTGGATAAGAGGCGTTGTTGGCACAAGTGACTGAATTCCCATGAGGGACAGACTCGAGAGAGGTAAACAATTCACGATGTGAGGTAATGTGCTTTGTAGCACCACTGTCGAAATACCACACATGTGAATCTGCAGCAACTGACAAGCATGCATCATGGACAGCAGGATTGTAAGTGCACTCTGCGCTAAAAGCCCATTCTGCATCAACATCAGCATCACAATCTCCTTTCACAGAAGACTCAACAATGGCTGCATTTGTAGTGGAACCAGCATTTGCAGTGGAACCACCCTCTTTCTTCTTAGCCTCTTTGGCCTTCAACTTAGGACACGACTTGATCAAGTGATCATTGGCTTTACAATAATGGCAACGCATCTTCTTTTTGCCCTTATCACCAGAATTGCCAGACGAAGTGCTGCCAGCAGAAGCATTAGGAACAAAATTTTTGCCACTCGCAGCAGAACCATAAGAAGTGGCTGCATTACTGTTACCACCCTTTCTTTGAGAAGCAATAAAAGCTTGTTCAACTGCACGCTGCCTAGTCCTGTTTTTTCTAGAAAGTGACTCTTGCAACAGCAATGTGCATAATGCATCAAACTTGACAACTTCAGGATTTCCTTGGGTCATCAGTCTCCAAGTACTAGCAAAAGTCTGGTAGGAATCTGGTAAGGCATCAAGAACAGTCTGCACAAGGGAACTGTCAGAAATGACTTCACCTGCAGAAATGAGTTGCTCATTGATATCCTTGACACTAGCAAGGAAAGTGTCCATATCATCTTCCTCATGCATAATCTTCGACTCTAGCTCTTTACGCAGCAAAGCAATTTTAGCCTCATTGCGGCTTGCATAAAGACCTGCTAGAATATCCCAAGCCTGTTTTGCAGATTTTGCTGAACGGATGTGAGGAATAATGGTGCGCTTCACAGACAACGCAATCAATGCATGAGCCTGCGCATCCTTAACATCCCAACGAGCTTGTTCTGCTGTAGGCAAAACAACTCTAACAGCTGCAATCCTTGCAGCAAGACCTGCAACATCCTCAATATCGCCTACATCTTCAGAACCAGGACGTACATCAATGCCCTGCACAATGTTCCAGACACCTTTTGACACAAGAACGTGTTGCATCATATAAGCCCACATAGGGTAGTTGTCCCCATCCAACCTGTCCTCAGTAGCAAACATCTTGAACACATCTGTGTTGTTGTTGTCAGCCATGGTAAATGCTGCACCTGATGTGAAAACTGCCCGAAAATAGGAGAAATGGAGCGGGAACAACTTGTGCTATATAGCACAAACCGTAGAAGACTATAAGGCACCTGTTATGCAGAAAACGGCACTGACAGAAAATCTGCACAAAATGACGAAATAGCCTGTGCAGTACTGCTCGTAGTGGAAACGGAGGCCGAAATGAGCCCAAATCAAAATTCTGAGCAGACCTAGCTCTTCGAGCTCTCCCAAAATATTTGTCGACCTGCGAACGCTCGCCAAAGCTCACTGAAATCGGAGAAAGTGAGCAGGCGTGTGCTGGAGCAGCTGGCGACTAAGCCCGGGAGGACGTGACCTGCTCTGATACCAATTGTTGGAATTAGGGTTGCAGAGAAACACACACAGCTTGGAGAAGACGAAGGAAGCTCAAGGCACACAATAGAGAGTGTGTTACTTAGTGTGCAATGGAAAGATAGATAGCCCTAGAGTGATGGGCGTATATACAATGCACGGGGGAAAAAACCTCCTAAAGAGGGAAAAAATGCCCCGGCAGTCCTAGTGTGTTCACACACATCACTACCATGATTTCATGGCAGCAATCCAATTTTCTGAATTCTGTGCTTCATCAAAAGACAGAGGCTCCTCAACATCATGTAAACTAGACACAGCCAAAGCATAACAATCTGATGCATTTATAGAGAATGACACATGGACTTTATGTGATTTGCCTCCTGGCAAAAAGGCCATTGGTACGAAGTGGGTTTACAAGTTGAAACGCAAGCCGGATGGTGAGATCGATCGCCATAAGGCTCGACTTGTTGCAAAGGGTTATGCACAACAAAAAGGCATAGATTATGAAGAGACTTTTGCTCCCACTTGTCGTATGACTACTGTGCGTTTTCTATGTGCATTGGCAGCTCATTTTGGTTGGGATGTACATCAATCAGACATTGTTACTGCTTTCTTGAATGGTGACATATTTGAGGAAGTTTATGTAACGCAGCCTCGCGGTTTTGTCATAAAAGGACAAGAGGACAAAGTGTGCAAATGTAAGAAGGCTTTGTATGGGTTGAAGCAATCTCCTCGTGCTTGGTATGAGAAAGCTGACACTCATTTGGTTAAACGAGGCTTTCGTAACAGTCCAACAGAAAGCACATTGTATGTAAAGCGTGAGGATGATGTATTTCTCATTGTGGTTCTTTATGTTGATGATTTGCTGATCACTGGACCAAATGAGAGACATATTGCTGAATTTAAGGCTGATTTGAATGCTACTTTCAAGATGAAAGATTTGGGGCTGTTGCATCATTACTTGGGTATACAGTTTAAGCAGTGTGATGGTGGTATTGCCTTGTGTCAGAAAAGTTACATAGAGACATTGCTATGTAAGTTTGGACTTGAGGATTGCAAACCTATTGCCACTCCCATGGAAACAGGTTTGAAGTTGAGTCTACATGATGCTGGCGATCCTGCTGATGTCACTCTTTACCAAACTGCTGTTGGCTGCCTCATTTATGTATGCAACACGAGGCCAGATATTCAGTTTGCAGTCTCGCAGGTCAGCAGATTTATGCATAGCCCAGGGTCTAAGCATTGGCAGGCTGTCAAGAGGATTTTCCGCTACCTTAGTGGCACTTTACATCTTGGCTTGTTTTATCCCAAGGGGGGATCATTGCCGCCAGACTTACATGCTTTTTCGGACTCAGATTGGGCTGGTTGTTTTGACACGCGAGTGTCCACAAGTGGTTTTTGTTTCATGCTTGGCAGTTCATGTATATCATGGTTGAGCAAGAAGCAACCTACTGTGGCCACTTCGAGTTGTGAGGCTGAGTACAGGGCAGTCTTCACAGCTACGGTTGAGTGTGTATGGCTCAGACGCCTTATGGCTGACTTGGGTGTTGGACAGGACACTGCCAACACTATCTACACTGACAGTCAGAGCGCATTGGCAGTTGCGAGGAACCCAGTTTTTCATGCTCGCACAAAGCACATTGAGGTGCATTACCACTATGTCAGGGAGAGGCTCTCAGCAGGAGAGATCAGCTTGGCTTATGTGCCAACACAGGACAACCTTGCAGATCTTTTCACAAAGGCATTGTCTCGTGAGAAGCTTGAAGCTTTCCGCAAAGCTTTGGGCTTACTCCCCTTTGTGGACTGATCCTGTCCTCAGGGCATGGCACTTCCCTTTACTCATGTGCCAGCTCTCGTTCACCGCATCACTCCAGGGGGGATTTGTTACCATATACATGTGGTAGTGATGTGTGTGAACACACTAGGACTGCCGGGGCATTTTTTCCCTCTTTAGGAGGTTTTTTCCCCCATGCATTGTATATACGCCCATCACTCTAGGGCTATCTATCTTTCCATTGCACACTAAGTAACACACTCTCTATTGTGTGCCTTGAGCTTCCTTCGTCTTCTCCAAGCTGTGTGTGTTTCTCTGCAACCCTAATTCCAACAATTGTTACCATATACATGTGGTAGTGATGTGTGTGAACACACTAGGACTGCCGGGGCATTTTTTCCCTCTTTAGGAGGTTTTTTCCCCCGTGCATTGTATATACGCCCATCACTCTAGGGCTATCTATCTTTCCATTGCACACTAAGTAACACACTCTCTATTGTGTGCCTTGAGCTTCCTTCGTCTTCTCCAAGCTGTGTGTGTTTCTCTGCAACCCTAATTCCAACAATTGGTATCACCATCTTCTCCATCTTCATTACTATGCTATTATGTATGCTAGGAAGAAGAGTGATGATAAATAAGGAACTATTTCTTTCTCCTATGGAATGTTTCTTCTTCCTCTTCCCTACCCTCATTCCCCGCTAGCTCTCTCCACCTTTGAAGGTGTTTGAGGCCTTGGGACTGAGGCTTGGGATAGTTAATGATTTCTACAAGTTTATGTTATGCTTGTGATGCATGAAGCTTTCCATCTTCATTGCATCACGTAGGTCACAAAGAACACAAAGTTGTATTGTACCAAGTCTCTCTTGATGGGAGAAACTATAATACAAATGCCTATTGGAGGGGGGACCGGCTCCATATGAATCGGTCCTCAACTATTGTCATGTTCTCTAAACTCTCTCTCTCTCTCTTGCAAAACTATTGTTCATGCCTAGTTAACTAAGTACCATGTTTATGTTGCTACCATCAATTAAGTTCACCCGCTATGCTCACAAAGTAATCTCTCAAAAGTGCTTCACCTAATTTTCTAATTCCGCTACTCTCAAAGTTCATAAGCCATTTTCATTAAAAGTGGCATTGCCATGGCCAGAGCCCTCGAGGTCTCTCACCATGCCTTATGGATGCTTAATGAAGGGTCTTGCTACAGCCTAAGTACCCTTTTATACGAATCGAACCCCTGCATGTGGGTTTAATGCCTCCATGTGGTGGTCTCACAAGCATTGGACTTGCAAACTCCACAAAAAACACTTCAAAGAATCATCAAAACAACTGTTTTTTCCCTTCAACTTTCAAGCTTTCCACCGGTTTCCCAATGCTCTTCTCCCCAAGCCGTAAAATGCCACTTGTAGATCGGGTTCCTGGATATCATCCCATGCAAACACCTCTCCGTTTTGACCTGGTCAAGCCCATCAACCGAGGAAATCAAAACTACCCAAATCATTCCACAATCCTTGGTAGGCAACTGCCGCCAATTTCAACCACCTGTATCTTGACCGTCCGTCGGATTCCATTTGACATGCAGTCACTTCCTCTGGCCTTCCCTTGGCACATAGAACACATACAAACCTTGTAAAAGCTCCAAAAATCTTCGATGGCACACCGACCAAGGTGACCAAACCGTCACAAAATTGGCCCCGATGAAATTTCGACTGGCAATAAATCTCTCATTCTGGCTTTGACCATCTGGAATCACTTGCCTTGCTCGTCTCGGATCCGCAATACACTCCAGCTTTGGACGCGCATATGTTGCACACCGTGGCTCCGTTTGATGAGCCGTATGAACTAGAGGACTTAGCACTTCAAGCACTACATTTTCAAGCAAAAAAGCATGTCCTTTAGACATCCTTCATCTGCCATCAAAATTGGCCTCTTTTGGAGCCCATAGGGTCCGAAAACCAACATAAAACATACATCACCGCTGCCACTTGCCTGCCTAGGCTCTTCCCATTTGCTCTAGCACTCTACCATGTTGGATTCAAATTTTCCTTGCCTACTTAGCCGATGCTATTGTCTGCACGGAGGCATGGTCGGGATGCCCTGGTGGGATGTTCTTAGCGTTGTTGCATAACTTTGATCCTTGGCAGATGCCCCCAAGGCCTATTGCATTGTTGGCAATGGGGCAATACCCTACAATGGCCATCGCCAATCCCAAAAAAGTTTTTACACAACAGCAGTTACATAGCAATGGGTGCATCTCTCAAGCCTAGGCTATCAGTTCCACCTGTGCAATGCAATCTACAAACATCACAAGTTTCAAGCTCGTAAAGGAAGAGTGTCGCACCCCAGGTCCTCTAGTCTCTCCAACTAGCTATTGGTGATGATTATCTCCCCTTGCTCAGCAACGTGGTGAGGAGGTGGAGGGACCAACCTTAGGCCCTCGGCCTTTCGGATCATGTATCGACCCCGCCTAGGTGAGCAGGCCATCCCTTGTCACCCGCGGCCTCCTCTTATACCTGCGCCCGTACGACGTAAGTGGAAACCCCTTATGGGATATATTGATAGCATGTATGAATTGCTGTGGACAAAAACTGGTCGCAGCCCATACCTTCAAGACCAAGTCAAAACTCACTACCAGCCAATCATCCTTTGTGCTAACCAGAGTATGTATGCCCACCTGCTAGTTAGTTATAGCTTTGCTAGTGCTTAACTATTGAAAGGGCATCACTACCTATGCCATTGATGGCTCATCACGGGTAGAGCATATATGACAGGCTACTAGTAGTACATGGCCTACCTAGAACCTTACAACAATTTCAACAAGACCCGCCTAAGCTACAAGAGATTATTAGGAGCTTCCAGGCATAGTCACATCTCCCTTACACAACAGATTCATGGTGCAAGATCACATCATGTACTGTGTCAAACAAGACCAACTTGCAAGAATACACATACTCAAACAGTTTGACAAACTTTACATTTAGTACTAAATATTTGGGCATCTAGAGTTATGCAAGTTATGCAAACCAAAATCCACACATCTCAAAGCATGCACAATTCGCCAAAAAATCAAAGACCCACACAACATGCATGGAGACTTAGCTCCAATCAAGGTTAATGCCCCATTCAAACTTATTGGTTGGGATTTGGTGGGCCCTCTCCCTACATTTGTCAGCGGCAATCGCTATATATTGCTCATGACAAAAAAATCTCACTAGGTGGTGTGAGATCCAAGCTTTGGCCGCATCAACCATCATGTCCACAACCAACATGGAAGATGTCCTGCTCTAGGGTAAACTAACGCAATTACTTACAAAATGCTTAGGTATTCAAAATAAATTACAAAATTCCATGAAGTCGCCCTCTCCCATCATTCGTTAGTGGACTCATGAAGTCCCCTTTTCAAGGGAGACGTGTCGTGTAGTGACATATCAAATGCCCCATCTCAGTTCTCTAGCTTAGAAAGAACCTCAAAGATCCTACATACCAACAGAGATTGCATCTGATATGATAATCTTTGGTGCCTTTCCTTTTTCACCTTATCTACATAGTCTGAACATTAATGTGTATAGGGGACAAGTTTTCCCAGTACAAAAACTTCCATACATACCAGTCCTTGAACAAATTTTTGGATTTGTCTTTGGCTGTCTGTTGCACAACAATGGTATGCAAGAACTCATTGATGTTGATGCTGGCTTCTGAATTTTGAATCCTGGCAAGCAACATCGCAAATAGTTTCTCTGACAAGTAGGAGGGTTGTTTTTCAAACTAGTGGTCTCAACAATAAATCGATATACTGAGGTGCATTCCAGTGCGGCTACTGGAATGCCATGTGCACCATCCTTGCGCTTCTTCCTTGCCGGATCATCCTCCTTTAGAAATTTTCTACGTCGTTAGCTGTAACTGGTGTGGCATTTTGAACACATGGGCCAACTCTCCAGGTGTCACTTCCACTATTCAACCATTCACCGCTGATGTGCCCTTGTCAGCTTGATATGTAGCCAACACATGCTGAGTGATTCTTGCATCAAAGGGAAGTCCTACAGAAAAACCACTAGCTCTAGTTGCCATAATTTATCAAGGCTGGCTCTGTTTGTTGGAGCACATATTTTGCAATTTTGTTGTGTGCCACCACACCTATAGCTTCTACTACAGATCCCTTCAAGCTCTCTCGGCTTGTGTGGTCATGGTGTCTAGAGTCTCTTGCATTTTGTGTGAGGTTTTCTTTCTACCCATACACGACTCTGTCAAACAAGTTTGTGTCGAAGAAGACTTACTTGTAGTGAAACACTCCTTCACGGAGTAACGAGTGGTTTCGGGTAGCGTAAGTGCGACTATTGAGGGTGTCACCATCATGTCAACATTGTTACAAAGTATCATCTTCAGACTTCGTTGACCACAACAAACAGGGATGTCTTGCTCTACGGTAAAGTGACGCAATGACTTACAAAATGCTTAGGTATTCAAAATAAATTACAAAATTGCATGAAGTTGCCCTCCCCCAACGATGATTCTATCAACATTGGCTACTTGCCTAACGTACTCCTACCTTGTCTCTATAAATTGTATGTATATAATATCATTCAATACAAGTGTTGACATTTGGACCATTCAAGCATATCCTCTCAAGAGCTACCGATGCCCTTTGTATTTTCTTCTATTTTTGAGTCAACTCTAGAGTTTCATGGACGTAAAGCAATAGGCATGGAATCATCTAGTTTCCCATGTTGAATGTACCTTTGCATGGGAAGCTCGGGGGGTTCACTATGTGTAAAACTACCATATCACGTGCGTTCAAGACATGTTTGTAAAACCCCTTATCTGTGAATTTTGTTAGGAATATAATGTACCCTTTTTTTTTAAATCTGTAAGTTTTTTTTCAAATTTGAAAAAACAATGCCCTTCTGTATATATATTTCTGTAAGTTTCAAGAACTTTAAATACCCTTCTGTTGAACTCACGTGATAGGTTGCATTTTTATTAGGTGACCTCCCCGGGATGGGAAGAGAGGTGCAATTGCATGCATTAGTTGTGCCAAGTAACATTATAAAGGGAGTCTCCACCTTTGTTGACTTTATTATGATGCATTAATAGCTATTTATTGCACCTGACATAAAGAAAAGCATGCTTTATCTATATGTTATGCAATTGGTAGCCAATTTATGGATACTTTACTAGTGGAGAGCTCTTTATGAGTAAGGGTCATTTATGTCTAGGTGAACAATTGTAATCAATTTTGAGCATTGATGTAAATTTATAAGTAAATACGTGCAAGAGGAAAACACTTAACTTTGTACACGTGGAGCTTGTACCTAGTGCTCTATGCCTCTTATTCTCTCCTCTCCTCCCTTCTCTCTCTCTCTCTCTCTCTCTCTCTCTCTCTCTCTCTCTCTCACACACACACACACACACACACACACACACACACACACACACACACACACACACACACACACACACACACACACACACACACACACACACACACACATAGGGGTAGCACTCCATTCTAGAAGGTGTCCACATAAGTGCTCTCATAATCTCCTTCACTCTCTACCTCATGCTCTGTCATGGATGACGTGCCAAGGTTGATAGTTATGTGCAATTGGTATTTCATATATGCTTTATGTGTTCTTATATGGGGATGCTATGGTCTTGACTATTGCAATGGTATCAGAGCCCTAGCTATGCTCTTGGGCATAGAATGATCATGGCTATGAAGAATTTTTCTTACAACAATCGAAGCTAAATTTTTTCATTGTTTTCTTTTTACCATTAAAATCGGTTTTCCATACGTTTTGATGCCCTTTGCATAATTTGTGTACTTGTTATCTGATATGACTCTCCTCATTAGTTGATGAGAAATATTAATCGTTATTGCATAAATATTGTGCATAGAAATGTACATGCATTGTAGAACCGTGTAGAAGATCAATAAGCTGATGTGAAGTACAAATTATGTAGGATATGTCACAAGAAAAAGAAAGAACAGAGGATAAATTCTCTAAATTTTTAAATTTTGTAAAGAAGCATGAAGGAATAGTGCAGTTTTTACCGTCGCACAAAACAACTTCAAGAGATAGATCTTTACCAAAGCTTCGCCATTGGAGAGAATCCCTTCAACGGAGAGATCTTGTAATCAAAGGCCCCAAGATACCTTTGGGACTAAGCAAAAAGAATTCGTCTTAGCTATTATAGAAAAAAAACCCAACTTGCTAACTTTGATGCTATGGGAAGAGACCCCATAAAACAAAAATAATTGTATTGCTTGTTTTTCTAAGTTTCAAAAGCTGCCTCTTCATGTTTGACAATGTCATCAAGCAAGCATGATGATGATGGTGCACCTTGAGTTGAGTACCGTTGACTCACACAAAGCATTGCTCTTCTATTTGTCTTTATTCTAGATTCTACATTCCCAAGATTTTATACCAATACGGGCACCATACGTGAGAAAAGGTGTGAAAATGACAAGGTGACAAAAATGGTTTGGAGGAATAGATGACTACGGGTGGTTGGAAATTCATCTTTGGTTGCATGTACACATGTTGCAATTGCTCTATATATAAGCCCTCAGAAGGTGCAATTATGCTATTATTAGTGGATGCCCCATCGTCCCCGTTTAGGCTCGCTAGTGGCACATGCCACATCATCAACTTGTTAAAAAATATGTTGGTTCTAAAATCAGCAACGATAGATGTGTTGTTAACACCTGTAGAACATCAACCTCATTCACTAAACATCTGGACCCTTTTGGGGTTGGCCCTAGCTGCATTCAACATCAATGGTAGACCAGGTTTTGGGCACAACAACCTTTGATAATTGTCCACTTGAATGTGAACATAAAGGGTAGGAGTCTGAGATGGTTACCCAACCACCACACACCCCCATCCACCACTTGTAACATTTAATGGCCTAAAATCTTATTTGTAGCGGAAATTAGCATGAACATAGTGGGCATTTCATTAGAATAGATTCCTAAGGAGAATTACAAGAGTGCTTGGGTGGAGAGAGCAACAAAAAGCATAACACCTAGTTAGATAGCATCGACAATACTTTCAAAAGAGAGAGCAATTAAGCTATTGACAACAGTTGAGGACCGGATTTACATGGAGCCGGTCCCCCCTCCAAAAGGCTTTGTATTATGGTTTCTCCCATCAAGAGAGACATTGTACAATACAATTCTTTGTGTTCCTTCAAGACTAGCTAGTGCAATGAAGATGGAAGCTTCATACACCAAGCAAAACACTTAATCAAACACAACTTGAATTATCCCCGTTCTCAGACCCAAGACCTCACACACCTTCGAAGATGGTGAGAGCTAGCAGGGTATGAGAGTAGATTGAGAGGAATAAGAAGTATCTTACGAGAAAGAAGTACATCTCCTCACATAATCACTCATATTAGCATAGCTTAGCTTAGTAATTAGCTTGGTAGAGAAGATGAGCATGCATTGAAGCTTGGCTCTTGGTTGGATTTGCATCCACATGCCAAGAGAGTGTTGATGTAGGCTTCTATCTCACAAGCTTGGAGTAGGTGATGAGCTCTCCATTAAAGCTTGGGAGGAGATAGAGTATTTTCCCTTCACACATGGTCAAGTGTGAGAGTGTGTGTGTCAATGCCAAGCAAAAATCACCCCCCCCTCTCTCTTGGGCGAGCCCTAGCTGCTAAGTTAGTCTGGCTTTTGCCTCATTGGACCTTCCCAGGTCAAGCCAATAGGGATTAAGCAGCATAAGTGATAGCCTTCTGACATGTGTCCCCCTTTCCCCTTTTGTGAGAGCTTTAGATAATTAAATAATTAAACTAAACTCTCATTGGACCCCTTTGCCTCCTGGCCAATAGGAATCAGGCAAGCCATGGGGCTCCTGAATGCTCATTGGACCCCTTGGGAGACTGCCCAATAGTCTTCTAGGACACTTAATTCTTATTGGTTTCTTTTATTAAATGTTTTTAAATTAATTAAACTAGATTTACTCTAGCCTAATTCTCATTGGTCCACTTCAAGGGTCTTCCAATAGGAATTGGGCACACCTTGTGGGCATCTGGCCTAGGGAGCTGACATGTGTCCCTCATTCCCTTTGTGTAAAGGGAGCCTGTGTGTGTGTGTGTGGCTTTCTCTCTCATCCCCTAGCTTTGGGGCTCGCCCCCTCCCATGTAGGGATGTAGAAAGACTTTTTGGGCACACACTAAGCATCCAATTTTCCCTAAGGTTGACCTTTGGACACAACCTTTGAATTTTGGAACCTTAGCATTTTGGAAGTCTTAATGGGCTGAACCTTAGGGTCTTTTTAGCCCATTGTTTCACATGGCTCTTTTGCAGATGGCCCCCCCTTTGGATCCCTATTTTCCCTCCTTTGGATCCCTACTGTGGCCGGTCTGCTAACTTAACCAATATTCTAGCTTTTTCTCCCTTGGCACTTCCCCACATTAAATGATCAGTTTAATATGAGAAAATCATTTAGGAGAATTAGATATTGATTATTATGACATTACCTCTCTCTTGAAATCATAGTCGTCCTCGACTATGGTGTAGAGAAGATATAGCATATGCATGAGTCCTTTTCTTAGCGGGTAGAGGATCCCTATGTTACCCTACGACATCATTCCATAATGGATGACTAGTCCATTTGGCGCTTGAGAGCTTGAGGTTGCCGCAAGTATGTCTGCACATTAGTCCTATCAGTCTTCCATAGTAGAGTGACAAGCTCTACTTGGTGTTCGGGAGACGTCGTCTCCGCAAACTTGATCTAAGCATGCATACTACTTCATTTTTGTGCACAAATAAAGAAAAAGAGAGTCTTATAAGACAAAAAAAATTTGTTCATTTTTATCATTTTGTACATTTGCTTACTCTTGGGAAACATTGTAAGCATTGACAAGGTTTAGGTTATCCTTTAATTGTATGCCTTGCATCCATCTAGCATCTTCAAAAGGATAATTCTTAAACTTAATAAGATATCGTCGGATAGTCTTACCGCCTCTTAATACCTTGTCTTCATGTCGGAGAATGGACTCGGGCTGCAGCACCTCCTCGTGGTCCTCGATCTCCGGTGGGTCTTCAATAGTTGGTTCTTGAGGTGGCTCTCCTTTGTAAGGCTTCAAGAGGCTCACATGAAAAGCATTGTGTATGAGCCAATGATTGGGCAACTTAAGTTGATAGGCCATCTCATTGATTGGCCTAAGAATCTGGAAGGGACCATAGTACCTTTTTGCTAGTTTAGCATAGTACTTTTGGTGGCCCGTAGGATTCTTGCCCGTCGTGTGCCTTAATCGAGCCTTGGGAAACTTTAACAAGACCCAATCGTTTTCTTTAAAGGCTTGGGCTCTTCTGTGCTTGTCAGCAGCAGCCTTTTGTCTTTGTTGTGAGATAGAGATAGCATCTTTAATCTTTTGGAAAGATTCTTGTAGGTCTCGGCTATACTCATCTGCAGCGAAGATCTTCCCATGTACCTTAAGTAGCAAGGGACTTTTTGATCTTCCCTCAATTACCTCGAAAGGTGCTTTTCCTGTAGAAGTATGTACAGTGTTATTGTAAGCATACTCTACTAAGGGTAAGTACTTCTCCCATTGGGATCTTTGATCTACTTCCGTTACATAGGCTTTTAGTAGATCGAGAATAGTTAGGTTAGCTATTTCACTTTGGCCATCAGTTTGTGGATGATAGGCCGAAGAGAAGTTTAGCCTTGTTCCTAAATTCTCAAAGAGACCCTTCCAGAAATTACTGGTCATTCTAGGACCTCTATCCGACACTATGGACATTGGCAAGCCATGGTACTTGAAAATTTGTGAAATGAAGAGGGTTGCCATTTGATGGGCTTTGATAGTCTTTTTGACAGGTATAAAATGAGCTTGTTTACTGAACCTGTCTACTATCGTCCATATTCCCGTATTCCCATGGATAGACTTAGGAAATCCAAAGATAAAATCCATGGATATGCTCTCCCACGGTGAATTAGGGATTGGCAAGGGTTGAAGCAATCCAAGTTGCTTCCCTCTATCAAATTTTGTCTTTTGACATACCACACATTTGGAAACATACTCATGTATGTTCACTTTCATGGTAGGCCAATAGAAATATGTTTCAATTCCCTTTAGGGTAGACTGAATCCCTCTATGCCCCGCATATGGGGGAGCATGAGATTCATACATTACTTTCTCACGTAGTGAGTTAGTAACGCATAGTCTATTGCCATAGAGAAGATAACCATCTTGTAAAGTAAATGGTTCTTCTTTCTTCCCTAATGCAAGGGCTGAAATCACATCTCTAAAATCGGGATCAATAGCATACTCATCTATCATTGAAGATAGATCATTGTGAGTTGCTATGGAAACCGCATTCACTCTCGGTCGTCTTGAGAGTGCATCGGCTACTTGATTATGCTTGCCAGCAATGTGAGCAATATGAAAATGAAATTGCGAAAGGAAATTTGCCCACCTCATTTGTTTGTCGGAGAGCTTGGTCTGATACCAATGTAACATTTAATGGCCTAAAATCTTATTTGTAGAGGAAATTAGCATGAACATAGTGGGCATTTCATTAGAATAGATTCCTAAGGAGAATTACAAGAGTGCTTGGGTGGAGAGAGCAACAAAAAGCATAACACCTAGTTAGATAGCATCGACAATACTTTCAAAAGAGAGAGCAATTAAGCTATTGACAACAGTTGAGGACTGGATTTACATGGAGCCGGTCCCCCCTCCAAAAGGCTTTGTATTATGGTTTCTCCCATCAAGAGAGACATTGTACAATACAATTCTTTATGTTCCTTCAAGACTAGCTAGTGCAATGAAGATGGAAGCTTCATACACCAAGCAAAACACTTAATCAAACACAACTTGAATTATCCCCGTTCTCAGACCCAAGACCTCACACACCTTCGAAGATGGTGAGAGCTAGCAGGGTATGAGAGTAGATTGAGAGGAAAAAGAAGTATCTTACGAGAAAGAAGTACATCTCCTCACATAATCACTCATATTAGCATAGCTTAGCTTAGTAATTAGCTTGGTAGAGAAGATGAGCATGCATTGAAGCTTGGCTCTTGGTTGGATTTGCATCCACATGCCAAGAGAGTGTTGATGTAGGCTTCTATCTCACAAGCTTGGAGTAGGTGATGAGCTCTCCATTAAAGCTTGGGAGGAGATAGAGTATTTTCCCTTCACACATGGTCAAGTGTGAGAGTGTGTGTGTCAATGCCAAGCAAAAATCACCCCCCCCTCTCTCTTGGGCGAGCCCTAGCTGCTAAGTTAGTCTGGCTTTTGCCTCATTGGACCTTCCCAGGTCAAGCCAATAGGGATTAAGCAGCATAAGTGATAGCCTTCTGACATGTGTCCCCCTTTCCCCTTTTGTGAGAGCTTTAGATAATTAAATAATTAAACTAAACTCTCATTGGACCCCTTTGCCTCCTGGCCAATAGGAATCAGGCAAGCCATGGGGCTCCTGAATGCTCATTGGACCCCTTGGGAGACTGCCCAATAGTCTTCTAGGACACTTAATTCTTATTGGTTTCTTTTATTAAATGTTTTTAAATTAATTAAACTAGATTTACTCTAGCCTAATTCTCATTGGTCCACTTCAAGGGTCTTCCAATAGGAATTGGGCACACCTTGTGGGCATCTGGCCTAGGGAGCTGACATGTGTCCCTCATTCCCTTTGTGTAAAGGGAGCCTGTGTGTGTGTGTGCGGCTTTCTCTCTCATCCCCTAGCTTTGGGGCTCGCCCCCTCCCATGTAGGGATGTAGAAAGACTTTTTGGGCACACACTAAGCATCCAATTTTCCCTAAGGTTGACCTTTGGACACAACCTTTGAATTTTGGAACCTTAGCATTTTGGAAGTCTTAATGTGCTGAACCTTAGGGTCTTTTTAGCCCATTGTTTCACATGGCTCTTTTGCAGATGGCCCCCCCTTTGGATCCCTATTTTCCCTCCTTTGGATCCCTACTGTGGCCGGTCTGCTAACTTAACCAATATTCTAGCTTTTTCTCCCTTGGCACTTCCCCACATTAAATGATCAGTTTAATATGAGAAAATCATTTAGGAGAATTAGATATTGATTATTATGACACCACTCCTCCATGGGAGCACATGCTTACATGATGGGCAACAAGCCACATACCACCACCTTGAATAACCACCTCTCCTATCCATGGTGGCTCCACTATCGACCGTCACTCTCATGAGGGACTAACCACGTCCAAGTGCCATCCAAAACTGGTGCCACTTTGCATGGAAACTACCCTATTCCAAGCTCCCACTTTCTAACTGTGTGTGTACCTACTCTCTGACTAGTAATGACTGCAAGCCACTCATTGCGCAAAAACCACTGCAATAGAGCCCCTTTTTAATTTAAAATGCCTCACAACCACTACACTTAAAACACATTATCCTGAAGTGCACCACATATATGACTACTATACAAACTCTCTCTCTCTCTCTCTCTCTCTCTCTCTCTCTCTCTCTCTCTCTCTCTCTCTCTCTCTCTCTCTCTCTCTCTCTCTCTCTATAACATATGCGCGGTATTATCGCTCACATTACCACAAAAAAACAAACAAAATTGAAATATAAAAATTCCCGTCTGCGGAAAATACTACGGCAAAGTTTGCGGTAATGGTCTAGCGGTAACTTCCGCGGTAATGGCTACGGCAATATTTCCGCGAACATTACCTCGCCTTTTGCTGCACAGATACCCGCAAACATTACCGCGACAAAGTTATCGCGAGCATTACCACGGCGGGATTTATTATAAAAAACAGATGACCGTTTGGATTGTCCTTTGCAGGACCATCCAAAAGGTCATCTATTTTTTTATTTATTTTAGTTATTTTACAAAATTATTATTAATTACAACAAAATATCACAATTGGACAATACATTGAGCCAAAAAAAGATTGATAATTTCATTTACATAAGTGGAATTACAATTGGGGGAGATATTGAGCCAAAAAATGATAGGTATTGCATTTACATAAAGGGCAAAAAAAGCCCGCGTGTACAAAATAGAGTATGGTCATGTGGGATAGGGCAAACGGGGCCCGTGTATACAAAATAGAGGATGCTCATGGGAGAGTTAGCGGCATTTCACGTGGAACTCCTTGACTCTGCAAAAACATAAAAAAGAAAAAATTAACACTTTGTTATTTAATATTTGATATAAAATCAACAATTTGATTATTTAGATAAGATTAAACTTACTGCATGTTGCAGACTTCTGCACGCATTTTCGAACTCCTCTCGAGAGATCATTTGATTTTCAAACAACCAACACCAAGTTTGATACTCGGTATGGTTCTCTCTATATCTCTGCACATCTCTGGTCGGGCGACTCATGGTAATGTTATACTGACAAAAAATAGCAACCAATTAATTAAATGAAAAACATTAGATTTTTTACAATAAAACTAATATTTTTACTTACATATTTTTCTTTCCAAGCCGTTTTTCCTCCCGAACCATAATGCGTAGGAGTCTGATGGGATCTGGCCTCAACTTGACTCGTATACATCCTCGCACCCGTTGCCCTTTCGTCCTCTTTCTCGCCCATAGCGGTCTCCCACTCCACATCATGGACATTTCTTGGCCGATAGCTATGCTCTGGAGACTCCATTGTCTTCTTTGCCGCTCTCCTCACACTAGATTTTTTGTTCTTCAGAAATGTTTTGACATGCTCTTGCAACCATTTCCTTGAGAATTGTTGCCCCTCAGGGTTGGGGAAACGCATGTGCATGGTTGCCTCTATATATGTGAGGTTGTAGGGATCTTGCTGATCAAATTTGAGAAAACAATTGATATATGTGGAATGGATTAATTGGTTGACGTGTGTGCGGAATCTCCTGCTCTGCGCTGTCGAGAAATTTACGGTCTTGCCAGGAAAGCACCGGGCTTATGGCTGTGAGAGTTTGTGAGAGAACTCAACAAAAACTATATGAAGGAGTTAAACCATAGATGCCATGAAGACTAGGGTTTGGAAAGAAGTGCAATCAAAGAAGACTCACTCTTTCTCTCTTGCATTCACACACACAAAGAAAGAACGCAAAAGAGAATGTCAAAACAATACGAAGATGAAAACATCAAGGCTATGGTCATATCGTATCATGGGTAATATGAAAGGGTTAATGGATGAGTTAATGGCATTCAATCTTGGCTGACCAAATAGGCTACGAATTGTTCTTTGGAATTGTAGTTTTGTGCTTACCATAATATATATATTTTGTCTAGTGATTGGGATTAATTGTGTGTACAAATCCTCTTGGTTCATAGCAAGATAACTACGCTTACATCAAAAGAAAAATTATAGTCTATGAGAGGTAGTATGATGGGATCCGGTGATAGAAGTATTTCATTGAGCCTTTCAGGGCCAAAGAGAAACACTATACGTTGTTGAAAGTGTATTTTACGGCTAATCCATACGTTAATTCTAATAGATTGTACAAAGTGAAAGCGATAGAAATGATCATCATGTGGGTTATTCATCTAGGATAGTATGTGAGAAATGTAGATATGAGAGAAGTGAAGAGATGAGAAGTTTCCCTCCCAAGCCCTATTCTTGCCCGTAGGCAATAAGGATACTGCGGGGAGAGATGTACCTGTAGCAAGAGAACCTAGAGAGGATGAATTACTAAGAATGAGAGAGATAGGTTTGGTTAAGGAGATGAGATTAGATACATATATATATATACATATATATATATATATATATATATATATATATATATATATATATATGTTGGATTAGAGATGAAAATGAAAACAACAAGAAATCAAGAAAACATCAATGTAGAACACATCTTACTTGAAACCCTTCGGCACCATTATTGATGGGAGAGAGAAGAAGAGTGGATAATTCCACTTTGATTGATACACCAAGTGCAAGAACTTCTTTGATTAGAGTTGATCTTCCAAGGTTAGCTTGTTGCAAGAATGGCTAGTCTCCCTCTAGGAGAAAGTGTATGCTTGGGATTATGTTAATGGCTAAGTACAATTAGGCATTACTACTCACTCCCTCAAGAATTCCTCTCATCAATGGCTTGAATGCTTGAGTTCCTTCCAAGGAAGAAGAGGTCCCCTTTTATAGGTGAAGGGAATCCCCAAGGGTTTACACAAGAAGAGAGGAGCCAGTGTGAATAGGAATTGGAAAAGTTGGAAATGAGTTGTCCCTGCATGATGTGGGCAGACTGGGGTCCAGTATTTTGATCATATCTCCTTAATCGTGGCTCCAAATAAAAAAGTAAAAATATGGACAGAAACTTCAGCTCATTAGCTACGATTTTCATCTAAAAATCATTTTCCAATTCGGATTGAAACCTTGTGTAAAAATTTCATCAAAATAGGGTCCATTTATGGCAGCAAAAGTCTTCATGTGGTCTCCTTAGCCTAGACTTTCATTTAATTCCAAAGGACACCTCATGCCATATGAAAGCATGACATTGCTCCTTGACAAAGTTTTGTAATCATGCTTGCAATAATGCATTAAAATAAGTGTATCTTTGAAATCATGCCACCTAGTGTCCCACTAGGATTTGATTCTCTTCTAGTAGCTATTTAAAAAGAAATATAAGAAAAGTATAAAAAATACATAGAATATATATATATTGGAGTTTACCCTAGATATAGGATCTATCTAGGGTGTGAGATGATAATGAAATAGTAGAAATAAAGAATCAATGCTTTTTGCCCCAAGTTAAAGAGGCGGAGCTATTGATGCTTTTCCCATAGTATTTTCTGATGGTAAAGTAAGGATATGTTACCTTTGAGAAAAATAATAGGATGAGATAGAAGGTTTATTATTATATTTAAATATGAATATGTACACTATAGAAAATATAATTATGTATCTAAAAAAATACAAGATAGATCTTGTAGCATGCGTTCCCACTATGTACGTGTCACAGCACGACATCCACCCCCTCTAAACCTGCACATCCTTCGGTATGTGCCACATTGTCTCTTTGTAAGATTAGACCTCTTGTACATCTTCCTTGTCTTCTTCTTCACTGGATGATTCCAGAGCTTCATGTTCACTTTGATCTTCACCTGTGTTTTTCTCTTCTTCCTCATCCATATCTTCTAGATCATTGTCTCCTCTTCTCTTAAACATTTTAATCCTTTTTCCTGCAATGGGAATCTTTACTTCTGTACCATCTAGTTCAGACAAGCTGCAAGTAGCATTTTCATGCACATGATTTACAACATACGGTCCAAACCATCTTTTTGAGAACTTACGCATGACTGTGTGCTGGTTATCAAGGCTACTATCATACACTAAAACCCAGTCACCTTTGTCAATTGCTTTGCTTCTGAGTCGATGTCGCTTATCAAAATAGTCCTTGTTTTTCAACCTTGCATTTTTGAGTCGTTCTTTTGCAGCTTCAATGTCTCCAGGTCTTCTCTCTAGCTGCCTTATACGCAGTGCAAGGAGATCTTCCCTACTAAGCCCCTCTTGCCAAGGTAGTACATTCCATGTGGGAATTGTATCCTCAATCGGAATCACTGGCTTTTGACCATGCATTAGCTCCGCAGGCATGTAGCTAGTTACTGAGCTATGTGTTGTACGATCAGCCCATAAAGCATATGGTAATAATTTTGGCCACTCACCAACTCTTCCTTCGCAAGCCTTGGCCAAAGCTTTGATGATAGGAGGATGCCCTCTTTCACTCTTTCCATTTCCTTCAGGGTTGTAAGCTATAGTAAGAGAAAGCTTGATCCCTAATCTAGAAAAGAACTCCCTTGCTTCTTCGGTATCCAGTTCACCTCGATTTGCAGTGATTTTTCCCACACAACCATAACGGGAAATCACCTCATCAAGAAGGAATTTGCACACAGCTTCTGTGGTCTTAGCTCTTAATGCTCTTCCTTCAACCTGGTTAGTTAGGTCCTCTCGTGCAAGAACCAAGTATCTTATCTGCCAGAGTCCTAAAGGCATCGTAACTAGATCCACAACCCATTTATAGTGCATGGCTAGTGGATATGTAGGGTGCAATCCATCACGATGTCGAACATTTGAATACATTTGACAAGTTACACATGACTCTACAAACTTAGATACATCTTTATACATACCCTTCCACCAGTATTTTTCTTTCAACTTGGAGAAGGTTGCCCACACACCCCTGTGTCCAGCCCATAGACTCTCATGAAACTCTTGCATGAGCTTTACTTGAGTCTCTTTTTTACATATAACCCGTTGTGGTGTAGCACCCTTTTGTTTAGGATGCTTCCACAAGTAACCATCCCTTAAAAAGTACCCATATGCTTCCCTGCGTATCCTCTTGAATTCTTGTTCAGACCAATCATCCTGTTTTGTTAGAGTACTCAAGTACCTTCCAATAGAAAGCCAATCACCTTCATAAAGATCTTTCAAGAACAATTCAAGTGAATTAGTCATGCGGACATTGTTATCTTTGGCATGAGAGATAGAATAGAATTTTGTGCCTACATCATCTCCCTCATCCATCATTTGTGACTCATCTTCATACCTTGCCCTTGATAGCATATCTGCCACTGTATTGTCTTTACCTGCAATGTGCTTAAACTCGGGATTTAAGGACTTAATGTAGGCAATCCACCGCAACATAGCAATGTCTGGTGTTGAGCAGCTTGTAATCATCCCAAGAAGTGGTAGACAATCTGTTTCTACAACCACACATGCACCAATTAGGTACTCTTTCCCACTTTTGAAGGCTGTAACCATACCCCATAACTCTCTCTTTATATGTGGATAGTTTCTTTGGCGAGCACTTAGTACCTTTGCTCCAAATCTTACCACATACTTGTGTCCTTCTTTGTCATCTTGCCCTATTGCCCATCCAATCCCTGTAGGACTGGTATCTACTGTCACAATCACTGGCCTTTGACACTCATAGTCTACCTTTCTCAAAGTCGTTGCTGACTGGAGTAACTCCTTTAGCTTTTTCATGGATTTTACATGTGCTTCTGTCCATTTAAACTTTTGATTCTTTCTAAGCAGCTGATAAAGAGGATCAGCTACATGTGCATAATGTGGAATCCAAATAACATAGAAGACACATGCTCCCAGAAATCTTCTAACCTCAGTGATGCTAGTGCATGTTTCTTTCATTCTTTGGATGGCATCTACCTTTGATGGACAAGGTTTCCTACCATATGGCCCGCACATGTGCCCCACAATGAGCACTTCTTTGACACCAAACATAGACTTTTTTCCTGACAATGTAAGATTCACTTCTTCCAACCTAGACAAAATTTTATCACAATCATTTATGTGATTTACCACAAACCTGCGACATCCCTTGAGATCCAAAGCCTCATCTTTGTCACTTTCTTCACATCCTTTGATAGGCAAATCATCAATGAAAGGCATTGTGATTTGAGGAATAAAGTCACGTAAGACCTTATTCATCCCATTCATCATATGTGCAACCGAGTTGGTTGCTCCCTGTGGCAAGGTACACATCCTTACCAAACCCAAAGGTGTCCTCATGGTTGTCAAGTCTCTGCTTTCGATTGCAAGCTGAAATTGATCATACCCTGAGTAGAGATCCCCCATTGAGTAGATTGCCCTCCCTGCAAACGCCTCTGCAAATTCATCCACAATTGGACCTGTTCCTACATTTCTAATTATCACCTTGTTCACTGGTTGCATATCTTGGATGAAGCGTAGAGAACCATTCTTCTTTGGAACTGTGAACCACCTGTTTGAGTATGGAGCACAAGAAGGCTCCAAGATTCCCATTTTGATTTTCTCATTCAGTAGCTCTACTAACTTTGGCAAATGAGCCTTTGGAACCGAAATAGGCCGCAGATTCCAAGGCACATGAGGTATTGTGAAAATTACCATAGGAGCTACAATATAAGGATCAACACATCCTATCTCATGTGGCTCAAATGCAAAAGCCTTACCATGATTTGAAAGCATTTCTTTGAAGCACTTTGTTTCCTCCTGTGTTAGAAACTCCTCGCAACCAATCTGCAACTCTTGAAAGGACTCCTTTGTGAAGGTATGTCCGATCTTTTTAGGATTCCGCAAACTTGGTTGTAAAGAAGCCTGTTCAATCTTTTCCTTGTTGTTGGGTGGTAAGGGTGAAGCTACTGGTTTCACCTTCTTTGCTACACTCTTGTATTTAGTTTCAACATGGACTTCTGGGCCAACTGTTTGGCTTTCTTTAAAGGCTTCTATTACTTGATACATTTCCATAGAGCAAACTTCCACAACTTCATTTTCAAGATGCAAACTAGACCTCATTATAGCATCAAGCTCACCCATAGTATCTACAAAAGAAACTTGTTCACACAAACCCAAAACATTTTCAGTAGGCTTTAGCAACCCACTCTTTTTCATGCCTATTTGTACATTATGCACATATTGCCTCTCATATCTCTTCAAATCTTCAAGTTTTGTAAAACATACTAATCCATTCCTTGTTACCAAGGAGCTCATTGAGAAAGTTTCACCTATTTTTGGATCAGGCGAGACCCTTTTTCTTTCTGTACCACTGCAATCCCGCTTTACAATGGTACTTGACAAAAACCCATCATTTCTCTATGATCATGAAACTCTTTGCTTACCTTTGGTAAAGGATGTTCTCTAAGGTTGTCACGATTTCTTTCATCGTTTACACAAACTGTGAGAAATTGGACAGCACGTTTACCATCTTTGCTACGTATCCTAGCATATGCTGAACCATCGTCCATTACCTTTGTTTCCATTCGAACTCCCACAATGTAGGGTTGTCCAAGGATGAGATGATATGAAGCCTTGTATCCTGCACAAAGAAGTTTTGGTCAATCTTTACATCACCTATTGTTACCTTCACACCTGGAAATGCTGCATACAATTCACCGGATGAATTGTTTGCCACTTTTACCATCCAAACATGATCTGTGTCCATTGGCCATTTGCACTTGTTGTAGAGACTCTTTGACATTATGTTTATTTCTGAACCATGGTCAATCAAGGCAACAAATGGCTCTTCAAGATCACCTACCTTGACCAAAGTTTCTGTAGTAGCCCTTGCCCAATGACTTCGTGAATAGTAACTCCTAGGAATATCTTCAACTTCTTCATCATCATTTGAGAAATGCACTTGCTTCACTCTCCCACTAGATTGGTAGCATCCTACCATAGCTTCATCATTCTCCTTATTTTGCAGTTGCATCCCTTGTATCTTCGAGGTTTCCCCTTCAACATGTGGACGAGAAACTTCAGCAAGGGTTTGCCTCTTCCTCTTGATAATGTCAATGATCTCCTCGTGGAATTCACGCTTTGCAATGCCAAGAACTTCTCCCAGAGTAAACTCAATCTTGCTATTCAAGATCCTTTCCTCCAAGACTTTCTTTAAATCTGTAGCAACCTCAATATCAGATTGTAGTTTATAAGTTGGGCCTTTTGTCTTACCTTTCGTTGGCTCTTTCTTCTTTCCTGTTGTAGACTCCTCCATGAGTACTTCAGGTGGAGATGCTCCTTGTGTTGAGGGTGTTTGAGAAGGCATTGAGTCGCTTCTTCCCCCACTTCTAGAAGCTCTTTTTGATGGTCCTTCATCAACATTCTCACGTCTGCGCTTCTCTTCTACAATTGCCTCATTTTGTTGGCATTTTGTAATGTAGGCATGCACTGACAATGAGTCCACTGGATCATTCCATCCTATTTCTAGACGTATGCAATCACCTGCTTCATGTAGAATCTCTTTTGTAAGCTTTCCCTTTTTAGCTAATTGCATGACATTTGGCCAAATTTGACCATGATGGTCACTCACCTTTTCATCACAAAAATGTTCAATTTTTACTCCATAAGTAGCTGCCTCAACTGAAGAGGTGGCATGCTTGGTTGCCATATCTTCAACTAAGGTTTGCATTCCCCCCTTCCCAAAGTTAGTTCTCAAGGGTAGACCTGTCTCTCTTAAGTGTATTTTACCATCCTTAAAAAAGACAACATCTTTTGACAAAGCATCACTAAAATCATCACAATCCCTTCTTACATGGTCTGTACTATCACACCAAATACATCTATTAACAAACCCTTCTTTGGGTTGTTGTCTTTGCCTAGGAAGTGGCCCTAATGGTTGGCCTTTTTCTTCAAGCTTTGCAAACTTCACCTTCAAGTCACGCATTCCCTTCACAAGCTCATCTAGCATGGACTCATCAAACTTAGGAGCGATAAAAGTAGGCTTTACCATTTTGTTAGAAGTTGAGGTGGAAGGACTTATAGTGTTTACTAGATCTGCTCCCTCGTCGAGATCGACCGGCGCTAGCGCGCGAGCTGCTCTGACGCTGACTGCCAGAAGAGCGTCGACGTGAATTTGGGACAGAAGGTGGGATAGGTGATGGATAGGTGGACGCCCGTGGCGTCGGACCCTGTGGCGTCGCACCCAATGGCGTCGGACCCTGGGGCGTTGGACCCTGTGAAGGAAAATTTGAACCTGGAGCTGTAGCTGGAAAACTCTGCAGGTATGGAGTGCCACCGGTCGGAGTAAAGACCTCTGATAATCCAAAAGCTGCTAGCTGCACCGGTGAATAGCATTGCGTAAGGGTCTACTGTGAATCTAACCACTCAGCCCGAAGACGCAATACCCTCTCCACATCTGGATCGGTCACAGGTACGGCAATGGACCCACCTATAGCGTCCCGAAACCAGTCGAACCCTGATGATGACTGCTGAGGCGACGGCTGTGAATGATAGGCAGAGAGAGCGTCGGGATATGACATCCCGTCTGCCATGAAATCCTCAATGTTGCAAAAGCATGGTGTGGAAGAAGAAGACATGGTCTGCATTTATTACGACAAAGATTAAACTAGGGTATAAAATTTGAATATATGATTAAAAATTTACACATTGATTTTTTTCAAACATTGGATTCTCTATAGTATCCAATGTTGAAAGAATCCAATGTGTGTCTACAACCTATAAAAGAGTCTTGCAAAGCCTTGAGTGCTAATAAGATATTAGTGTGTGTATTGACTAATAAGAGATTATTGTGTTTATGATTAGTGTGACCGATTGCGCGATCAGTCGGACGGTCATTGGGGCCTAATACGTCACCTACGACTTAATCATAGAGGTATGTTTCTGTTTTTGTGTTGATTGTTGTTTAATTTAACATAATTAGTGTGTGTTTTAGTGTTGGATTGTTTAATTGGCTTGTGCACACACTAATTAGTGTGTGTTAACATATACTAATTAGTGTGTGCATTGGCTTGTGTAATTGGCTTGTGCACACACTAATTAGTGTGTTTTAACATACACTAATTAGTGTGTGCATTGAATTGTGTACACACTAATTAGTGTGTGTTAACATACAATAATTAGTGTGTGCATTAGTGCGTGCACACACTAATTAGTGTGTGTTAACACACACTATTTAGTGTGTGATTAGTGTGTGCATTGGCTTGTGCACACACTAATTAGTGTGTGTTAACATACACTAATTAGTGTGTGAATTAGATTGTGCACACACTAATTAGTGTGTGTTAACATACACTAATTAGTGTGTGCATTGGCTTGTGTAATTGGACTATGCATTGGCCAATTCCATTGGTCAATGCACACACTAATCACACACTAAATAGTGTGTGTATTGGCCAATCCAATTGGCTTGTACACACACTAATCACACACTAAATAATGTGTGTATTGGCCAATCCAATTGACCAATGCACACACTAATCCCAAACTAATCCACACATTAATTAGTGTGTGAATTGGCCAATCCATTGACCAATGCACACACTAATTAGTGTGTACATTGACCAATCACATTGGCCAATGCACACACTAATCACACACAAATTAGTGTGTGTTAATGAGCACTAATTAGTATGTGAATTGGCCAATCCCATTGACCAATGCACACACTAATCACACACTAATTTGTGTGTGCATTGACCAATCACATTGGCCAATGCACACACTAATAACACACTAATTAGTGTGTGCATTGACCAATCACATTGGCCAATGCACACACTAATCACACACTAATTAGTGTGTGCATGGCCAATCCCAAATTTAACATATTAGGTTATGCAAGTAATAAATTTAACAAATTTGACAAATCTAACAAGTTTAGATTTTGCAAGTAACTAATAATTAACAAATTTAGGTTTTGGTGTGTCTTTACTTACACTAATTAGTGTGTGCATTAGAATAATGCACACAGTAATTAGTGTGTGTAAAGAACACATGCACTAATTAGTGTGTGTACTTAGTGTGTAAAGAACGTACACGTGCACTAATTAGTGTGTGTGTATGCATGTGTATGCATGTGTGTGCATGCGTGTGTATGAGTGTATGCATGCGTGTATGCGTGTGTGTGTGTGTGTGTGTGTATGCATGTGTGTGTATTCGTGTGAAAATCTCAAAAAACATAACAACAGAATTTACATGGAATGGAAGTGCTTGTTGGGAGAGGGTAGGAGAGTGGAAGAGTAGAGATGGTGGAGAGTAGAAGAGTAGAGATGGAGGAAGAGCTCAAGGTTGTGAGGTTGACGCTCTCGGCTTCTGTGGAGAAGACGATGAAATTCAAATTTTAGGGTTTTGATCTTCGCGGGGCACGCGGGTGCCTCTATTTATAAAAAAATTTGAAATTTGATTTTCCGCTCCTATTACCGCGTGGCTTACCGCAATCATTACCGCGTCTATTACTGCGGCGCAAATTCGGGCCATATAAACAGATGGCCACGTTCTGACATTATTATTATTGATCCTCAAAATCTATTGGTACTATGTTTTTTATAAAATATATATAAAATGAAAGTATTCCTAGTACTTTGAAAACAACATTTTTACCTAAAAGTTTAATTTTTACTTTTTACTGATATTTTTTAAACATTCTTTGGTAATTTGATTTTAATTAGTGTATGTAATTTATTAATGTAGGTTGCTTGGGATGATTTTGGCCCGTCCACTGAACCGGATAGATCACGGTGGTTGGCCGAGCGATTACCATGCCCATGCGTGCGGTGCAAATGCGCCATTGCTCGACTTCGATGGATATGCTTGAGCCATGTAGAAGATTATGGACTATGGGATGATCCTCGCAAGCGTGCACGGATGGAAACAAATGATCCGCAAATTGTAGCGGCTATTGACGTCACCCCTCATTGGCGTGTGGTTGGTGGAAGAGGGGAAAGGAGGGTGGAAGAGCGCATGCGCCAAGAATCCATTAGAAAGGGAGGAAGCACATCATATCAGCCAAGTACTGTTGCTCCCTCTTATCCGAGTGACCACATCCCATCTCCTTACGTGGATGCAGAAGACGACCATTTGCATAGAATGGTTGAGGATCTCTTTGCACGAGAGGAGGAGCATGAACCAGAGTGTGCATGCGAAGAAGCTTTCGAGGGAACGAGGAGTGAGCTACTCGATTCGGCACACACCGCACTATATGATAGATGCTCTTACTCCATTTTAAGGGCATCTCTCGAAGTCCTTAACCTTCAGACGATGTTTGGATGGAGCAATGCTAGCGTCGACGCACTTTTGAGGTATGTATACAGATTGTGAAGGATGCTTGTGGAGTGCATAAATTAGCTTCTAATGTGCTTTCTTCTTGTGATAGATTGCTAGGAAAGATGCTGCCAGCTGGCAATCACATGCCAGAGAACAGATGAAAAGCCCGCGAAGTGTTGACTGCATTAGGGATGGATCATGATCGCATTCATGCTTGCGTGAACGATTGTGTGCTCTTTCGTAATGAGCATGCCGATTGTGACACATGTTCATCGTGCGAGGAGCTTAGGTTCAAAGAAGGAATGCAGAGCAACAGAATTCCACGTAAAGTTTTGAGGCATTTTCCACTCATCCCTCGCATCCAACACATGTTTAGATCGAAGGGTACGAGCGAGCTTTTGAGTTGGCATGCAAAAAATCGCTCCACAGATAGTATTATGAGAGTGCCAGCTGACTCACCAGCGTGGAAGCACATAAAGGACACATGGCCAGAGTTGAGGGATGAGCCTCGTCACTTGAGGATTGGGTTAGCTAGTGATGGAGTGAATCCATTTGGGCACCGCTCTACTTCATATATATATCACTCCCTTGCATGCAACTGGAGCACCACACACACCCTAGGGCTCCTCAACCAACTCATGGCTACTGATATGCAATATCATAGCCACACACTAACCCCATCAACCCCCAGCTTATGGCTATCACCATCATGCCCTTCGTCACCAAACAATGGTGGTACAGCTGAAGATGGTCGGCCTATGGAAGTGCAAGAAGCCCAGGCATGGTAGTTTGCAGGCAAATGACAAGGATGTTGAGAAGGTATTTGATGCAGCTAGGAGACAGGTACACAGAGATGGAGCACTCTCTAGTAGAAACTGCAATTGTTTCTTCATGTCACACAGGTGACAAGAGCAAATGCTGATATCACAAGATTGAGAACAAGACAAGGGGTGCTGGATACAGATGTTATGAGGTTTATGATATAGAATTTTGAGCGAGATGTTTGTAGGGTGCTCTATTTGACAGTGTGTGAGACATTTTCTTGAAACTGCTAGTGGTTCGAGGTTACTGAAGGCCCTTTTTATACTAGACAAAGACGTGCTCAGACCTTGTGGCCGAATATTGGATGACGGAAATGACATGGTCGAAGTGGTGCTTGGCTGATGTGTTTTGCTTGAAACCGATAATCTTTATGAGTATGGTCGAAGGGGGTGGATGTGACTAGTTTGAACCTATGGCAAGGAGGCATGAAGATGGGAAGCAGTACATAGTGGAGGGTTATGCTATGCTCGAGCCCATGGGGTGGGAATGCTCCACAAAAAGGAGAAAAATTAATGATAAGCTTTAATTTTTTAAGCCATGCAATGGGTGATAGTATGAAGGCAGCGCTGGCCTGGCCATCACAGGCGACTCAAAGCAGCAAGAGGACAGGTGGGAGGCGTTTTCTAAGGGAGGCCACCATCTGCCAGGCATGCTGGAGACAAGGCGCCATCTGGTGCGGGGGCTGCATATGGAAAGAGAGGGGCCCGCCAGTTTGCAGGGGAGGAGAAGACTCGCCAACAGGGTAGAGCGAGGAGCGAGAGGAAGGAAGACCGGGAGCAACACAAATTGGAGAAGGGCCAGGTTGTTCTGGAGCTTGGAGAAGCTTTGGCCAAGCTCAGGAAAAGAACCGAGAAGGGCTGCGAGCAGATGGTGCACCCTTGCATTTGAAGGTGGTCGGTGGTGATGACGGATGTCATAAGCTCCTGCAGAAGCAAAATTAGGAAGCCGCCATATCAGAAGAGAATCCCGATTTCTTAAGAAGGAAAGCTGAGAGCCGCAGGGATAGGTGCTGCAAGCATCGTATGGACTGTCGAAAGCAACCGAAAGGGAGTTGATGCCTTGGGGGGCATCCAAATAGCACTACACAAGGAGGGTGGGCTGCACTATCTAGAGGAAGCAAGACATGACCTTCATGGATTGATATGCAGAGTGATTGGTTGCAATGAAGAGAGAAGCGGCTGGTTGGATGAGCGCCAAACTTGAGGAGGAAGAGGGCTGCCAGCTAAGAGCTGCCTTTGAAGGAGAAGAAAGCCAAGGATTGCACCAGAGCGGTTGATGCCATCATTGTATCTAGATGTGTTTTTTTTATGCATAGAGTTTTCTCGAGTGGTTTGAACTCAACCATGCTTTCTGTCTAATCTCGTGCAGTAAGTCTGTGATAGCGCTGCCTCCGGACCACATGGGTGTGTGTGTGAAGAGAGAGAGGGAGAGAGTGATTGTGGTTGCAGATTGGGTGTGGGTTTGTGTGAGGTCGAGGTGTGTGAGGCCTCCCGATGTGAGTGTGTTTACAGGATTTGGTGAGTGTATGCATCAATGTGTGGGATACGGGTGACGGTTTGTTGATGGGTCTATTGTGTTGAAGTGCTCATGTGTGAGTGTGTGCAGTCAGTGGTGCTCGTAGGCGAGTCGGTGCATTGGAGAGTGGCAGATAGTGTGCGTGTGTGTGTGATTCTGTGTGCATAGGGGTGCGGGTTAATCCCTGGACTATTGAGAGGCAGTTTGGAGTGTGCTGGGTTTGTTCCCCCTTCCCTCTTTCCATTAGTGGTGCCCCCATGGAGGACCTACTGATTGCTCCTCTGTGAAGTTTTAAAGCCTGAAGATGATGCATGATATCGAATTGGTGCTTGTTGGAGAAGAAGAGGTTGCAGATTGGTTTTTCGATTTTGAGCTATACCTATTGCAGATGAGAAATTGAGGAGATGAAGCCAAATTGAAGGCACTACCATTGGTTTTGCAAGGACAAGCCAAAGCCTGGTTTGAAGGACTGAAGGTTGCAGATCGGCAGTCGCTAAGCGAGATTTGCATGCGGTTTGTTGAAGCTTTTCAGAGGCGGGTTTCTTCATCGGACTTGGGTGAGCAACTGAGCAAGCTAAAGCAGGATGTAAGGGAAGATTTTTCTTTGTTTTTAGATAAATTTGAATCTATTTGGGAGAGACTAGCTGCTGTTACATGTGTGCGAAATGGAGATCATTTCAAGCAAGAGCGCTTCTAGCCTGTTTGCATCCGCGAATCAAGGAGAAGGTCGAGTGTGTGATGCAGAGGACTATGGACAAATGGTTTGATTAGCCAAGCAAAGAGCAGGAAAGCAAAGAGGAAGCTGGAGATGGGCTTGTTGCAGCCTGCATTTATGGGTATAGCTCGACAACGGAGCTTCATCATGTGCCAAAAGAGAGATCGATCTAAGCGTCAAAGAGGTAGCTGCTTTGCCATTGGAAGCCATTTTGGTCATTCGTTTCAATTTGTACCTCTAGTTTGGTGTACTGCTATACAAGAGTCTGTTAGCCCGGCTAGCAAGGATGCAATCCTAGCCAAAGTGTGCATGCATGAAGAATCAAATGAAGCTATAGATCAGAGCTCAAATGACAAGTTTGAAGATGTTGGCAAAGCGATGGTCGAAGTTGTGCAGGAAGAAGCTAGCCAGGGTGGTTGGGCAACCTTGCCCTATTGATCGTGTTGAAGAGCGGCAATGCATTTCAGAAGGTATTGGTGATGTCAACCTACCAGAGAACGAGGTAATAGATCATGGCTTTCTTTTCGCTTAGCACATGATATGGTCATAGAAGAAGTCCTTGAAAAGCAGGCAAAGGTGGTCGAGCAATCCGATTTCCTCTCGCATGAAGTGGTTGAAGATGAAGTATCAGAGGCTATGGTGCACGAAGATTGGCATGGTGAGTCAGGTATGGAGTGTGTGCCATTTGAAGGACCTACAATAGAGGGTATGCTTGGAACACAGGAAGGTTTGGTTCTCCAAGAAGCAGCGTCATTAGAAGACAGGTTACCAAAGGTGGGTGTTATGCTATTAATGTATATGCTTTTGAAAGTTGCTTCACATGTAGTTTTATACAGTTTGCAAAGCTCTCTTTATGAGGGGTCTATTATGGAGGGCTCTCTAGCAAGTGAGAGAAGCATGGTGTATGGTGCAGATGCTTCACAGGTTGGTTTATAGGCTTGTTTTGTATATGAAGCCGGCATATGGATATAGGTTTTTGAAGATCGATGCTACGCTAAACTGCATGAGAGGCTTGTTTTTGGATTTACAGGTGCAAAAAAATGGTTGATTATGTATGGACTATGGACGCATGGCAGTGCTCAATGCCATGTATTTCATCCTAGTGGAGTTTGCATCACAGTTGGGAGAGCCTATGGATTTCCATTTGATCCGGGGGGTTTATGCAGCTGATAAAATCTCTCTCTATCTGTCTACTGCTTATGTACATACTAAGTATTAGTTTTCTAATATGCAATCATCTCTTATCTAAATAATGCTATCGTTGAGCATGAATGCTCAACGAGGGGGTGGGCAATGATGGTACAACTGAAGATGGTCGGCCAATGGAAGTGCAAGAAGCCCAGGCATGGTAGTTTGCAGGCAAATGACAAGGATGTTGAGCAGGTATTTGATGCAGCTAGGAGACAGGTACACAGGGATGGAGCACTCTCTAGTAGACCTACAATTGTTTCTTCCTATCACAGGTGACAAGAGCAAATCTTGATATCACAAGATTGAGAACGAGACAAGGGGTGCTAGATACAGATGTTATGAGGTTTATGATATGGAATTTTGAGCGGGATATATGCAAGGCGCTCTATTTGACAGTGTGAGACATTTTCTTGAAACTGCTAGTGGTTCTAGGTTACGGAAGGCCCTTTTTACACTCGACAAAGACGTGCTCAGACCTTGTGGCCAAATATTGAATGACAGAAATGACATGGTCGAAGTGGTGCTTGGCAAATGTGTTTTTCTTGAAACCGATAATCTTTATGAGTATGGTCGAAGGTGGTGGATGTGACTAGTTTGAACCTATGGCAAGGAGGCATGAAGATGGGAAGCAGTACATAGTGGAGGGTTATGCTATGCTCGAGGCCAATGCGGTGGGAATGCTCCACAAAAATGAGAAAAATTAATGATAAGCTTTAATTTTTTAAGCCATGCAATGGGTGATAGTATGAAGGCAGCGCTCGCCTGGCCATCACAGGCGACTCAAAGCAGCGAGAGGACAAGTGGGTGGCATTTTCTAAAGGAGGCCGCCATCTGCCAGGCATGCTGGAGACAAGGCACCATCTGGTGCGGGGGCTGCATATGGAAAGAGAGGAGCCCGCCAGTTTGCAGGGGAGGAGAAGACTCGCCAATAGGGTGAAGCAGGAGGAAGGAAGAGCGTGAGCAGCACAAATTGGAGAAGGGCCAGGTTGTTGGCCATGAGCTGGAGCTTGGAGAAGCTTTGGCCAAGCTCAGGAAAAGAACCGAGAAGGGCTGCGAGCAGATGGTACACCCTTGCATTTGAAGGTGGTCGGTGGTGATGACGGATGTCATAAGCTCCTGCAGAAGCAAAAGGAAGCCGCCATATCAGAAGAGAATCCCGATTTCTTATGAAGGGAAGCTGAGAGCCGCAGGGATAGGTGTTGCAAGCATCGTACGGGCTATCGAAAGCAACCAGAAGGTTGCAAGCATCGTATGGGCTATCGAAAGCAACCAGAAGGGAGTTGATGCCTTGGGGGGCGGCCAAATAGCACTACACAAGCAGGGTGGGCTGCACTATCTAGAGGAAGCAAGACATGACCTTCATGGATTGATCTGCAGAGTGATTAGTTGCAATGAAGAGAGAAGCGGCCGTTTGGATGAGCGCCAAGCTTGAGGAGGAGGAGGGCTGCCAGCTAAGAGCTGCCTTTGAAGGAGAAGAAAGCCAAGGATTGCACAAGAGTGGTTGATTCCATCATTGTATCTATATGTTTTTTTGTGATGCATAGAGTTTTCTCGAGTGGTTTGATCTCAACCATCCTTTCTGTCTAATCTCGTGCAGTAAGTCCGTGGTAGCGTTGGGTCCGGACCACATGGGTGTGTGTGTGAAGAGAGAGAGGGAGAGAGTGATTGTGGTTGGAGATTGGGTGTGGGTTTGTGTGTGGTCGAGGTGTGTGATGCATGTTGGAGTGTGCTGGGTTTGTTCCCCCTTTCCAACGGCGCCAACCATCTTCATCTTGTGTGGGCTATACATGGGTTGGTGCTTGTTGCATATCACCAAGCGGGTCAAAGTCATATTTCTATGGCATCCACAAAACCTACCATGTTCATAGGTGCCACCATGCAACCTCCTCCTTGGGCACTCCCACTTTTAACACCCACACATAAGTGTCCCTTTCCCTCTCTCTTCTCTCACTCCTCCACTCCTTTTTCAATGCTTGTTCACACCTTCCTTGAGGTGATCCTTGACAACTACACACCTCACAACCATACATGAGCCCTCTCGCCCTTGAATTGCACACATATACAACACATGTGCACTATTATCTCTATTTATCAAATATATCACTTTTTTTGACACCACACACCCCCTCAAATTACATTCGTGCTTGAAGGCCTAATTATGACTTACATTACCTATAATGCAATATGGCTATGACATTGATTGTAGCGGAATTGAAATAACAATAGTGTGAATTTCCTTTAAGAGAATTCTTAAAGAGCATAAGAAAACTTGATTAAAGGTAGCAAAATGAACATGACACCTAATTAGCTTGGCATAAATAATACTTGTAAAAGAGATAGAAACTGACAACACTTGTGAGGACCAGATTTACTTGGAGCCAGTCCCCCCTCCAAAAGGCTTTTATATTACAGATCTACCATGAAGAGAGACCTGGTACAGTACAAGATTTGTGTTCCTTGAGACCTTGTTGGTGCAATGAAGATGCAGGTAATCTTCCTGCACCAAGAATATGCCCTTAACTATCTTACCAAATCATTAACTTGTCCCCGGTCTCAATCCCAAGACCTCAAATACCTTTGAAGTTGGTGAGAGCTAGCAGAGAGTGAGGGTAGGAAAAGGAAGAAGAAGTAGCATATGAGAAAGAAATAGTTTTCTCACTTGTCATCACTCTTATAGCTTAGCATAGCATAGTACCATAGTAATGGAGATGAAGAAGATGGCAAGATTTTGGTTTGAAGCATGGTTGTTGGTTGGATTTGCATTCCATAACCAAGAGTTGGTGGTGTAGGCTCTCAACTTCTCAAGCTTGGAGAAGGAGATAAAGTTCTTGATCAACACACAATGAGAATGAATGTATGAGTGTGTGTGTGTGTGTGTAGGAGAGAGAGTATACCCTCTAGCATACCTTCCTCTTGCTTTGGTCGACCCCTTCTTCTAGCTCAAGCTTGTCATTGATTGGACCTCACCTAGCCTATCCAATTACATACTTTCATCATATCAAGCAACAAGGGTAGCATTTGGACAAGTGTCCTCCTTTTCCCTTTGATAGAGAGGACTTGAATAAAGCTAGGATAAATAAATAAATAAATAAACTAAAGTCTAATTGGACCCCTTTAGAGGCCTTATAATAGGCTTTAGGCACAACATGAGGGCAACATGCATAGGTGCTTGACATGTTTTCTTGTTTCCCTTTTAATCTTGGCTTACCTTGAGAGTGTGTGTGAGTATTATCTCTCTTGGTCCTACTTGTAGGGATCCCCCCCTTGTTTAGGGATCCTCTTTGACCTTTGGAATCTCAAGCACTTTAAGCTTCAAGCATGACGAGCACCTCAAGAACCTTAATCATCAAGCACGACAGGCACCTCAAGCACCTTAGTCAGCAAGTACGACAAGCACCTCAAGCTTGGGCAAGGTTCCCACCTCAAGGTCAGCCCCATCTTGCTTAAGATCCTAGGTCTAAAGAACATTTGGAGGTCTTTAATGAAGCTAACCCTAAGGTTTTTTAAGATCCATTATCTGGTCATTGGTCTTTGATAGACTATCCCCCTTTTGGACCCATTGCCTTCTCTGCCTTTGGTCCCATGCTGAGATAGATCTAAAAGTACATGTCTATATTCTAACTCTTGTTCTTATTTATTTTCCCACATTAAATAATCAGTTCAATATGAGAAAATAATTTTGATTAGTTAGATATTAGATTTTATGACATTATCTCTCTCTTGAAATCATAGTCATCTCGACTATGAGGTAGAGAAGATAAAGCCTTAGTCATTAGTCTATGTTTCTTTTACCCTATGACATCATTCCAAAATGGATGAATAATCCATTTGGTGCTTGGGAGACTTAGTTTCCGCAAGCATGCCTTCTCTTTAGTCCATATCATACTTTCCAAAGTAGAGTGACAAATTCTACTTGGTTTGGGAGACGTCCTCATCACGAACATGATTCTAAGCATGCATACTACTCAAATTTGTGCACAATAAAAAGAGAGATCTAGTTTTATAAGACAAAAAATTTGTTCATTCAAAAGAAACATTTACATTTTCTTACTCTAATGTAGCATTGTAAGCATTGACAAGGTTCATACTATCCTTAAGCTTTGTTCCTTGCATCCATCTAGCATCTTCAAAAGGATAAAATTTGAACTTAATAACATACTGTCGGATAATCTTACCATGTGATCTTAGTACCTTGTCCTCATGTCAAAGGATAGCTTCAGATTGTAGCACCTCTTCTTGATCTTTGATCTCTGGGGGGTCTTCAATAATTGGTTCTATTGGTGGCTCTCCTTTGTAAGGCTTGAGTAGGCTCACATGAAAAGTATTGTGTATGAGCCAATGCTTGGGCACCTTGAGTTGATAGGCCATCTCATTGATTGGTTTTAAGATTTGAAAAGGACCATAGTATCTTTTTGCTAATTTAGCATAATACTTTTGGTGGACCATAGGATTTTTGCAGTTAGTTTTCTTCAATTGATCCTTGGGAAACTTAAGTAAGACCCAATCATTTTATTTGAGTGGCCCTTCTGTGCTTGTTAGCATCAGCTTTTTGCCTTTGTTGGGAGATGGATATAGCCTCCTTAATCTTTTGGAAAGATTCTTGTAGATCTCTACTATACTCATTGGCAATGAAGATCTTCCCATGTATCTTAAGTAGCAAGCGACATTTTGGTCTTCTCTGAATGATTTCAAAAGGTGCCTTTCCTGTAGTAGTATGGACGGTGTTATTGTAGCACCTCTTCTTGATCAACGCTCACAAGTGGTAGATACTTCTCTCATTGTGAGCGTTGATCTACTTTTGTAGCATAAGTCTTTACTAGCTCGAGAATCGTAAGGTTAACTATCTCACTTTGACCATCATTTGTGGGTGATAGGTCAAAGAGAAATTCAACCTTTTACCTAGATTTTCAAAGAGACCTTTCTACTAGAAAAAACTAGTCTCTCTAGGATCTCTATATGACACGATGGATTTTGGCAATCCCATGGCGTTTGAAAATCTAGGATATGAAGAGAGTTTCCATTGGTGTGCCTTAAAAGTCTTTTTGACAAGAATAAAGTGTGCTTGCTTGCTAAACCCATCGACTATTGTCCATATTTTCGCATTCCTATGGATAGAATTGGGTAATTCAAAGATAAAATCCATGGATATACTCTCCCATGGCGAATTAGGAATTGACAATGGTTGGAGGAATCTAGGTTGCTTCCCTCTATCATACTTTGTCTTTTGGCATACCACACATTTTGAAAGATACTCTTGTATGTCCACTTTCATGGTGGGCCAATAAAAATATGTCTCTACTCCTCGAAGAGTAGGTTATTCCTTATATGCCCTGCATAGGGAGGAGAATAGGATTCATACATCACTTTCTCACAAAGGGAGTGAGTAACGCATAGCCTATTTCCATGGAGAAGATAACCATCTTGCAAGGTGAATGCTTCTTCTTTCTTCCCTAAGGCAAGGGATGACATTATGTCCTTAAAATCAGGGGCAGTAGCATACTCATGTATCATAGAAGATAGATCATTGTGAGTTGCTATAGACACTACATTTACTCTTGGTTGTCGTGAGAATGCATCGGCCACTTGATTATGCTTACCAGCAATATGAGCAATTTGAAAATTGAATTGTGAAATTTTCCACCTCATTTGTTTGTCGAAAAGCTTGGTTTGCATCATGAAGTACTTGAGACTTTGGTGGTCTGTTTGTAAGATGAATGGAGTCCCCAAAAGGTAGTGCTTCCAAGTGTCTAGGGCATGTAGAAAAGCTAGTAGCTCTTTTTTATATATGCCAACACTTGCTCATTGGGATTGAGTCTTTGACACTCGTATGCTATGGCATGACCTTCTTGAAGCAAAAATGCTCCGAGGCAATCTCCACAAGCATCACATTGGACCTCAAATGGCTTTGAGAGGTCCGGTAGTGTAAGCACAGGTTGGAGGTAAGATTTCCTTTAAGCTTGTCAAAAGAATTTTTCTCTTTGGTAGTCCATGTATACTTAACGTTCTTCTTTGTTAAGTCATGTAATGGTCCTCCCATTTGAGAGAATTTTTTTATGAAGCGTCTAAAGTATGTGCACATACCAATAAAGCTTTGTAGCTCATGCATATTCGTTGGATTAGGACAATATTTTATTACCTCTAACTTTGTTGGATCCATACAGATTCCATCTTGAGAGATAATATGACCTAAGTATTGAATTTATTGAAGGAAACATTGACTCTTCTTTTGATTAATGGAAATTTTATTCTCCCTCAAAGCTTTAAAGATTACCTAAAGATGTTGCTTATGCTCCTCAAGAGAATTGGAGTAGATGATGATATCATCAACCAGTGAACTTGAGGTAGGGCCTAAAATCTCCATTGGGCGGTTGAATGTTGCCGGAGTATTTGTCAAGCCGAAAGGCATGACAAGATATTCATAAAGACCAAACGTTGTGTGAAAATCATTTTTTACAATATCCTCATTAACTATCCTTATTTTATGATAGCCACTTTTTAGGTCAATCCTACTGAAGTAGGTAGAGCCTTGTATCTTATCAAACATATCTTCTACCTGCGGTACAAGAAATTTTTTTTTGATAGTATTCCGGTTTAGTGCTCTATAGTCAACACACATATGATATATGCCGTCTTTCTTTTGCACTAGTAAGACTAGTCAACAAAAGGGAGAGGAACTAGGCCTCACCATCCCCTTATCTACCAGTTCATGCACTTGCCTCATAATCTCCTCTTGTTGAGCTGGGAGAAACTCTATAAGGAGGCTTATTAGGCGGTGAGCTCCCAAGTAGAAGCTCTATTCTATGGTCATCATCCCTTGTTTTAGAGGTAACTCTATAGGGATATCATCGTCGATAAAAACAAATAGGAATCTATTTAGAAAATTAGACAACTCTAATTCTTCTTGATTCCTACCACTTTGTTTTGGTAAAAAATTAGCATCATTTATGGACTCTTTGGAAAAAATCATATACGTGGAAACTTAGCTTTCATTGACTTATCAAAAGCAGGTGAATTTACAAGAGGTATAGTATGATTCAACTCATTGGCATCTATATACATGTTCTTTCCCTATAGGTGAAATAAATTCTCCTTTCATGGAATTTCATATTGGTAGCCATGTGGTTGAACCATGGTGCCCCTAAGATAACATCCTCCGGTTGGAGAGGGGAGATAAAAATGTCTTCTTTTTCAACCTAGCTTTGGATATGAAGCCTCAATTTCCCAATCAAGGGAGTAATGGAGTTTGTTGTCCCTTGAAATTTACAGTATCTCCCATCTCAAAATCTTGTATGCCCAGCTTATTGGCCAACTCATTTGATATGAAGTTGTGAGTAGAGCTCGGGTAAAAAAGGATGAAGGCATCATACTCCCTCACCTTCCCCCAAGTATAGGAAAGGGATTATCCTTTGCAATAAGCATCCTCTTTTGGAGCTCGACCATGGAAGCTCTAGGAGTCTCATTGCGTGCATTTCTTTTGGGGCAAGAATGATAACAATGTCCTAGCTCCCCACACTTGAAACATTTATGATCCTTGCGAAAATCCTCTAGCTCTTCAGGAGAGAGTTTATTTTTAACTTTGTTCACTCCCTTCTCCTTGGTCTTGTTGTTGTTGTTGATGTTGGAGTTACCTTGGGAAGAGTTTTGAGCATTGTTCTTCCCTCTTGAATCATTTTGGTCTTTGTTCTCCATGGGTTTGGCATTCCTTTTAGCCCCTTTCTGGAAATTAATGCGAGAAGCAACCATAATGTGATGGATGACTTCAGTGATAGTACTAGGCTGTTGTGAGCTGACATACTCGGCCATTTCTTCATGTAATCTCGAACAAATTGTTGCTTTTCCTTGGAGAAGTCTATCTTTTGAAAGACTGTAGCTTTGAGATGTAAATCCCAAAACTTGTCCTTATATTTGTGGATAGACTCATTGGAGAATACACTACAACAAAAAGGGGGCCTTCGATGCAGGTTTCGACGCTCTCCATCGAAAAAACCGTCGAAATACGCGTCCCTACAAAAACGCCGCAATATGCGTCGAAAGGCACTGTTATCGATGCATATTTCGACGTGCTTAGCGACGCAGATTGCGACGACCATAAAAAAAAAAAAACTCTTGGATAGAGGACAGGCAGCCTGGCCTGTGCCCAGTGAAAAGATGGACACAACCATAGCCAGACTGTCTGTCCTCTGCCCAAGAAAGCGAGCAACACCAAAATCAACCGTGCTCCCATAAAAATTTCGGCAGAGTTTCCTTCGTTTTAACATAACCTTTTCAAAAAAAACCATATGTATACGCCTCACACATGCTATCCATGTAGAATCTCACATGAGATTTAAGGCAAATGAAAGAAATGAAATGAACTTTGTGCAAAACCATAACCAACTTAAAACCATAACCATAACGCACTTTGTGAAAAACCATAACCAAATTAAAACCATAACCGGCCATAACCATATTGATCAAAACCATAATGATAACCATAACCATAAACAAAACAATAACCATAACCATAACCATAAAGTTAAACATAACCATAAAAAAAACAATAACCATAACCATGTTTATACAAGAACAATAACCATAACCATGTCTATACAAGGACAATAACCATAACCATAAAAAAAACAATAACAATAACCATGTGAACAATAACCATAACCATGTCTATACAAAAAAGAGACAGAGAAGAGTGTCTGTGTCTCACAAAACATATATATGAAATCCACTGATGACTAGGCGTCACAACCTGCACGTAGGACAAGTCACAAAATTAGTATTGATATTACTTCACATATACTTATTTAATTAAATCAACTCACACATATTAACGTCTCACCTCAATCGATCAGTGAGACTCTAAGGCCTCCCAGTCTACAGGCTCTCTTGAGGCATCAAGATCATTCAATACTTCATAAATACCTCTGCGATATCCATCTGTCTCCTCCTGGCACGTCGAGGCTCGATGCATTGCAAGATTCTGCGTTTATACAAAAATCAAAGTAATTAAGAATACATGATTCATCACGTTAAAAAAAACGCCATAGCTAGGATTGGATTGGAAACTCACAAACTCATAGCGAAAGGTGTCAAAGCCTCCGTTGCCAAGATGAGATGTCCCCCTGGTCATCTGTCGTATCTGCACGGCCTGACGCTGCTATCTGAACCGTGTGTCCGTTGTCCGCTCATCCTTCCTAATTTGCTGCCACGTCGCGTGTGGGATGCCCGAAGGCTTTGGCGAGACGGTCCCGAAGCCTGCCGAGCTGCATCTCGTCGATGTTTCACGGTGTCCCGTGCAACACCCTTGATCCACCTCCTCGGAAGATCCTTTGAATCGGAGCATGCTGATACTCTCTCATGATGGTCTCCACTATATAATTGATTTTCTTGCGATCCTGCTCAGGCCAAGGCGTCCGAATGCTAGTCGAAAACTGCAGCTCTGCGAGCTGGCAAATCCGATGTCTCATCTCAGTCTCGACTCTATCTATGTCAACAGAACCATCTGTCTGTACAATATAGAGCTTGGAGGCACTAGGATAGTGTACCCCCCAAGGTGTCCAAGGTGTGCTAAGAGGTGTGTCGAGAGGTGTGCCTAGGTAGGACGGGGGTCCTAGCGAGGAGGGGTTGAAGCATCTGTGGACCCTCCTCCACAGCAACCACCACCTCCACCTAACGATCGTAAAGATCGGCGAGTGCGCCTGTGCTGCAGAGATGAGGACGTACCTGCCTCTGCCATACCCCTAGGTGTCGAAGCGGCCATGATGGGAGACCTCGCAGGTGTCGTACCCGTAGGCGTCCCCCCCCTCCATAGGCATCCCCCCCATAAGTGTCCCCCCCATAGACGTCAGACCCTCGGGTGTGAAGCCCGAAGACGTAGTACCCGTGCCTCTGACTACCCAGTACTGAGACGCCTCTGCCATCTGACTGGGCGTCATCTTGAGGGAATTTTTTTTTTTTTTTGGTGATTCTCTGAAGTGTTTCTTGTGGAGTTTGGAGGTCCAATGCTTGTGATACCACCACGTCGAGGCATTAAACCCACATGAAGGGGTCCGAACCCGGATACTTAGGCTATAGTGAGACCCTTCATTAAGCATCTATGTGGCAGGGTGAGAGACCTTGAGGGCTCTGGCCATGCCAATGCCGCTCGCGACGCTGATGTAGGCTATGCACGGGCGTATGTCCGACGGTTTTGACGGGGGTGGAGGTGCATTGATGACGCTCATCGTCGTTGGACGTTCAACTGCCTCATTGCTCAGTGCTGACGTCGTGCCCGGGTTGGGTGTGGTCACGCGCATGTTTTTTGAGAAAATATTTAGGAGCAGCGACGGCGTCGTTGGTGCCCCTCCTAAGTGGTGTTTGTGCAATGGCTTGGGACTCAAGGAAGGGGTGCTAAGAATAGCAGCCAAAGGTAGCCTCACATGCATACAAGGTCCGAAAATAGAGGGATGAACTAAAACAAGGGAGGCACATGTCCAATGGAGGGCCAAATTTAGCTAATCAAGGGAGGGCTTCTTTTTGGAGGGAACGAAGGCGCTCGCAAGGGCTGTTTTGGGAGCTCAACGAGAAGCTTGTCTAGTTGGAGAAGACCAAGAGGAAGGAGATCCACCATTTTTTGCTATCGGGAAGCTGGAGCAAAAGGAAGGAGGTGAAGCTGAAGATGAGTAGAGCTATGGTAGATGTGAATGCGCTCTGAGGAGCGGTTGTACCGTCGTTTTTTGGATTGAATCAAGTGCCCCCATCCTCTCTATGTTGTCATTACCCCTATCCCCCTTCTACTCTCTGTCGCCTTGCTTTCTTTTTGGCAGTGTTGCGTGTCCTTTGTGTGGTACGAGAGTGAGAGAGAAAGAAGCGTAGTCGGTGATTGTCACTTATAACTATAAGAAGTTTGCACTTACAACTTCAGGAAATCTATAGTCCAGTCAATTCCTTATAAATTTACTCATAAATGCAAAAGATTTTCATCTTTCACTAGTTTTATCTTGTATTTGAAATCTCGTGTGTGTTGCATTGCTTGAAAGACTTTTTTGATTCGTCAAAGAAAAATGCATAGTCAAAATGTAATTAACGGGCTCAAAAAATATGCATTGCCCACAAGCTTAATTATCCAGACCCTCTTTAGGTACTATAATTGGAATACATATTGTCATGTGGGCCTCATGCGGATGCCTTTCTTAATTCATTATTACTTCAGTAAGATATAGACTGGACACGCCATTGTACATAGGAGTAGTGTCTTCTAATGGGTAGGCAAGGTGTGAAGAGGGTGTAGCAGGCAGCAGCGGGTGCGTATTCTACATAGGGTTTGTCCCCTGGCAGCATGGTGAGCTCGAGCACTAAGGGTGTGTGGAAGTGAAAGTGGCACCTCGTGTGGGTGTGCATCTGATTTTGAAGGGTGCTTCAGGTCTCTTTTATCAAGTGTGGGTTGATTTCTCATCATTGATCGTGATCCATCCCCAAGGATCGTCATCGTACATGTGTGTCGGTATCGTGTAGTGTGTGTCGATAGTCGAGATCGTGTTGTTTCTGAAGGTGTTTTTGAGAGTATTGGGGTGTTGTGAAGGCCTTGAGCTATAGAGAGGCATATGTGTTTGTTTCGGGTGTGTTCCTCATTCCCCCTCTCCAACGTGGAAAGTGTTTTCCCAAAAATCACCCCTTTAGTGAAAGGCTTAGAAAAAGCTCGCTCAAAAATCTCTCTCCACTCCCATCCCCCTTCTCATGCATTTTTCAAAATGAGGAGGAAAGGTTTTGTTTGAGCACGCATACTAGGGTTTTGCTAGTAAAATGTGGATCACTTTTTAACTTTATTATTGCCACAACTCTCTAAATTTCTCACCATGCTTTTAGAAACACGGAGCTACCATTCCACTACCAACGTCCAAGACATAGGTATTAAGTCCACCTTACCATGCATATACCCTAGAATTCGGGATACCCCTCCAAGTATTTGTGCCAAGCACGTGGTGTATTTGGAATGAGGTAATTGACAATTTTGCATCCCCCGTGGAAGATACCTTTGACCTTGACAGCCCATTAGATATCATGGCCTACCGCATATTCTTTGAGTATGGTGGTTTGAATGTCATGTAATGCCATCGCTTGGTGATAGTACTTGTGATCCATAGCAACTAAAAGTGGTGTTGTTATTTATGTAGGTGTTGAGTATGGTGGTTTGAATGTCATATAATGCCATGCCTTGGTGATAGTACTTGTGATCCATAGCAACTAAAAATGGGGTGTTGTTATTGATGTAGGTGTTGAAAAGTGGCAGCTCTGCTACAAGTCTTTGAGTTTCTATAATTGTTTTATTTATGTCCGGCATGTTAAGGATGGGGAATAAGGCTAATATGTGTTGCGGGGGGGGGGATTGATTGTATTGGTTATGCATATGGCGACTTGCGAAGACAAGAAAAAGGGGGCAATGAGAGGATCTAGTTTGGCAAGTGACTATTGTATTCAAGGGAGGGCTTTGTGCTTGAGGACTGATAGGGAGAGGAGGTGAATATTTATGTTAATCAGGGTGGTAATGTAATTCATAATAAGGGCTTTGAGCAGGATTGTAATTTGATGGGTAAGTGGTGTCAAAAAAAGAGGTATATATGATAAATAGAGATAAGAATGCACATGTTTTATGTGTGTGCACATCAAGGGAGAGAGGGCTCGTGAATGGTCGTGTGAGGTGTGTAGTTGTCAAGAATCACCTCAAGGAAGGTGTGAACAAGCATTGAAAAAGGAGTGGAAGAGTGAGAGAAGAGAGAGGGAAAGGGACACTTATGTGTGGGTGTTAAAAGTGGGAGTGCCCAAGGAGGAGGGGAGGGTAGGTTGCATGGCGGCACCTATGGTCATGGAATTTTTTGTGGACGCCATAGACATGTGGATGATTGCATGGTCAAAGTCGAGCCGCTTGATGATATGAAACAAGTACCAACCCCATGTATACCCCACACAAGATGAAGATGGTTGAGAGAGAGAGAGAGAGAGAGAGAGAGAGAGAGAGAGAGAGAGAGAGAGAGAGAGAGAGAGAGAGAGAGAGAGAGAGAGAGAGAGAGAGAGAGAGAGAGAGAGAGAGAGTTTCTATGGTAGGCATCTATGTGGTGCACTTTAGAATAATGTGTTTAAGTGTAGTGGTTGTGAGGCATTTTAAATAAAAAAGGGGCGGTATTCCACTGGTTTTTGCGCAAGGAGTGGCTTGTCGTGAATAGTGAGAGAGTAGGTGCGCATATAGTTAGAAAGTGGGAGCTTTGTGTAGGGTGATCACCATAGAAAGTGGCACTGGTGTTGAATGGCACTTGGATGTGGTTAGTCCCTCATGAGAGTGATGGTTGATAGTGGACCACCATGCATAGGAGAGGTGGTTATTCAAGATGGTGGCATGTGGTTTGTTGCCCATCATGTAAGCATGTGCGGCCATGCATGAGTGGTGGTGGATGGGGGTGTGTGGTCGTTGGGCAACCATCTCAACCAAGTGTCCTTTGGGTCCACATTCAAGCGGACAATTATCAAAGGTTGTTGTGCCCAAAACTTGGTCTACTGTTGGTAAAGATCTGTCTCTTGAAGTTGTTTTGTGCGACGGTAAAAATTGCACTATTCCTTCACGCTTCTTTACAAAATTTAAGGATTTAGAGAATTTATCCTCCCTTGTTCTTCCTTTTTCTTGTGACATATCCTACATAATCTGCATTTTGCATCAGCTTTATTGTTATTCTACACGGTTCTACAATGCCTATACATTTCTATACACAATATTTATGCAATAACGATTAATATTTCTCATCAACTAATGAGGAGGGTCATATCACACACCAAGTGCACAAATTATGCAAAGGGCATCAAAGCATATGGAAAACCGATTTTAATGGTAAAAAGAAAACAAAGAAAAATAATAGTTCCGATTGTTGTAAGAAAAATTCTTCATAGCCATGATCATTCTATGCCCAAGAGCATAGCTAGGGCTCTGATACCATTGCAATGGTAAAAATAAAAAAAAAAAGTTTCGATTGTTGTAAGAAAATTTCTTCATAGCCATGATCATTTTATGCCCAAGAGAATAGCTAGGGCTCTGATACCATTGCAATAGTCAAGACCATAGCCGCCCCGTATAAGAACACATAAAGCATATATGAAATACCAATTGCACATAACTATCAACCTTGGCACAACATCCATGATAGAGCATGAGGTAGAGAGTGAAGGAGAGCATGAGAGCGCTTATGTGGACACCTCTTAGACTGGAGTGCTACCCCTATATGAGAGAGAGAGAGAGAGAGAGAGAGAGAGAGAGAGAGCAGGGAAGAGAGGAGAGAGGAAGAGGCATAGAGCACAGGGTACAAGCTCCATGTGTGCAAAATTAAGTGTTTTCCTCTTGCACATATTTACTTATAAATTTATATCAATGCTCAATAATGATTACAAATGTCCACCTAGACATAAAATGACCCTTGCTCATAAAGATCTCTCCACTAGTAAAGTATCCATAAAGTAGCTACCAATTGCATAGCCTATAGATCAAGCGTCCTTTGCATACTGTTAGACATGTGCAATAAATAACTATTAATGTATCATAATAAAGTCCCATTAGACTATGTGCCTATAGGCTACTTAGAAGACCTAGAAGAAAAAGGTGGAGACTTGCTTTATAATGATACTTGGGACAGTCAATGCATAAAATTTCGCCTCTCTTCCCATGCAAAGGTACACTCAACATGGGCGACTACATGATTCCATGTCTACTGCTTTACGTCCATGAAACTCTAGAGTTGACACAAAAATAGAAGAAAATACAAAGGGCATTGGTAGCTCTTGAGAGGATATGGTTGAATGGTCCAAGTGTCAACACTTGTACTGAATGATATTATATACATACAATTTATAGAGACAAGGTAGGCGTACGTTAGGCAAGTAGCCAATGTTGATAGAATCAACGTTGGGGGACGGCAAATTCATGCAATTTTGTAATTTATTTTGAATACATAAGCATTTTGTAAGTAATTGCATCACTTTACCCTAGAGCAGGACATCTGTGGTTGTTGTGGGCAACAAAGCCTGAAGATGATACTTTGTAACCATGTTGACATGATGGATGACACCCTCAATAGTTGCCCTCACGTTACCCGAAACCACTCGTTACTTCGTATAGGAGTGTTTGTCTTCTTTTACACAAACTTGATAGAGTCGCGTATAGGCAGAAAGGAAACCTCACAGAAAATGCAAGAGACGCTAGACACCATGATCGAAGAAGTTGAGATCTTGAAGGGATCCGTAGTAGAAGCTATAGGTGTGGTTGCACACAGCAAAATCGCAAAATATGTGTTCCAACAAAAAGATCAAGCCTTGCTAAAATTACGACAACTAGAGGAAGTGGTAGAGGTTGCAGCACTGCTCTTTGATGCAAGAACCACTCAGCAAGTGATGGCTACTTATCAAGTGAGGGCGAGTTTTTTGAAATGGGGCCTCTAAACCCAAACCAATGGGCCTACCCTCACAAAATGTTCGTAAAGAGGTACGCACACTACTTGGGGCACCACCTTCTTTTGGGAGTGGAGAAGGAAACCAAATCAAAATAACACTTGCACTCACCCACTCAAGCAACACACTTTGAAAACCCCCTTACTCTATATACACTTTGGACACTTGAACACCATCAACGATTATGCAACCCAATGCCGTGCATCAAAATGAAATATGCAATTTGTGGAATAGCATTCACCTTCTCCCCATAAGAATACCCATAATACATCCAAACTCTTCCTCTCTCAAGCACTCATCAAAAAATCATGCGCACAAGACTTGCCTCTCAAACACACAAGAGAATCACTTACATCAAACTAACACACTTTGCATAGAGAGCTCATCTCCATCTATGCAATGCCGTGACACAAATAAAATCACCATGAGAGGTAGCCACATGCATATGTAATGAAGCAAAAGAGAGTTGGAGTGAGAAATTTCTTTAGACCAATTGAATAAGTGTGGAGAAACAAACCCATGGTAAATTGAGAATAGAACACTTACTTGATTTCTCGCACACCTTTTAAGGGGAGGATAGACGCTTGCTAACCATCACGAATTGCGACACTTGAAAGTTTTGAAGATGATTTCATGATCATTAACATAACCATGAGAGAGATCATGATGTATTTACAAGTTATTGAGGTGCTACAAATGATTTATTGGGTTGATGGAGTAAGAGATTGTAGAATGGAAAGAGTGGAGAATAGAGTTGCACTTCCTCCAAAGAGGAGGGTTAGGAGGGAGGATGTGAAAGAGGGAGAGTTGGGGTTTTCTCTACTATTGATCAAGAAACAACATGAAGTTGAAAATATAGGTGTGTGTCCTTGAGTCTCTCCAAGGGGGACTATTTATAGTTGTGTAGGAGTGGGATTATGCTACACTTAATTAGAGTAAGTGATTAGACCTAATTAAGTATCCTTTGACCACTCATTGAATATTGGACATAAAAGAGACTATTTATTCACCAAAAATATCATTTTAGACCGTGAAGGCTCCATAGGGGTGCATAATGTAGGTGGGCCCCACCATGAGGCCCTACGGGTGGCTCATGCGGGGTATCTCAACTTGTCTGTCTTGGCATTTAGAAAGCATCTTTAGGTTGGTCCCATCACATGCAAGTGACCTTGAACACTCATTGCTCTTCTAGAAGATGAGTAGGGGAAAAATAAGATCTCACCCTCTTGATTTACTTGATTTATAGTTCCCTTTTGCTACGAATCTGACAGATTTACACTATTTTGACCATAACTTTTTACCTGTAGCTCGGAATGACATGCTTCAAAAGGCAAAATTGACCTTCTCAACATGTTTGATATGAATTTGGACTATTCTTCACACCCATGCACCAAGGAATTCGGTTTGGAAGGTCCACACTAGGCTAGGGAACCTTTTGCTTCCAAGTCTTCTTGTATGGGCCCTTTGCTTGTATGCATCCAAGGGGAATCATGCTTTTTCAAAAGGCTATGATGCTTAAACAAATAGAGGAGGGCCCAATATTATTTTCTTGTGAAAAGAATATACAATTGGAGTATTTTTGAAAGGAGAGAAACTATATGTATATTCTTAATAGATATTGGGCCACCTATGTAGGGGGCATAGAAGACTTGTAGAGAGGGACCATAATCTTTGGTAAAGACAAGTGGAGAGTTGATTTCCATGGGAATTTATCTATATGGGGTGGAAGATGGAGATATTTTTTACTACTACTAATTCACAAGAGGTAAGAAAGTTTGGGGGTATATAGTTGGTTATTGTATGCTTATCTATTTACAAAGCAAAAAAGAAAAGGGTGGTAATATAAATATATGAATAAGGTGACATTTTTGGGAAGAGTATAATGTATGTGTCGCCACAAAGGTTAAACGAAGAGGGGAAATTTACTCTAGATAACTTAATAGCGTAGAAAAATATATACCATATGAGGAAGAGGACGTTGAGTAGGCTGACAAATGTTGCAAAAAGATGGTTACAATTTTATGCACTCATATTAGCCCTCCCCCAAGCCTAGAGATATTCATATCTTTAGGAGGACGGTGTTGCTTCTTTTTCTTCTTTTTTTCTCTTTTTTTGTCATTTTTTCTTTTCCACTTTTTTTTTTTCAATAGGAGGAGTGTCATGCACTCTTTTACTCTATTAGACCTGCTTTTCATTACCTCAATCCCATAAATCGGAGATGGGAGGGTTGCCTTGGGTATGTTCAGATTCCAAGGCTGGTTCTTCTTTGCACATCAAAGCTTTAAAAATAGGTGGAGCATTTGCCAAGCCGAAGGGAGCCATGTCAATTTGGAGCTTAGACGATGTAAGCAGATGACTGCCTATCAACGGATTGATACGTTGAAAGTAGGGCTTTAATCTCCATCCATTGACTCTGGTCTTGTGGAGTTTTTCGGATAAATCTGCTAATCTGTAAGTACCATTCCAAACTTTGTTTTTTTATCATGAAAGGTCCCTCCCATCTTTGCAAAAACTTTTTGTCAAGTCGAGTATCAAGTCGGTTATCATAGCGAAGAACCAACATACCTTCCTTCAATCCTTTCCCTTGAGCTCTTGTTGATGATTTTATCCCTTTGGCTTGTCGCTTTGGTGATGTAGTGATCAATGGACTCTTCTCTATCTAGCTCAAGTCGTTGGAGATGTAAGATCCTTTCATGTAGAACCTCTTTTGGGTTTTTTTGCCACTCTTGCAAGAACGCGCAAGCTTGAGAGCTCTACCTCAATGGGGAGAAGTGCTTCCTGTCCATAAACTAGATGAAAAGGGGTGAATTGGTAGATACCTTGAAAGATTCCTATACACCCAAAGAGCAACCGTCAAATGGCGATCCCAATCATTAGGCGGTCCACAACCTGCTTAGAAATGATCTTACATATCATTCCATTCACTTTTTCCACCAATCCATTGCATTGAGGATAGTAGGGTGTGGAATGCAGGTGTTTCCACTTTTAACCTCCTCAAGAGATCATTCAGAAGGTCAGCCCTAAAACCCGGGCCTCGATCTGATAAGATTTCTAGGGGTGTTCCAAACCTACTACAAATTGATAAAAAAATAAACTTTGATACCTCTTCAGCTGTGATCTGGGTTGTGCTTGTTGCTTCCGCCCATCGTGTCATATACTCAACACCCATGATGATGAAAACCTTCCCTGTAGAAGTACGAGGTAGGGGACCTATTGCATCCACACCCCACTTTTCAAAGGGCCATAAGATATTATTGGGACTCGAGGCTCATATGTTAGTCGTCTATCCCCAGCAATTTGGCATGGCTTACATGCCTTACACCAATATTGGACATCACGATGTAAGCTCGGCCAAATAAACCCTGCTTGTAAAATCTTCCTACTTGTAATATCTTGAGAAAAGTGACCACCACAGACATCATCATGCATTAGGGAATTTCGGAGGTCATTTGGAGGGCCTTCTAAGAAAATGTATTTTTTGCACTCTCTCTAGAAAAAATGGCAAATAAAAGAGCTGGGTCTTTCATAGTAAAAGTTCAAAAAGTGTACTTTAAGTAGATTCCTTACTCTTCTGAACATTCGTTCGTAGTGATTGAGGGATAATCCTCTTTTCAGTTGCATTGAATGAACCTCGTCAATATGGAGGGAATGAGGCTAACATGGAGGGACGAAGGCGCAGCCGCTATTCACTTTCCATTAAACCTGCACATTTGGCTAATGGCACACTCCTCAAATGGCACAAATGTTATCCAAAAATGAGCCAAATATCACCTTCACATTGATTTGGACAATGAGTACCAACCATTGATTAAGCGCAGTAAAACAAACACACATATACCTCCCGCTTCCATAGACACGCTCAGAGCTCAGGGAGCTAAACACATAGATATCTGGACGAGAGGCTCTCTCTACCCTAAGAATCCAATGACTAATGCGTCTCACCGTTTGTCAATCCTACAAGCTTATTGACTTTGCTGGTGATGGAGAAAAGGGCCTTCTGGGTTATTGTAAATCTCTTACAAGAGAAGCTGAAACTTACAAGAGCATTCTCCAAGCTCAACAATGTGAGATTGTTCGCCTTTCATTTACATTCTACAGATCAGGTTACCATTTTGCAACATAAAACAGAGGTACAAGAACTGAAAGGAAAGGTGCGAAGTTGTCAAATGAAGGACACCATCTTGGGTGGTCGTATCCGAAAGAAGAAATTGCGCAATCTTGAAACATTGCAGGTTGCATCAGGAGGTCTCAAGAAAAAGAATCCGAGCATTAAGGTGATGCTTTTTGGTTGGCTACATTGTCTTAGTTAAGTAATCTTTTTGTTTTTTCTTGTTATGCATTGTTTTCATGTGCCTAAATAGTGTTAGTGAAGCAAATTTTCTGTTATTTACTTATGCATTGTCTTCATGTAGAGATTCAATCTATCCTGACAAGGAAAACATTGACCCCAAAGCCAATATAGGAAAGAGATTGAAGCCACTTATAAGTAGAAGCCTGGCAGCAAGATATAGTACATGACAAGAAGTTTAAGGTCCTACAACGAAATGTAGTGGACAGCTTTATTTCAGAGAACTCAGTGCCTGCAAAAGAGATACAAGGCACACTTGATTCACTTGGTGTAAGCAAAAGAGGATATTCGGCTATCCAAAAGTCTGTCTCATCCATCTTTGTTAGGAAGGGTATAAAATCCAAACTTCTACCATCAGCCTCAAGTGTTTGGAAAGAGAGGCTTCAGCTTAACGAGGCACAGGGAGACTATCTTGGACAACCCTTTCATATTAAAGAAACTTACAGTGGCCATGGAGCAAACATGGCATATGATGAGTTCAACAATATTTTTATGGAACTGCGGATATTACAGAAGAGAATGGTGGAGTTTTACAACATCACATTTGAAGAGTCACGAGGGGTATTACATTTTGTGTTAAAACTGGATGAGTGTGAGCTTGTTAAAGAGAAAAAGCTAGAGCGTGTTACTATTACTTTAATGAATAGAGCCCTCTCAAAGTGTCCCAGTGATGATCCTTTATATTTTAGTGTTCAATCAGAATCTAAAATATGGTGGCTTGGTGCGTTTGAGGTAAGCGAGATTCTCAGGTAAGCTCAAATGTTCACATCTACTTAAGTCTCATTTATTTTGTGTTGCAGGTAAAGAAAGAAGATCATGAGATTCTATATTGGGTGTTCCATCGAACTAATATTCCGGAGGTGATTGATCGACAGACTAACCAGGAGAGGTACTACGTCTAGATGGAAGGGGAGACTTTCAAGTTCAGTGGCATCTTGCAGGTGACCTCAAAACATTAAAGTGCATGTATAATTGTGGAATGGGTGCAATGGCAAAGTCGCCGTGTTTGTTCTGCATGGAGCCTGCAAAGGTCATGGACCCAAAGTGGTGGAGAAAAGCTCCAACATGTCACATTGAGGATCCTGCTTTTCGACCGGTTTTGAAAATACCACTTGTGAATGTCCACATTTGTACAATGCATGCCCTTTGTAGAATTGTGGAGAAATTGGTCTACTTATACATCGGGTTTGCTTGGAAGATTAAGAACTCCGCAGAACGACAAGTAGCCCTGCAGTGCTTAGAAATGGTACTGTCGGATATGGGGCTTCATGGTGGCAATGTGAAAATCCAGCGGGATGAAAAGAGATCAACTGTTGAGAAGGATGTCCCATGCAAACCATCCATCGGTGGGGTGAAGGCACGGAGATTTTTATCTAAGCCCCAAGGTACAAGAGATCCGAAGCTAACAAAACATGGAAAAATATATAACACATCTTATGTTAGCAAGGTAGAGTATCAGAGCTGGAAAAAGCTACATATTGCAGTCAAAGACCATGAACCAACTACTCGTAACGCGAAGGCTGAGGTTTGGCGATCAATAGACATCCTATTTTTGATGTGCGACAAAGATGACTGGTCACAAGGTGATATGAACAAGTTCAAGGAAAATCTCAACCTTCTGAAAAAATCATTCAAGACAGCATGGACAGACACCCAGATTACTCACTACATGGTATTATCATGTATTTCTTTCTCTCTTATGTGCAAATATGTGACTGTAAAATATTCTAACTAATTTGTTTTCATATCCAGCACATCATCTTCAATCATTTACCATATTTTATACAAAAGTATGGGAACCCGGCAATATGGAATACCCAAGGGATGGAAAAGTCTCATTACATGGCGAGAAATGCTTATTTCACGTACACACGACATGGTGGCTCTCGAATCAAGGCTAACAGTTTGAGAGAACTATTTGAATGGTTCTATCGTAGAATCATTCATCAAATGCAGGCAAAAGAAGTCTTGGCAAATTCAGCAACAGCACAAGCCATCAGACATTTACAACAACAAAAAGTTAAAAGATCAATGGCATACAACAACTCCGGAGCTCGTAAAAGTCAACGAAGGTGGAGAGAGACAATGGTGTATGTGAATCACAAGTGGAGAAAGATACTCTGAGTGGATGACATTGTACAAAATTTATGTAATACATGATCTTATACAATTGCTACTTGAAGTGTATCAAGATTTTGAAGGTTCAATTTTGTTTTTTGGCACGTCACCCTTGTAACGAATCATGAGATGTTTGCCATACTCTAAAAGTTCATCTGGGTTTTGTCTACCAAGAGCTAGTGCCATTGCTGTGTAGGTGTAGTAATACGCTGCCCGACCACCTGTATAGCCCGGGCAGTAACCAAAACAATCTCTAGCAAACACTTTGTCCACAAGAATGACTTTATCTGCACTTTTGGGCAGCACCGGTCCACCCAAGAAGCGTGATAGTGTCTTGAATGTGTAAGTTGCTATTGAACCCTCTTGTGACATGGAATTGTAAAAAACTACTATCGGCGACTCGCAAAGCTTTGAAAGGTACTGCGCTAGGGCCGCATCCCTTCCTCGATACTCTCCAGTCCAGCGCCGAAGGAAGTCATCCTTGTCAGCAATCCAAGACTGCGCATATCATGTCAGAAGTGACACAAAGAAGAGAGAGAGAGAGAGAGAGAGAGAGAGAGAGAGAGAGAGAGAGAGAGAGAGAGAGAGTTACCATGAAGCTCTCATCTTGCAGAAAGAGGTTTTCTTGCCACGTGTCTACAGATGTAGTTGACCCCTGACCTGAATGGTTAAACCAATCCTCCACTTCTTTGTTACTTGTTGATGGTCTTAGGATTTGTCTTATTGCTTGGAAGGTGGCTTCATCAGGTAGTGTCTCCTTGTATTTTTCAGCTTTCTCAAAGCATCTTCGAAGGCATTCCATTGGATTGCTGGATGTTTCCATTGCCTCATCATCACTACTATCCTCTGAAACAAATCCACTCCTCTCCTCTTGGACTTTGGAAATAATAGCCAGGGAGAAATCCTCCCTTAAATAAAAGACACTTTGCACATCATGTAAGAAGATATAGGTCCTGTCTCCAATCCTGAAGTCAGGCACAGCAGGCAACATCATCTGAGCATGCTTCTCAGTGAAGTTACTGACGTCCAATGGAAGTTTTATTTTTGTGGTTTTCACAGAGAGCATCTTACTTCTTTGTACTTCAATTGCCTCAACCTCAAGGTCGACTGTGTCTTCAACCTCCTCGACTTCTTGTATATGAGTTGTCTCCTCGTATTCTTCATCTGGTGCTGCATCCTGCTCCTCTAACACCTCATCAGGATTCTGCATGAGGAATCCAAACAGGCTGTTCAGGTAAATCATAAAGCCAAAGGCTTCCTGAATGAGTTTGCATTCTTTTTTATGCAAAGGGCAGGCTGAATGTCGGCAAGAAGGTGGTAATTTCCTATACTTCTTCAGTCCCTATCCCTTTCCACCACAGTCATTTAAATGCACAAGAGTCATAGTAGGCAGAACAACCCTCCCTACCTGCACCATCACTTCAAACTTATCTCTGTAGGACTGCAAGAAATTACTGTGCTGAGCTAACAGGTCTTCAATGTCAAACTTTGGATTAAACATAGAATGAACTAGATTAAACTTGTCCCCAGCACCACAAGATGCTGCAAAATCAAACAGCCTCTCATCAAATGCAGCTGGGTCTTCCAGAGAAGACACTTCCTCTTTGGCTTTACATTTAGTTGCACAAGGACTACTTTCTAGCACATTGCATCATCTGAGAAGTCTATATTCCTCTTTCTTGTATTTTTCTTCAGAAGTACTGTACAGGGCACCACAGCCTTGTAGGGTGAGGGATCCTCTTGCCCTGGTGACCTCTCTGATTGATCTTCACCAATTGACTTTTCTTCAGATATGTCCTGACAAAAGTCAACAGTTCTTTTGGCAGCAACATTAAGCAACTGAGCCTGCAAAGGTTAAAATCCTGGCACAAGCTCTGGGTCTGGTTTCAGCCTCTTCTGCCTACTGGACCTTAATCCTATTCATCAGGAAACATGACAAGTCTCACCCTCTCTCTCTCTCTCTCTCTCTCTCTCTCTCTCTCTCTCTCTCTCTCTCTCCTATATATATATATATATATATATATATATATCTGTCTCTCACCAAAGCACAAACAAAAACACACATAGTCTCTCTCTCTCTCTCTCTCTCTCTCTCTCTCTCTCTCTCTCTCTCTCTCTCTCTCTCTCTCTCTCTCTCTTTGTATGTGTCTATTTGTACTAAAGGCGCGCAAGGACGAAAACGTGCTTTTTGCAACTCTCTACGCGCGCCTTAAGTGCAATTGAGGGAAAGGCGCTGTAAGGAGGTTTTTGGAGCAAGGAATTGCGCATATGTACATACACATGCATGGTGCATCAAATAAGGAATTGCCCATTTTCCAGAGCCAGGTGGTTACGTGGGGCCCACATGTGTACAGGTAGGACAACATGTACATAGTGCAACGATTTTCACTATTATCAATACTAGTGTGTTTTTTCTACAATAAGGAGGAGTTGGTAGCGCGTAAAAATTATCGAGGAAGCTATCCGCGGGCCGACGACGTGAGGTCAGCAGGTGCGTCAGATGGCATCTAGTGGCGTCAGGAGGGCGAACGAGGTCAATATTTGCACGCGGATGAGGACGGACACAACGTGGGTGTTTTCTTGTGAGAGTTATGCAGAAAGGTCATCATTAGGACCACTTTTTGGGGCCACTTCACGTGGTGGCGAGATGCATTATTGGAAAAAAGCTGAGTGCCAGGTGTGCGAATGATGCAAAAAGGTGACAACTATGCACTGCGAGGTCAGTTTTTGGCCTGTTCGGGGTCCGTTTGAGGTCATCTAAAAGGCCACGGGTGCCCAACTAATAAAGCTAAGTGTGGGAACTGAAAAAACAGAGAAAAGACCAGAAAAAACGTGGAGAAGAGAGGAGGAACAGCCGTAGCTGTGTTTTTGCTCATTTTGGAGCCTGTTTTGGCCGTAAAATGCTCATCCGAGGTCGGATTTGAGCACTTTGACATTGTAGACTGGGGTTTTGGGCCGTTCCCGACGCGATGGCGCTGTCCATTTTGCCAAATTCCTCACTCTTTTCCTGCTGTTTTTCTGTGTAAGTTTCTCCTATGAGCGAAGTTTCTGCTCTAGTTTGTGATTGTATCTGGTATCTTTTACCCATATTGTGTGAGTTGTTTGCCCCATTGGTGTTGGCCCAAGCTCATTTGTATCTAAACATCAGAAATTATCCTCTTTTGAGCTGAGTTTTTTGGGTGTGTGTGTGTGTGTGTGTGTGTGGAGTGGGCAAGTGGATAGTTTCTCTCCTCTCACTCCAGAGGTGTGCTCCCTGTCTCGGCCAGGTGTGTTGTGTAAGCCAAGTGGTGCCCCATAGTGTGTGTGTGTGTATCTTCCCAAGAGTGTGTGTCGGGTCGTTATAGAGGCGCTGTGTGTGTTTTCATCCCGCTCACATTCTTTTGGCGCCCCCACGGAGGATCTTCTTCGAGTACCTTCAGCTTCGAGCTTCGAGCTTTGAGCTTCGGGATTACAGGTTACAGGTTGCAGATTACAGGTTCTAGGTTACAGTTTACAGGGACAGGTAGAGGTACAGGTGATTCACACAGGTACAGGTAGCTGGAGTACAGTGATATACTAGCAGTGATGTCACTTGCAGTTGTTGTGGGAATGCATCACTTGGCGCCTATTTGAGCGCATTGTCTGCTGGATTGTACATTACTTGTGGAAACTGCCATTGTACACATTTGTGGAGCCATACTTGGTTGTATTTGGCAGTCCCAGCCATTTCTGAGACTTGGTCTGGAAGATAGTCATTTTTGAGACTTGACTATATGCGATTTGCATTAGCCTTCGTGTGAGGGTCGATAGCGTGAGGTTTTTATTGAGCTGGGGGATTCTCAAATGTGGAGATCCTTTCGGTGATACAGGTAGCTGGAGCACCCTTTTCGTGACCTCGCCATAGGCTATGTACTAGTGAGTCCTATTTGATGCTCGGGTTCTATTGTTGGCAGTTTATGCATACAGATACAGTCTATATTTTGGGTTCTCATTGCTCTACTTCTGGGGAAACTCTGTCGAAATTTTCCCAAGTTATGATGGCTGGTTTTTTGGTATTTTGAGCCATTTATGCTGTTATGCTGCTGAAATTCTGGCAAAATCAGAGGTTGAGTCAGGTGTGCCTTCTTGGGAGCTTCATGGTTGGCTTTAATGGATGATCAAAATGGCCCTCAGTTCACTCCTTTTCATTTAACTCAAAGAATTCAGATTAATGTTCATGTGTCCAGGAAGATCTTTTTCCAGCAGCGCATAGTCTTTATGTTTGGGCCAAGAAGATTGAGAGAGATCCTGGAATGTCCTTTGCCTGTTGTAATTCCGATGATCAACTATGAAAACTCATTTGATGTGCATGTGTTTGTTCTCATCTAAAGCTGAGCTCCATTGAAGTTTCTGGGGATTGGGTAGTGAAAAGTTTTGGGTTCTTGCACGTGTGTTTGAAGGGGTTCTCTAGCCATGGCTTTCTCTTATCCAGAGTTTCATGGAAGAAGTGATGAAGATGTGGAGGACTTTCTGGAAAAGATGGAGGTTGCCTGCATTAGCAACCAGATTCATGACCCTACGCAAATGTTACGCCTTCTCCAAATTTGTTTGAAGAGTGATGCACGAGCTTGGTCCAAAGCATTTGAAGAGGAGTTGCGTGTGGCTGATCCACCTGTAAGGTTGAGTTGGGACAATCTACGACATGGGTTGGAAGTGGAGTTTGTGAAGATAGAAGATCCTAATAAGGTGTGGCAAGAAGTACAGGCTTTGGTGCAAAAGGAAGGTGAGCCAGTAGATACGTACATACGTAAGTTTTCATTGGCATGGGAACGAATGTGCAAGGCTTTAGCACCACAGGTACCCCCGCCTGACATGATGAAGAAGGACAGGTTCTTGGCTGGTCTTTGGGAAAATATACGTTGGAGAGTGGAGCTAAAGAAGCCTAGGACATATGAGGATGCACTAGAGGTAGCAAGGAACAAAGAGTGGAAGCTGAGGAAAATGAGCTAGTTAGGGGTGGAGTCTTTGCCAATGAGGTCTGAATTTCAGCCTATAGAGTCTTTACAAGGGTGCATGTCAGTGGTTCATCATGAACCAGTGGTTCCTGTTACTACTCAGGTTATGCCAACAGTGGTCACTACAGCAGTGCAAGATGATGGGCTAAGGCAAGACATGAGGCAAATGGTTGATTTGATGAAGAATCTCAGCCTAAACATGCTAGGTCAAGTGGGAAATAATCGAGGTCGAGGGAGGTTTGCAAATCAGCCAGGAGGTGAAGAAAGGCCTAGGAATGGTGTTGGACAAAGCAATGGTAGGTTTTGGAGGCAGACGCCCACATGTTATAATTGTGGAGAGTTGGGTCACATCAGCCCGCAATGTGATAAGCCACCAAGGATGGGGGGAGACATGTATCCATTGCCAAGACAGGTGCTAACAAGGTCAAATGATTATGGCATCGAAATTAAGGGAGACGAAGGAACCAGTGGACTAACCCAGGAGGAAAAGGGAAAGACAAAAGTGCTAAGTGTAGTCACCTTGGAGAAGGCATCAAAGCTAGAGGATACATTAGTGATGCCTATTGGGAAGAGGACCATAGAGGATAAGGAAGTAAGAAGTGCCCCAGGTCCTAGTAAGAAGAAAGGAAAGAGCCATGAAGGCGAGGATGTCAAGGCCAAGAGGAAAAGGAGAGCTCGTCGAAAGTTTCATGTTTCAGATTTTCCACTAGGGGATGGGCAATTAAGCTATGACTTGAAGGAGGATCTGACGAGCAGGAAGGCAGATGTTACTTTTGGGCAGCTTATAGAGATGGTGCCTAAGCTAAAGCGACAGTGGAAGAGGATGGTTAGCCCAATGGAGAAAGAGCGTCAGTGAAGGTGTTGGCAATGGATGAGCTACAAGACATTTGTCCAATAGTAGATGTGTGGCATAAAAGGAGAAATTTGGGACAAGGTTATGTGGATGGCGGAGCCCAAATATGCGTCATAACACACTCATGCGTTGAGAAGATGGGTCTCACAGTGGCTGGGGTGTCAGGTTTTCGGATCAGATTGGCAAACCATCAAAAAGTAAAATGCTTAGGTGTTGTAAAGAGCTTAGAAGTGGAGGCATATGATGCAAAGGCAGTGGTTGATTTTCATGTGATGCCAGCAGGGTTGGGAGCATATCCTATTATACTGGGCAGACCATGGTTACGTGCAGTGGGAGCTGTTCAAGATTGGCGACATGGTACGATTAGCCTCTATGGAAAGACAGGTACCAAGAAGCTTTATAATATGGACACAAGGAAACGATTAGAGGAGCTTTATGAAGATGAGGATGAGTCTAGTGATGAAGACTCTTCCACGGTGACAGATGAGGACAGTGATAGCACTACCAGCAGTGATGAGGATGCTGATGTTGCATTTCTTTTGATGGATAAAGAAATCCAAGAGTGTGGTTTAGTCGCATTTGCGAATGAGGTTGAAGATGAAAGTGAAGGGCCTTATGAAGTGATTGAAGGGCTGATGCAAACCAAGGTTGAGTTGTCAAAGAAGCAGGAATTAATGACGCAAATGATTAGTGGAGACCTCTCAACTATGGAGAAGGACATATATTTGCACATGCTGGCTAGTTTTCCTGATTTGTTCATTACTTCATATGAAGAGATCAGAGGGTTCAAGGGCAAAGAGATGCATATAGAGCTGAAAGAAGGTGCTAAGCCAGTGCAAAAAAGGCTAAGAAGGATGGGTCAAGAGCAAATGGAAGCCTTGCGGGTAGAGGTGGACAAGTTATTGAAGGCAGGGTTCATAGTTCCAGTGGAGACCACAGAATGGGTGAGTCCAGTTGTAGTCAGTCCAAAGAAGGATGGGAAGTGGAGAATTTGTGTGGATTTTAAACCCTTAAACGCAGCCACTAAGAAGAACTCATATCCTCTTCCATTCATCGATCAGATCTTGGATTCAGTGGCAGGTTATGAGAGGTACAGTGTGTGTGATGGTTTTTCAGGCTATTTTCAATTGAAGATTGCTCTTAAAGACCGCACAAAGACCACTTTTATTACGCCATGGGGCTGCTATTGCTACACAGTATTGCCATTTGGGTTGTCAAATGGACCTTCCTTCTATCAAGAGAGAGCGAATTGGGTGTTGGAACCATTCATTGGTAGTTGTGTTAAAGCTTTTATGGATGACTTCTGTGTTTATAGCAGTAGGGATGAACACCATGAGAAGCTGCAAATGGTATTGGCTCGATATGATGAATGTGGAGGACAACTAAATCCAAAGAAATGTCATCTAGCACAGCCAAGGGTGAAGTTATTGGGCCACATGGTGTCAGAAAATGGCATTGAGGCTGATCCAGACAAGGTTAAGTCTATTATTCTTCTTCCATCACCTACGAGTACGAAGCAATTGGCAACCTTTATACACAAAGTGAAGTACATGGCAAGGTTTATTCCATTGTCGTCTCAGATTCTTTATCCATTACAACAAGTGGCAAAGCATGATCCATTGCAATGGGATGACAAGTGTGAAGAAGTGTTTCAAGAGGTGAAAGAGGTGTTAGGGGGTTTGTCAGCCATGCAGGCTCCTGATTGGGAGAAAGTTTTTTATGTAAATCCATCAGTAGGGGATGATGCCATTGGAGCTATGCTATTGCAAAAGGGGAAGGGAAGCCATTATATGAGGCCAGTGTATTGTGCGAGCCGAGTGAAGTTGGTAGCGGAGAGAAAGTTATCGGAAGTAGAGCTAGTGATGGCCAGTGTAATATTTGCTTGTCGACGATTTCGTCATTACTTACTACCACGGCCTTTTGTTTTCTTGACGAGTTATGCCTTTTTTCCACAATTAATTAATGGTACTAACATGTCAAATGTGGTGAAGAAATGGGTAATTGAGCTGCAAGAGTTTGAGTTCTCTTTTCTAGTGGAAGATAGTACAAGGGCTACCCTAGCTGATTTGTTGACCTACAAGGAGAATCCCCTTATTGTTAAGGAAGAGGTGGTGAGAAAGGTAGTTGAAGAAGTTCCACAGATCAGCAATGCACATGTGTTGTTCTTTGATGGTTCATACAGAAAGAGCCACGATGCAGCTTCAGGGGGTATAGCACTTTATGATCCAGAGGGGAAGCTAGTATGCAAGAGAGGGTTCAAATGGGATGCGCATAGTAACAATGAGGCTGAATATGCTACATTGGAAGCCGGATTACACATTTGTTTGAAGCATGGGGTTCGAAGGTTGAGCATAAAAGGTGATGCCTTGTTAGTGGTGAAGCAAGTGCTGGGTGTGTGGAAGAGCAAGAACACCTCATTGAAGGAAATGTGCTTTAGAATTAAAGGCCTGTTAAAAAAGTTTGAAGCATGGAGCATCAAACACATTGAACGTGCTCTAAATGGAGAGGCACATGAAGCAGCTCAAGGCATGATTGGGGAGCTATTCGTGTTAAGGACCAATTTACCTCTTTATCATGGCCGGGAAATTTTGGCTCAAGAAGAGGAGTTTTTGCTAACAGGAATCATTCCAAAGGAGATTCAGAAGTCTAAGAAGTATGGCTTTGTGCGTAGAGCATACAGGTACAAATTGATTGGCGATGTTTTATACATGAAAGGAGCTGATCTCGTGTTGAGGCGTGTACCTTGGCGGGAGGAGCTTTACAGAGTGTTGGAAGAGAATCATGAAGGCGCATGTGGTGGCCATTTTGCTCTAAAGATCACCTTGCATAAGATCTTGCAAGAGGGGTATGTATGGCCTAGTTTGCACAAGGATGTTCACCATTGGTGTAGGTCTTGCAATAGGTGTCAAGCATTTGGGAAGAGAGTGTTGAAGCCAGAGCTACGAAAAACCATTATGGCGTTTGATGTGTTTGAAAAGTGGGGGATTGATGCAATAGGCCCGTTACCTATCACAAGCAGGGGCAAAAGCTATATTTTGACGGCAGTGGACTATCTTTCTAGATGGGCAGAGGCTATAGTAGTAAAATAGATCACTGGAAAGGATGTGGAAAAATTTGTGTATGATGAAATATGTTGCAAGTTTGGGGTGCCATTAGAGCTACTTTCAGATAAGGGGCCAGGATTTAGAGCTAAACTGCTAGACTTCTTATGCACAAAGATGAAGATTAGGCACCAGCATACCACTCCTTATTACCCGCAGTGTAATGGCTTAAATGAAAGATTCAATGGTGAGTTGGTACAGATTCTTTCGAAAGTGACAGAGCACCAAGGAAAGAATTGGGATTTGGAATTGCCTAGTGCATTATGGGCTTACCGTACTTCGGTGAAGACAGGTACAGGGTTTACTCCATTTCATTTGGTGTATGGAAAAGAAGCACTATTGCCTGTGGAGGTAGAGTTGCCTACGGTCAAGATGTTAGAGAAGTTGCTTGGGTCGCCTAGTGATGCATTCAAAGAGAGGCTCTTGCAGTTACAAGAGGTCCAGGTGGATAGGATGAGCGCATTGGAGCATTATGGGCAGATGCAGGATAAGGCTTTGGCAAAGATAAATGAAAAGGTTAAAAATAAGGGTATCAAGAAACATGACTTGGTTTTGCGCTACAATAGTAAGCTGGACAACACCTTCCAAAAGAAGTTTCAAATTAAGTGGGAAGGCCCATTCAAGGTAGTGGAGTGTTTTCCAAATGGCACATATCAGCTGGCTAACCTGGATGGTGTTCTACATAAGTCAAAGGTAAATGGGTTGCGTCTTAAATTGTATCATGCTAGATTGATGATGGTGGAGCAAGATGAGCTGTCTGTGGATCAAGCAGTGTTGGTGAGGGATGAGGAGCCCTGTGATGCGGCGAGTCTCATATCTCTCGTTGCTGCTGCTGATCATGAATGATCTAGCAGGCTAGGGGATGGGCAAATTATGTCAGGGGTTTTTTTGCAAGGAATTGCGCATATGTACATACACATGCATGGTGCATCAAATAAGGAATTGCCCATTTTCCAGAGCCAGGTGGTTACGTGGGGCCCACATGTGTACAGGTAGGACAGCATGTACATAGTGCAGCGATTTTCACTATTATCAATACTAGTGTGTTTTTTCTACAATAAGGAGGAGTTGGTAGCGCGTAAAACTTCTCGAGGAAGCTATCCGCGGGCCGACGACGTGAGGTCAGCAGGTGTGTCAGATGGCATCTAGTGGCGTCAGGAGGGCGAACGAGGTCAATATTTGCACGCGGATGAGGACGGACACAACGTGGGTGTTTTCTTGTGAGAGTTATGCAGAAAGGTCATCATTAAGACCACTTTTTGGGTCCACTTCACGTGGTGGCGAGATGCATTATTGGAAAAAAGCTGAGTGCCAGGTGTGCGAATGATGCAAAAAGGTGACAACTATGCACTGCGAGGTCAGTTTTTGGCCTGTTCGGGGTCCGTTTGAGGTCATCTAAAAGGCCACGGGTGCCCAACTAATAAAGCTAAGTGTGGGAACTGAAAAAATAGAGAAAAGACCAGAAAAAACGTGGAGAAGAGAGGAGGAACAGCCGTAGCTGTGTT